>NC_133796.1:3422835-3765335 GCF_043250625.1 Sebastes fasciatus | reverse complement strand
TGCATCTGCAATAATAACACAATATATATAATAGTGAAAGACTTCAGTATTATGAGTACTTTTACTTTTAATACTTTAAGTATGTTTTGCTGATAATACCAACGTTCTTGTGCTTAAGTAATATTTGCAATGCAGGGCTTTTACTTGTAGTGGAGTATTTTAACAGTGTGGTATTAGTACTTTTACTTAAAGGTCCAGTGTGTAGGATTTGGTGATATCTAGTGGTGTGGTTGCAGATTGCAACCAGCTGAGTACCCCTCCGCTCACTCCTCCCTTTCCAAGACTGCGGTAACGTGAGCCTCCGAGTGCAAAACCGTGGTAACGCCGTTCACCTCGCTCAGAGGTCATCCTCTCCATAATAACACTACTTTAGGAACAACGGAAGTCAGACGGCAGCTGGCGGTACCACGGTTTAGAACTCTGCGGCTCACATTAAAGTGGTGGACACACTACCAACGTCAGCACCGCGTGGTGGCTGCGTGGTGTGTTGTTTTTTATTTTGGCGTCCATGGACTATTACTATTATTTACAAATTACCACACGTTTCCTAACATTTCTCTGTCTAAAATAAATATAAATCACATTTACCATGAAGTTAAATGGCCATTAAAAGGCAAACTCTATGTAGAAAGAAAGGGCTGACAGCAGCAGCAGAAACACAGCAGACACGCAGCTAGTGTGAACACCAGACGCGTGTATCACGCAGTCGCCACGCGCTCCTGGCATTGGTAGTGTGCCCACCACTTAACGCTGTTTCACCAGCGTGTCAGAGAACTACGGTGGCCTTCAGGTAACATAAAAAAGGCTAAAGGCTCTCTCTAGAGCCAGTGTTTGGTTTGTCCGTTCTGGGCTACTGTAGAACAAAAACACTATTCTCAGTTTCAGGTAATTTATACACTAATGAAAACATAGTTATGAATATTATATTCCCTTTCTGCCAATAGATCCCCCAAAATGTCACACACTGCTCCTTTAAGTAAAGGATGTGAGTCGTTCTTCCACCACATACAGCTAAAATGAAAAATAAGTAACTAAATAAAGTCAACATGTCTGAGCTCAGCTGGAGTGACGTTCTCCAAACACCTGCGTTGAGCACAAAACCTGATTTAAAGGACAAGAGAAAGGAAATTAACCGTGCCAATGTTTTAATTGCTTTGAGCCCTCTGACAGTCACATTGTTGATTTATGTGATTTTACTGAACCTGCCAGCAGAAACAAGAATGATCGGCACAAAGAACGGCATAATTGGGGAGAGAATAACAAACCCCCACATGCATACTGTCACATTCCTGTGACATATTGTGAAATACGGTGTCACAATATTTTGTTCCACCGCTGGCACTCGCGGGAGGAATTCAAGCACGACACCAGAAGCTGTTGCATGCAGGAGTGAATCTGTCACTTGGTGTTAAAAAACAATGTCTGGGTCTGGATGAAACCTTGACTCTTAATCTCCATATTTCCATGCAGGCTGCTTCCTGTTCTGCTGGACGCCGTTCTTCGTGGTGCACACGACGAGAGCCGTGTGCGTGACCTGTGACATCCCTCCCGGTCTGATGAGCACCGTCACCTGGCTGGGCTACGTCAACAGCGCTCTCAACCCCATCATCTACACCATCTTTAACACCGAGTTCAAGAAGTTCTTCAAGAAATGTTTCAGCAGATGCTGCCCACGCCAGTTTTCCCTCCGCAGACGCTGAAGGAACGAACTGGGAGCTCGATTGGGAAGACTGAGGCTTCCAGTTCGGCCAGTCAAACCATCTCTGGGCCGCCAGCTGGATGGTTGATAGTATCTGGCCGACAGGAACACTGTTACTGGTGATATATATTACATTTCTGGGTCCATCTTATCATTTGGTGATGTACTGTCTTGATCCTCCGGGATTACGGCCCAAACTAAATAATGATGTCGAGAAGGAAAGCGGCAGAAAACAGCTAAACAGACTCGAGAGGAGCTTTTCACCACTTTCAGATTGTCTCTACAGAACTTCTTTACGGTGTATCGGCCTCGGTTTTAGTCACGGTCCGCCAGTTCCAGTGAACGACGTGGGATTTGTACAGAGCCTTGTCTGCCTGAAAGGATCTACTCAGGGCGGAAATGTCCCCCAGCAGACCGAACAAGCTTCAACAGACCAGAACGTCAAACGGCTGAAAGAAGCTGAAAAAAAAATCCTTTAAAAATCAGCCATTGATCTCCACTTTCTTATAAACGCTAAGACACGCTTATAAAGGAATAGTTTGACATTTTGGGAAATACGTTAATTTGCTTTCTTGCTGAGTTAGATGAGAAGATTGATACCACTCACGTCCGCTTACCAGCATCTCTAAAGCTCACTTTAGCTAACATGTTATGTTTAGTTTGTTTAATCTGAACAAAAAACAAAAGGTTAAAATTTATAGTTTTACAAAAGGGTTATAATGTTGGACTATTTCTGGGCCCAGGGGAGTAACTTTCTGGCAACTTGCGGAGACCAAAGAGTATAGAAGCAAAGAGACGAAACGCTTATTATCTTTATAATATTTTTATTGTTCAACACAGGCCATTTTGGTAGAATAGAAATCATTTTGTTTCACTTTTATACAACACTTTGCAGGCGAATGTTTTACTGGCGTCTGGTGGTCGCTTTCAGTCCAAAATGGCAGAAGCGTAGCTCTGCTGCAGGGCGGTGATGTTGCAATGGACTAAGTAGTTTGTTGCCTAAACCTAATCAAGTCAATCTTTTCCTAAACCTTTGTCACGTAACTTCTGTACTTAAGTTACGGCACTTCTAGTGTTATTTTAAACCAAACCGCGATCTTTTCTTAAACCTAACTAAGTAGTTTGTTGCCTAAACCTAACCAAGTCAATCTTTTCCTAAACCTAACTAAGTTTTGAAAAGACTGGAGCAGAAATTGACACGTGCACCCTGCAGTGTGCTGATCTTGCAATGGAGCGAACAATTGACTTTCACTTCTTGGCAATATACGTTCTTTGCAGAGACTCCCGGCGAGCTGTTTACCCCCCAATTCCAGTCTTTATGCTGAGCTAAGCTACCTGCCGTATCAATCTTTTCATCTTACAAAAAAACAAAGTGAATAAGATGATTCCTTTAACGCATATTAAAAGTCATAAGACATGAAGGCTCTTCTGGGAAACTTTGACTCAAATCCACCAGCTGATCAACGAGTAGAAGACAAAGAGGCTGGTCGGAAGAAAATGCAAACAAACTGCTTAATCGACAAACTATCTACCAGGAGTCTGAAGCGTGACGAGAAGAAGTATGAGCGGATGAGGTGGAGTTTTCCTTTTATAGCGGGACCTTAATGATCAGCTACATCCAGTCGACTGACACTCCCGTCATGGATCAGCGACTTCTTCTGTGTGTTGAATCAGTAAATCGGTTTATAAATGTGGAACATGGCACAGTTGAAACCAGCTCACCGTGACTGTCATTTAAAGTCATTTAAAGATGTGTACTGATAAAAAAACAAAAACATTCGTATTCAATATTAAGTAGCAAATATGCCTTAAAATTCACAGGATGTTCCGTCCATCTGTCGGGATGGAAGTCTAAACTCTCAACACGACGAGGAGGTAATGAGATCCCCAAAAATGTCATTTTGAGGTTGTTAAGAACATATTTCCTTCACGGTTTTATATTTAATCTCCTTCTTTTCAGTATAATTCACTCATAATGTCAAAACCTTGAGTGAACACTCATCAAACACCGAGGCAGAGGAGTCCCGACTTTATGGAAATGACAACCAATTTGTTGCTTTTTATCTGAGTAATATGATTCATGCCCGTGCTGAGAGGATGACACATGTAAGATATAATAAATAACACGAGGCAGGAGGAGAGATGGAACGTCTTTTACCTGATGATTTAAATCATTCTCCTCTGCTACTCGGAGAAGAAGTAAGTTTATCTTCCCACTAATTATTTTACTACGCCAGTTCATTCCTGCCACCACGACAAAAAATATATTAATATAACGAAACCATTTCATGTTTTAACAAGATCTGTTTCTCATTATTGCCACACACCAACACACGTTTCTTCACTTAACAACAAATCACTTCATCTTGTTATATTAAGAGATTTGTCATTGAAGCACAAAACAAACAGATCTTGTTAAAACAATAAAGTTTTCTCGTTATACTAGAAGTCGGTATGTTTATAACAAGAAACTTCCACATGTTAAAATGAGATAAAGAGCATGTGGTGTTGGGCATTGGGTGCTTTATTTGTTGTTATAATAATGTACCAGCTTGTTATAATGATGACAGTTTTAATGTGTGATGATGGTAAAGGTTGTCATATATAACAAGATAAATGTGATGTGTTGTTACAACAGGAAGAGTTTCTTGTTTCAACAGAACAATTTGTTATATTAATAATGAGAAAGATGTGTCACTATAACATGAAATCCATCTTAAACAATCATTTTTTTGGTATGTTATCGTTACCAGAAACTTCTCTTCTTGTCACTGCGACTGCAGGAAACACTATTAGATGAAATAATGTCTTCATCAATTTGACAACACATATGCAGCCAAAACAAAACAAGCAAAGTCAGACAACACAACCAAATACTGGAAACACAAACACATAAATAAATGCTGCAAGTTGCACAGAAAAAAACTAAAAACTGATGAGCACAACCGAGCACCTGAGTTTGTGGCTCATTAAGTTATACATGTTATGTTAGCCTGTCCACTATAGTATACACTACATAGGTTTGTTTACATAGGTTATAATGTCCAACTCATACAATCAGACTGTTAAAGTTGAAATAAACTTTAATAGTTAAAGTCAGGGTTGACGATGTTCTCCAGTCTCCACTATCTGTTATGTTGGTTGAAATGGTCTTTACACCCCGACAGTGATCCATTACTGATGAGCTCTGAGAAAGGACCGAAAAAGAGCCGTCATCTGTAGCTGCTGTAATCCTGTAAAAACGTCTAGCAATCACTGCCTCAAGGTCCGCTTGGAAAGAAACCAATCAGATGCCTCCCTACCTCCCTGCTCGTACTCTACCCTTCAGCGTGCACCAGCCTGAACTCAAAGCGCGTCGTCGCACGTTTTCTGGAGAATGGAATAGAAAACTCAGCCCTGCAGCAGCACTGCCGCGGTTACTGGTCATGAGGTAGCGTTGTTGAGTTGAGGTCCTCTCTCTGCTCTGTGTCTGTGAAGTAGTTACGATGTGGCGGTGCTCGTGCATGTGTTCCAACATCGTCGACCCTATCTTTAACTCATTTGCAACACCACTGACGGGGAGTTTAAGTATTTGCAGCGTGCTTCTTTATGTGTTGTCAGATTGGTGAATGTGTTTCTCAATTGCTTGCCTAAGATGTTTTCAACATGTGCGTGTGTTGAGCTCTCAACACCACCTTAATATAGGCAAAAGTGCAGTATCCAAAGCCCAGCACCATGCACCCTTTCTCTTATTTTAACAACATATGGAAGTTTCTTGTAAAAACAAACCAACTTGTCGCGTTAAAAAATCGAAACAAAAATTCATCTTAATGGGAATGTCATTATAATGAAAAATATTTTCCTTCTTTTAAAGGACATGCAATTCTACATTTTTGTGCAATAGCAGCAAAGTTTCATGTCTAAAAAGTGATTTGTTATTAAAACAGAATAGTTTGGTATCTGGTATTAACGAGAAACATGTGTCCTTATAACGTGAAAAATACCCCGTGACAAGGATCTGATTAAAATGAAAACTTTACTCGTTATAACGAGAGTGATCAAATATCTTTTGTCATGGTGGCAGTATGTTACAGCCTCCAATTATCTCATTTCCATCCAAAACTATTATCTCTGCTACTTTAAATGCTCGATGTGAATCCTTCTCTGATTGATCAATAATATTAGAGTCTCATAATACTGTACATCTCAAAAAGCAGCAACACCGTAGAGGAAGTCGTTTTATTTTTTACTGAATGTGATGAATATCAGAAAACATTTGCTTTAAAACCTTTTGTATGATGTTGAATGAAACCTTTAAGTTGCTGTAATAGAAGATTTAAGTGAAGCATTTCCAGTTTGTGTCTTGATAACGTTGCACATTAGTCATGTATTGTGAAAAAGTTGTTTCTGTGTTCTAAAACTGAAAGTATTCTCGACTGCAGGATGGCTTAACTTTGAGTGATATTGTCCTTTAAGCCATTACTGCCTGTCACCACAGTATGTGTGTTTGGTTACTGACTGTGCCTATTGTACGCCATATCCACGTTTTATGTGGAAACCTTTCTAATAAAGTGTGTCATCTTTCTAAATGTTCCAGTGGCCTTCGGCTGAAATCCAATCAGCTCGGTTTGAGATCGATGTGGTCGAAGTGTCTCGTCTTTTAATGTGAGATGACTTCATGTGCTGGAACACCTCGTCTCGAGCAAACAGACCTTTCACTGAAAACAATGACTGAGCCACAGTTTGATGCCAATTTTAAAATCTCATTCATGCATGGACGGATTGTGAGACAACGGGCCCCCTGGGTACAAGGATTTGGAGGATTCCCAACACCAATACATAGGAGCAAGACACACACACACATACCCACATACCCCCACACCCCCACACACACACACACACACACTCACACATACCCCCACACACCCCCCCCCCCCACACACACACACACAAAACGTGACATGGAAACTTTGCAGTTGTTTTGCATCTGTTTGTAATCATTTTGTGTCTCTTTGTAGATGTTTTGCATTTCACTGTAGCTGTTTTGTGCCTCTGTAGTCTTTGTGTCTCTTTGTAGTCTACTTGTGTCTCTTTGTAGTCTATTTGTGTCTCTGTGTCTCTTTGTAGTTGTTTTGCATCTCTCTGTAGTCGCTTTGCATCTCTGTAGTCTATTTGTGTCTCTTTGTAGTCTCTCTTTGTGTCTCTTTGTAGTCGCTTCGCGTCTCTCTCTGCGGTTGCTTTGCATCTCTCTGCGGTTGCTTTGCGTCTCTCTGCGGTTGCTTTGCGTCTCTGCGGTCGCTTTGCGTCTCTCTCTGGTCGCTTTGCGTCTCTCTCTGCGGTCGCTTTGCGTCTCTCTTCAGTCGCTTTGCGTCTCTCTGCGGTCGCTTTGCGTCTCTCTTCAGTCGCTTTGCGTCTCTCTGCAGTTGCTTTGCGTCTCTTCAGTCGCTTTGCGTCTCTATTCAGTCGCTTTGCGTCTCTCTGCAGTCGCTTTGCGTCTCTCTCTTCAGTCGCTTTGCGTCTCTCTTCAGTCGCTTTGCGTCTCTCTTCAGTCGCTTTGCGTCTCTCTTCAGTCGCTTTGCGTCTCTATTCAGTCGCTTTGCGTCTCTCTGCAGTTGCTTTGCGTCTCTTCAGTCGCTTTGCGTCTCTCTCTGTGGTCGCTTTGCGTCTCTCTTCAGTCGCTTTGCGTCTCTCTTCAGTCGCTTTGCGTCTCTCTTCAGTCGCTTTGCGTCTCTCTTCAGACGCTTTGCGTCTCTCTTCAGTCGCTTTGCGTCTCTCTCTTCAGTCGCTTTGCGTCTCTCTTCAGTCGCTTTGCGTCTCTCTTCAGTCGCTTTGCGTCTCTCTTCAGTCGCTTTGCGTCTCTCTTCAGTCGCTTTGCGTCTCTCTTCAGTCGCTTTGCGTCTCTCTGCAGTCGCTTTGCGTCTCTCTTCAGTCGCTTTGCGTCTCTCTGCAGTCGCTTTGCGTCTCTCTGCAGTCGCTTTGCGTCTCTCTTCAGTCGCTTTGCGTCTCTCTCTTCAGTCGCTTTGCGTCTCTCTGCAGTCGCTTTGCGTCTCTCTTCAGTCGCTTTGCGTCTCTCTTCAGTCGCTTTGCGTCTCTCTTCAGTCGCTTTGCGTCTCTCTTCAGTCGCTTTGCGTCTCTCTTCAGTCGCTTTGCGTCTCTCTTCAGTCGCTTTGCGTCTCTCTTCAGTCGCTTTGCGTCTCTATTCAGTCGCTTTGCGTCTCTCTGCAGTTGCTTTGCGTCTCTTCAGTCGCTTTGCGTCTCTCTCTGTGGTCGCTTTGCGTCTCTCTTCAGTCGCTTTGCGTCTCTCTTCAGTCGCTTTGCGTCTCTCTTCAGACGCTTTGCGTCTCTCTTCAGTCGCTTTGCGTCTCTCTCTTCAGTCGCTTTGCGTCTCTCTCTTCAGTCGCTTTGCGTCTCTCTTCAGTCGCTTTGCGTCTCTCTTCAGTCGCTTTGCGTCTCTCTTCAGTCGCTTTGCGTCTCTCTTCAGTCGCTTTGCGTCTCTCTCTTCAGTCGCTTTGCGTCTCTCTTCAGTCGCTTTGCGTCTCTCTTCAGTCGCTTTGCGTCTCTCTGCAGTCGCTTTGCGTCTCTCTTCAGTCGCTTTGCGTCTCTCTGCAGTCGCTTTGCGTCTCTCTGCAGTCGCTTTGCGTCTCTCTTCAGTCGCTTTGCGTCTCTCTCTTCAGTCGCTTTGCGTCTCTCTGCAGTCGCTTTGCGTCTCTTCAGTCGCTTTGCGTCTCTCTTCAGTCGCTTTGCGTCTCTCTTCAGTCGCTTTGCGTCTCTCTGCAGTCGCTTTGCGTCTCTCTTCAGTCGCTTTGCGTCTCTCTTCAGTCGCTTTGCGTCTCTCTTCAGTCGCTTTGCGTCTCTCTGCAGTCGCTTTGCGTCTCTCTGCAGTCGCTTTGCGTCTCTCTGCAGTCGCTTTGCGTCTCTCTGCAGTCGCTTTGCGTCTCTCTGCAGTCGCTTTGCGTCTCTCTGCAGTCGCTTTGCGTCTCTCTTCAGTCGCTTTGCGTCTCTCTGTAGTCCTTTCGCATCTCTATGTAATTGTTTTATTGTCTCATTCTGGTCATCTGGAGATGAAGAGAGGCGGTCTGATTCCTGTTTAGAGCTTCCTGCTACAGCGGATCCACACTGACTCTCCTCTGTGTAGATATCATACTAAATAATACAGCACAAAATACACAATATGGCCTCCAAGGGCCCCCTGGGACTGTCTCCGGTCGGCCTGTTCAGGAATCCATCTATTCATTTAAGAGCCCATGTAGTGCAGGATTTCTGTCTCTTTGAGACAAAACTAGAAAGTACCAGAATGACTTTGAGATACAGTTGGAAAGGACCAAACATTATGGCTGCTGAATTAAAATGGGATTAATGAAGCTGTGGAACCACCGAGTTAGAAAGATAAACTCTGAATAGGCCCCCAACTGAGATGTGGAAATTGGATTTTAGGGTTTGCACAGTCTTATTACTTCCTACTCAACATGCGGTGACTTCATGTTAAAAACTAAATTCTGCTATTTCCATCCACTGTCCGTATCTCTACTGTCGTAGAGCTGCAACCAGCCGGTGTGACTCTGAATATCACCAGTCACAGCTGCTTATCTTGTTCCAAAAAGACTTGATGCAAAAAACTGAGTTTATGATGTGACTGAACAATTTCAACAGGTCGTCAACAAAACAGTCTTGTTTACCAACAGCAGAGGAAACAACACCGTACCAGTACCTCTGATCGGCTACTACTACAGTTAAAGTTAGGTAACATTTAGGTAACTACTGTACAACCACTTGGTTAAGTATAATGTCCAAATCACTAGATGTTCCTCAGCAGATGTTTTGCCCGGCTGTAACAGAATTAGAAATGTTCAAACTGTCTTTTTTTTAAGCACTTCTCATCCATGTTGGCTTAAAACCAAACTTCTGTTTGAGGTCATCCTAATGTAGCTTGTTAGCGTGCAAACTAGGGCAGTTAATCGATTAAAATATTGTAAAAAGATTGTCCATAGTTGTTCTAAATGTACCTTAAAGGGAGATTTGTCAAGTATTTAATCCTCTTATCAACATGGGAGTGGACAAATATGCTGCTTTATGCAAATGTATGTATATATTTATTACTGTAAATCAATTAACAACACAAAACAATGACAGATATTGTCCAGAAACCCTCACAGGTACTGCATTTAGCATAAAACAATATGCTCAAATCATAACATGGCAAACTGCAGCCCAACAGACAACAACAGCTGTCAGTGTGTCAGTGTGCTGACTTGACTATGACTTGCCCCAAACTGCATGTGATTATCATAAAGTGGGCATGTCTGTAAAGGGGAGACTCGTGGGTACCCATAGAACCCATTTACATTCACACATCTGGAGGTCAGAGGTCAAGGGACCCCTTTGAAAATGGACATGTCATTTTTTCCTCGCCATAATGTAGTGTAAGTTTGGAGCGTTATTTAACCTCCTTCATGACGAGCTAGTATGACATGGTTGGTACCGATGGATTCATTAGATTTTGTAGTTTCATATGATACCAGCATCTTCACTCTAGTTTTAAAACTTTGCGTTAAGGTGCTATTATCACGTTAACTTTGACAGCCCTGAATACAAACTTTTGCTAATTAGCAGTAAACACAAAGTCCAGTTGAGGCTGATGGGAATGTCATTCATGTTGCAGGTATTTGGTCCTAAACCAAAGTATTGGACAAACTGAAACTTTGACCTGATGGTGGCGCTAGATGAAAAGTCAGAGGATCGCCAGAGTCAGTAGGATTCATCCTCTGGGGAACATGAATGTTTATACAAACTTTGCTAACGGTCCATCCAACAGTTGTTGAGATATTTCAGTCTGGACCAAAGTGTTGGACCAACAGACAGATCAACATCCCCATCACTAGAACCCTCCCTCTGAGGTGACTAAAAGTACAAATTTGGATGATGGACCAGCGGATCTTATGACCCAATTCAAACTTTTGAAAGCATAACAAGTGAACTCTACAGTCCAGTTATTAACATCATTAGTAATCCAATGAAGATTTTAAAAACTGAATAAATTACAGTAGAGTAGTGGGAAGGATTTGACTTGAGTATTTGGGATCCTTTCAGAGGCACAGATACCTGCATGAAAGGGAAAACTTTCTTAGCAGTGGATGAGATCATCCAGTGAAAAGATATCAGACTTATTCTGGTTACAGAGACGTCAGCAGCAGCAGCAGCAGGAGGTCGGAGGAGGAGGACCGGGGGGGAACGGGAGGTGAAAATTGGAGCGAGGTGTGAGAATCGGGTTGAAAAAAAACCTGAAGCAGGTGCTGAATTTGATCAAATCTGTAATAATCTGCACGACGACAGAACCTCAAACGACACGAGGCATGTTGAGCTCAGAGTGTCTCGACTGGAAAAACCTCACCAGTGAATTCAGCTCACACGTAATCGATTGGTGTGAGGAACGGACATCTTGCCTGGACTGAGAAACTCCAGTAATAATATCCCTGTGTGGTTTCTGATAGGTTTATCTTTGAATCTTACACATCCATATTTTCTGGTTTCTTTCCTCCTCTGTGACAGTAAACTGAATGTCTTTGAGTTGTGGACAAAACAAGACATTTGAGGACGTCGTCTTGGGCTTTAGGAAACACTGAAACACTTTCTGGTCGATTTGCATCCCTGTCTGTATTCGTTTTGAGTCTCTTTCCGGTCGCTCTGCGTCTCAGTGTGGTCGCTCTGCGTCTCAGTGCGGTCGCTTTGTGTCCCTTTCTGATCGTTTTATCGTCTCTTTCTGGTCGCTTTGTGTCTCTTTGTCCTCGCTTTGCGGCTCTGCAGTCGCTTTGCGCCTCTCTGCAGTCGCTTTGCGTCTCTGCAGTCGGCGCTTTGCGTCTCTGCAGTCGCTCTGCGTTGCTCTGCGTCTCTCTGCAGTCGTTTTGAGTCCCTTTCCAGTCGCTCTGCGTCTCAGTGCGGTCGCTTTGTGTCCCTTTCTGATCGTTTTATCGTCTCTTTCTGGTCGCTTTGTGTCTCTTTGTCCTCGCTTTGCGCCTCTGCAGTCGCTTTGCGTCTCTGCAGTCGCTCTGCAGTCGCTCTGCAGTCGCTCTGCAGTCGCTCTGCGTCTCTCTGCAGTCGTTTTGAGTCCCTTTCCGGTCGCTCTGTGTTTCTCTGCGGTCGCTCTGCGGTCGCTTTGCGTCTCTGTAGTCATTTTGTAACTCTATATAGTCGTTTTGTGTCTCTATGTAATTGTTTTATATCTCATTCTCGTCGTCTGGAGATGAAGAGAGGCGGTCTGATTCCTCTTTAAAGCTTCCTGCTACAGCAGATCCACACTGACTCTCCTCTGCGTAGATATCATACTAACCAACAGCACAAAAAGCACAATATGGCCTCCAAAGGGCCCCCTGAGACTGTCCCGACGGGCCTGTTCAGGAATCCATCTCTGCATCTAAGAGCCCATGTAGTGCAGGATTTCTGCCTCATTGAGACAAAACTAGAAAGTACCAGAATGACCTTGAGATACAGTTGTAGAGCACCAAACATTATTGCTGCTGAATTAAAATGGGATTAATGAACCTCCGAGTTCGACAGATAGACCCTGAACAGGCACCCAACTGAGATGTGAGAGCGACTAAATTATTAGTAACAATAGCTTCAATTTGTGATTTTATTAAATCAGGTTGCACCATTAAAAGTGAAGAAATGTCTTAGGTAATATAAACTTTAGTAATATAATCAGTGTCCAATCAAAAGCAATCAACTATGTGAGCAGGAAGTCGCTGGAGCATCTCAAGCTGCTGGATGACTTCCAAATTAATAGTTTTCGGATGCCAAACAACATCTGACACTGCAACAGCCAATCCTTTGATTAATTTACGTCTCCTCAGGTAAACATTACTCCTCTAGATCTTCACTTAGCAGATAGTTGTTTGATGCTATATTAATGCTCTGAATGTGGTATAGAGAACCTTTAAGAGATGTCTTAGCTAATATGGACTATGGATTAGTAATATGTAAATCAGTGCAAAAACAAAAGCAAACAAAGCAGGTAGGAAGTCACTGCAGCATCCCAAGCTGCTGGATGACTTCCAAAACAACAGTTTCAGGATGACAAACAATATCTGACACTCAACAGTCAATCCTCCATAAATGTAGGTTTGACTTTGCTTTATTTATGTATATAAATATGGAGAAATATTTCCAAGTTTGCAGTTTAAAGTGAGAGGAAAATATCTAATTCTGCTAAACTAACTGATGCTATTTGGTCATTTAAGTTTTAGTTCCACTGACATCTGATTCAGTTTTAATAAAAGACATTGTAAAGCATATTAGAGATTCACTTTTTCTTTTTCCTACAACACCCCTCTCTCCATCAGAATTATAAAGCAACCACAGAAGTCGTCGCTTTGCGTCTCTGCAGTCGCTCTGCGTCTCTCTGCGGTCGTTTTGAGTCCCTTTCCGGTCGTTTTGAGTCCCGTTCCGGTCGCTCTGCATCTGTCTGTGATCGCTCTGTGGTCGCATTGCGCATCTCTGTAGTCGCTTTGCGTCTCTTTGTCATCGCTTTGCGTCTCTGCAGTCGCTCTGCGTCTCTCTGCGGTCGTTTTGAGTCCCGTTCCGGTCGCTCTGCATCTGTCTGTGATCGCTCTGTGGTCGCATTGCGCATCTCTGTAGTCGCTTTGCGTCTCTTTGTCATCGCTTTGCGTCTCTGCAGTCGCTCTGCGTCTCTCTGTAGTCGTTTTGCGTCTCTTTCCGGTCGTTTTGAGTCCCGTTCCGGTCGCTAAGTTTTAGTTCCACTGACATTTGTTTCGTTGCTCTGATTCAGTTTTAATAAAGACATTGTAAAGCATATTAGAGATTCACTTTTTAGTTTTCCTACAACACTCCTCTCTCCATCAGAATTATAAAACAACCACAGAAGTACCAGTCAAACAGGAATCTTTGTCACAGTCCTCTGGCTCCCTCTGCTGGTTAAAATACCAACAAATCCCATAAAGAAACCAAAACCAGCAGTGAATGTATCTACTAACTAGTATTGTGTGCATCACAGCCAGGGAATGAAATTAGCACCTGCCACCTGTTAAATACAGGCTAAATATTGGCTGTGGCAGGTACAAATGTGAGGTGACCTGCCACCATGGCAGATATGTTCTCCTTATATTAAGAAATATTATTTTAAAAAGCAATTCCTAAATTTAAATTAGTCAGGGATAAAGGTTACATGATCCATATTTCTACTGTCTGGTATAACTGACTCATGTTTACAAGTCTAAAGCGTTAAACATAGATTTCAGAAGTGGCCGGTAGATATGTTCATTGACCTGCCAAAGTGGCAGGTGAGGGAAAAAAAAAGTTAATTTCAGACCGTGATCACAGCCTGATATATAAAGTCATATGACTGTTCAGACTGAGTTCATAACGCAAACAAATCAGACCTATATCTGATTTAGTGCAACATATGAAAGTGGCCCAAATCAGAATTGAAAGGATCAGATTCCATTTGGTTTGTGTTTCACACTGTTATGAAAAAAAATGTCACATTTGACAATGTCACAAATATATATATATATATAGTCTTTATTGCATGTCATACCCCTCTCTCTCTCTCTCCCAATGTTTCCTGTCGGCATCGCCACTGTAGCAATGGCAAAAAAATATTTAAATAAGATTTTTCACACAGTACAGAGAGCCTGATATATCTCTTCTTCCTCTGCGCCATAGAGCTCCATTTAAAAACCCACGTTACTTCATCACCATCGACACACACTGTAGTTTATTCTGACTCAATCCCACAAACACCGTCCTGCTGCCACTAATACTCACTATAGAGCACCACATGTGGATTAATCCGCCGCTGAAAATAGTCCCCAACAAATGCACTATTTCCTCTCGATAGAAAATACAGTGAGCAGATGTTTTAGAAAATTACTGAGAACTTTTTTAAAACATGAAACTAAATATTTGTGACCCGTTTTTAAAGAGTTATACAGTATATGTGCAATGTCCCCTGACATTCAGCATGAAACTTGAGATTGTTTTGATGAACTTCAAGCTAAAAGTAATGACAAAACAATGATCAACTGCTCTCCTCTCATTTTTCCCGCATATGAGTCGGTCTTGAAAAACTTAAAAAGCTAAAATAACATCTTATATTCCTGTATTTCCCTTACCTTAAATATTTATATTAAGTTTTGACTTTTAATTCCACTAAAGCAGCAATTTTCAGTGATTTCAGTGAGATTAAATGACTTCATACGAACATTTCATACGCAGCATTTTGACACATTTCAAGAAGTTAGAGGCTAATAAATAAAATATAATATTGCACATCTTTCATATTATTAGGTCAACATGGTCAATCCGCTGCACATATATGTATTGTGTACATATATACCTGCACCCGATTTGATTTCTCCGCCACATTATCCCTGCGTGTCACTTACCTGCGTTCTAGTGATATTTGACTGAGAAACATTTCCTTTGTAGCAGCTCCTTATTTGCCAGTCTGCGAGTTTCCATTGATACAACCAAAGATCCAAGTATAACCACGTGAACCCCAGTAAAAACACACAAAGTCTGGATTTAGTCTTGCAGTGTTGGTGTTTTTGTTACAGTGAGTGAATAAAGTCAAACGTCCAGCTTGATGTGGTGAAATCGTCACTCTTCTGTCTTTGTTGCAGCCTGCAGATAGAAGTACACACAGTAACATCAGTATCAGTATCAGGGTGGCTCCTGCTTCTGTTTGTGGAAATAACTTCACATGAAATCACTGAACTTAAAGCTGCAGTAGGCAGTATATATTTTTGGCATCATTGGGCAAAAATCCCATAATAACCTTTCAGCATATTGTAATTCAAGTGTTCTGAGAGATAACTAGACTTCTGCTCCTCCTCATGGCTCTGTTTTCAGGCTTTAGAACATCTAGCCCGTGACGGGAGACTTTGACCAATCACAGGTCATTTCAGAGAGAGGGAGCGTTCCTATTGGCTGTGCTCCGGTCATGTGACCAGAACTTGGCGTTCCTTCAACAGATTTCACAATGGTGGCTGCGTCACAAACTTTCTAATTTTACAGCTAAACCGTGCACTACAAGATGATTCTGAGAACATCTGAGGAGAGAAATAGGCATTAACGTAACAGAATATTGATTCATATTTGATCAGCGCTGCCTAGTTTGACCATTTGGTCGGAGTTCGTGAGTGATTGACAGCCGGCTCTCATAGACGGCAGCTGGACAGCAGACCTCAGATCAGCTCTGACTGCTTGTTTTCCTCCGGTCTGTGAAATCTTGCAAGTGCCGTTAGGAGCACCGGAGGACACCAGAGGAACATGATTTTTTCCGTGGGAACTCTGATGTAGAAGAGTTATAATGTACACGTGAGCTTGTAACCAAAACACACAAACACTCACTTTCTCAGCACCAGCCGCCATCAGAGCGTCCAGCTCCTGAGTCCAGCCGAGGGCATCGACCAGGGCTTGCACTCCGTTGACCACGTCACCCAGCTGCACCACGTCCTGAGGCCGGCGCCGCCAGGCGAACGGACCCACCAAGTCCCTGTTGATGAGCAGACGGGGAACAGAGCTGTGCACAGCTCCAGCCAGACTGGCGAAGGGCTCCACCTGCAGAGCAAAGAGCCAAACAGCAGCTTTTAAATCATGTTGAATTATTGTTGTAATGTACAAATAAACTTGCCTTTTTTAAAGATGTCTTTGGGGGTATTTTGCTTTTATTAGAGAGTTAACAGTGGAGATGCAGACAGGAAACAGACTGGTACTTTATGGTTGTGTAGTGCACGTCTTGAGTCCATCACTAACGAACAACTTCAGTGGTTTTAGGTAGAATTCAAAATACTATCAAACTATCAAGAATAACAAGTATTTTGTTTCTATTTTCATATCCAAACCCTCATACATTTTCCTGCAGAAAAAGGAGAATATTTGTAGTGCTTATGCTGCAGCTGTTAGCAACAGAACATTTAACATCACACCCTGTGCCTCTTTTTAAAGTGGCATGAACGGCAGCACACTTATTCTGTGTTGTATTTTTTTTACTTCTTTTGCAAAACCAGACTGTTTGATCCTCGGGCTACTGGAGTTTATTGATTTTTAAAAATCCTAAATTTCAGGGCTTCATGGTGGTTAAGACATCTCTCCCCATGTTTCCTGCATCTTCACTGTAAACTACTAGTCCGTGTTCGTTCTCCAGTTTTAACCCGTCCATCCTCATGTTATCTCTCATCCTAGCATGTTGGTTCAGCTGGAAAAACGTCAGATCACAGAGACATGATGTTGTTTGAAGCCGGTGGCGCTCACCTCCAGTGAAGTTCCCATGACGATCAGCAGGTCGGCCAGCGGGAAGTCTGTGAGGTATTTAGAGAAGTGAAGTGGAAGCTGCTCCCCGAAGAACACGATGTCAGGTTTTACCACGCCTTTACAGGTGGGACACTTCGGGACCGTCCCTCGCATCACATCTGACTGATGAGACATGGAAACAAGATGGAAAATTAATATTAATAAAAAATATATTGCCATCTAAAATCACCAGAGTCTAAATTAATATCTTACATTTGATCAAGCTGTTAATCACAAATTCAAACAGTACTCAATGGTACAACTTTATACAATGAAGGAAAACAAGAAAATACTCAGATTCGTCAAGTTGTAGACACCTGATGTTTGTATGTTTATAAATGACTGACAAGGTTTATCGTCTAATAAAAATTGCCATGAATTGAATAAAATAATTATAACTTTATTTCATGTGAGTCCCGTTTAAGGAAGTAGAAATATTGTTAAAGGACATCTAAAGAGATAAAGTGATACATTTCTTACTCTAAGACATCATAAAGGCTTTTTTTCCATTGTTGATTATTTTCTTGATCAATTGATTAGTGGTTTTTTCTATAAAATGTCAGAAAATGGCGAAAAATGTTGATCAGTGTTTCCAAAGCCCAAGATGACGTCCTCAAAAGTCTTGTTTTGTCACATTTAAGAAGCTGGAATCAGAGAATTAAAACTTTTTTTTTCCTTAAAAAAATACTAAAACTGATTAATCGATTATCAAAATAGTTGCAGATTAATTTAATAGTTGACAACTAATCAATTAATCGTTGCAGCTCTAGACACCATAACGTCTTATTGTACATAAGATCAAAAACTTGTGGGACTGTGAAGAAACCAATAAGTGCACAAGTGATCGACAGTGTCTACAAAACTCCTCCAAATGCAGGTTACCAAAAACAAATTAACCAACATAAAAATAAAATCTAAGTATATCAAAAGATTGCTTGATTAAATGTTCTTACTTTCCTCCTCCTTTCCACTAACAACAAAATACCAACACAGTTTAAGCATAATGAGTGTGTGAACAAAAGTATTGATGAGAGAGACTATAGGATTTCAATCCATATGACAAAAATCAATACATATGTGAACATATATGAGAAGATGGATCACAACCAAACTCAATACAAAATCTTGCATATTTTGTTCTCTTGCTTACCGGCAAAAGTTATGGTACAAAATATATCTCAGGATTATTCATGAATAGTTAAACATCACTCTTCAGTGGTTCACACATCTGAGTCACTAAACTACATCAACAGAAATGTATATTCTCTACACTTGTTACTGCATTCGTCTTCATCCACAACCTTCATCTGCTACAGAAAACTAACAGGAAAGTTTAATGTTAACGCTTCAGAAGCAAATTGAAATAAAGCTTGAGGTTTGAATTAAATGATTTGCTGGTTTGAGGATAATTTGTAATTTGTGCCAGTATGCACAACAATATAAAACAGACAGATGCAAGTTTTCACTTTGGGGAATGTGCTTAATGTTCACCGTGGCTAAAAACAGACATGATAAACTGTATTTGAAATATTCTGGTAGATGTGTAGAGTTAGTGTTTGGTGTTGTAACTCACTCGTAGCTCCTCTCCCTTGTATTTACTCAGGCAGACTGTGCAGGTGGCGGTGGCGAATGTACCGTGAGCCTCCACCAACATCTCAGGAGGAATCCCGGCCACTTGGTGAACAAGTAAACAAGCATGATGGCTTAAAGTGTCAGTACATGTGTTTCAATGATGTGCAGTCATTTCTAGAAGCAAAGAGAATATAACGCCTACGTCTTTCCAGCCCGTCGATGTTCTGCGTGTACATCCTGAGGAGCTGATTCTTCTTGTGAAGCAGTCGAACAAAGTAATGGGTCAGATTGGGTTGATAGTTCCCTGGATACAGCTCTTTGGCCAGGGCGAAGAAGGGATCGGGGTTTTGATGGAAAAAGTCTAGTTCGAATATGGCCTCGGCGTAGGGCAGGTCATACTGCTGCAGGTTGTCATAGAGACCGCTGCCTGGAGACCTGTGAGGGAATAACCAGCTGAATACACCTGATATTTACAGGAGGTTCACAGAAACACTAGAATACAAATCAAACCTTTTTTTTACCTGAAATCTGGGATGCCACTAGGCGTGCTGATCCCAGCTCCGGCCATCACCACCACCCTCTTGTACTGCTGCTCTCTGATGTTCTTGGCGATGTCCTCCAGGGTCTGCTGCTCCTCGGCTGCACCGCCACCACCACGGGAGAAAAACCCTCGAGTCCCATTCCACCGGGGAGACTTTGTTTGTCTGTGAACAAGCAAAACAAAGATGTTTGTGATGAAGAATCTGTTTGTTCTCCACAGAGATGCACATAAATATGAGATATAGCAGAAGGATGTGTATAATTTAAGTCTAGTAGTCCTGCCAACAAGAATATTAATTTTAAGCCACTGCCTCTCAATAACCCTCTGTTGTTTATGTCCCACAAGACCCTCTGTCTCTCTCTGTCTATAAATCTATTTCACATCCATCCGTCCTGGAAGAGGGATCCCTCCTCTGTTGCTCTTCCTGAAGTTTCTTCCATTTGTTTCCCTATTAAAAGTTTTTTTGGGGGGGAAGTACATCCAGTATCTCGTTGTTTCCGTACTCCACTAAAGTTATATCAAGTCTTGTTCTTTACTTACTCACTTTAAAATGTTAAATGCACTTTTTTTTTGCACTATTAGAGGTGCAAAAATCTCTGTGTTCGATTGAACAATTAGTCTATTGATAGAAAAGTAATTGCAACAATTTTAATAAATCAATTTTATTCATTTTTTTAAGATAGAAATGCCAACGCTATCTGGTTCCAGCTTCTCAAATGTGAATGTTTTATGGTTTCCTTAATCTTCTACAGTTATAAAACAAATATATTTGGATTGAAAACAAAACATTTGACGAGGTCACCGGTCAACATCTGATGGTGCCAGCTTCCCAAATGTGACAATTTGATGCTTTTCCTTATCATATATAATAATAAATTGAATATCTTTGGGTTTTGGACTGTTGGTCAGACAAAACAAGACATTTGAAGACGTCACTATGGGCTCAAGGAAATCATGATGACATTCTGTAGACCAAATGGCTAAAATTATATCAAGTTTTGTGCTTTACTTACTCACTTTACAAATATTAAACAAACTTTTTTTGCACAATTAGAGGTGCAAAAATCACCGTACTCAATTGAACTATTAGTCAATTGATAAAAAAAGTAACCATTTTAATAATCAATTAGATTTTTCCTAGAAAAAATGCCAAAATGATCTGGCTCCACTCTCAAATGTGAATGATTTGTGGTTTCCTTACCATTCTACAACTGTAAAACAAATATCTTTGGATTGAAAACAAAACTTTTGAGGTCACTTTGGATGCTACCATTTTCCAAATGTTTGGCATTTTTGCCAAACATTTGATGGTTCCAGCTTCTCAAATGTGACAACTTGATGCGTTCCCTTATCATATACTGTAATAAATTTGGGTTTTGGACTATTGATCAGACAAAACAAGACATTTGAAGACGTCACTGTGGACTCAAGGAAGTTGTGATGACATTCTGTTGACCAAATGGTTGATCAATTATTTGAGAAAATAATTATAACTTTTCATGAGCTCATAAAAACAGCTTTTGGCTTTGTGACAATGTATTTTCCAGCTGTTCCAAGAGGCTTTTTAAATAGTATATTCAGCTTAAGAAGAATTTTCTCAACACATAAAGGAACACTTCAGTTTATCAGGAAAATAACTCAAGTTCATTTTTGTTTCCACAGGACAGGTAACTAAAGCTGTTCATACAAATGTAGTGGAGTAAAAAGTACAATATTTCCCTCTGAGATGAAGTGAAGTAGAAGTATACAGTTACATAAAGTAAAAGTACCTTGAATGTGTTAAATGTAGTTAAACAGCTGTCAGGTGAGGAGGTGAAATACCTGCACAGAGCTGCTGCTGCACCTGGACACAAACTCCTTTGACCCAAACGACCTGTAAAAAAGCATTACACACAATTATCAATGATAAAACCCACTTCTCCTCATCTCATCATGAAGTTGTGTGTATTAACTAGCTGACCTTTAGCAGAGAGCCTCCAGCTGCTGGTTCTGCTGCTCAGGAACAAACAACTCAGTCTGACAGGTGAGACTAGTGAGGAGCTCAGTAAAGAAGCCATAACACACAAACTAGAGACTCCTACTGACTGCAGCAGAGTCCTGAACGCGGACACGACCTGTTAACACATTAATACAGCTAAAAGTCAGATAGAACAGCTAACAGCTAACAGTAACAGCTAACAGTAACAGTAACTAACAGCTGGCTGCCTGCTAAATGTAAATATTGTCCTTTGACGTCATTATGACGCGACGGGAGTACCGTAATGTACCATGTAGCCGAGCAGCTAACTTTAGCTCGTTAGCTGCTAACTTTAGCTCGTTAGCAGCTAACTTTAGCTCGTTAGCTGCTAACTTTAGCTCGTTAGCTGCTAACTTTAGCTCGTTAGCTGCTAACTTTAGCTCGTTAGCAGCTAACTTTAGCTCGTTAGCAGCTAACTTTAGCTCGTTAGCAGCTAACTTTAGCTCGTTAGCAGCTAACTTTAGCTCGTTAGCAGCTAACTTTAGCTCGTTAGCAGCTAACTTTAGCTCGTTAGCAGCTAACTTTAGCTCGTTAGCTGCCTAGCTCTTATTTTGTTTAATTATTCGCCGTTTATTCATTAAAAACCTCAATAAACATGAAGTCTATAGCGGCCGAGGAAACAACTTTACCTTAAAAACAAACACTAAACATGAAGTGTAACGTTAACGGTCAAGACATTACCGTAAAACTCAACATCAGCGCGCAGCCAAGCTTTTTTTTTTATTTTTATTTTTTTATAGTTCCATAAAAAGTACAATATCTCCATCAACTTGTAGTAATGTAAGTATAAAGAAGCATTACATGGAAATACAGGGAGGTCAGTACAAGTACCTTACAGCTGTAGTTACCTACTGGACTGAGTAAATGGATTTGTGACATTCCACCACACTGGATGTTTGGGTTCATGTTCTAATCCACAAGGTGTCCCTGCAACAGAACAAAGAGAGGAATGATGTCCCCTTGATCATGAGGTAGACCCAGGACAGGTCACTGGTCCCGGGACAGGTCACTGGTCCCGGGACAGGTCACTGGTCCCAGGACAGGTCACTAGTCCCAGGGCAGGTCACTAGTCCCGGGACAGGTCACTAGTCCCAAGACAGGTCACTAGTCCAGGACAGGTCACTAGTCCAGGACAGGTCACTAGTCCAGGACAGGTCACTAGTCCCGGGACAGGTCACTAGTCCCGGGACAGGTCACTAGTCCCGGGACAGGTCACTAGTCCCAGGACAGGTCACTAGTCCCAGGGCAGGTCACTAGTCCCAGGGCAGGTCACTAGTCCCAGGGCAGGTCACTAGTCCCAGGACAGGTCACTAATCCCAGGACAGGTCACTAGTCCCAGGGCAGGTCACTAGTCCCAGGGCAGGTCACTAGTCCCAGGACAGGTCACTAGTCCCAGGACAGGTCACTAGTCCCAGGACAGGTCACTAGTCCCAGGACAGGTCACTAATCCCAGGACAGGTCACTAGTCCCAGGACAGGTCACTAGTCCCAGGGCAGGTCACTAGTCCCAGGACAGGTCACTAGTCCCAGGACAGGTCACTAGTCCCAGGGCAGGTCACTAGTCCCAGGGCAGGTCACTAGTCCCAGGGCAGGTCACTAGTCCCAGGACAGGTCACTAGTCCCAGGGCAGGTCACTAGTCACCACAGCCCTGCTGCTGTGAGGCAACACTACTTACCACCGCACCACCCTTTAAACCATCTTTCATTTTCCAGACCTTAAAGTGAGTATTTGTTCTCTTGCTCATATTAAATAGATAGTAAAGGATTACAGATTACTACTCTATATGATACAGTAGTTTATTCAAGGATAGCCACACCTGTATACGAGCTTTAGTCATAAGGGTTATATTGTACAGGCTATATGCACATTAAGAGTACAACGTGGACACATACTGTGGCTGTGGCTCAATTGATTACAAATAGTCGTGCCAAACTAATATAAAAGCCTTACTTCTTCTTCAGAGTAGTGTGGGGGTTAAATATGAAACTGACACTCTGGAGGAGGGATGTGCCAAACATGACATTAAACATGGCTAATTATTTAGCATAAACATTAAGCTAAGGTAGGCCCACAATTAACAAACTGTGGTGGCAGTTTCTGTTAAAACAAGACACAAACCAAGGTAACAACTTGTCTTTCAGTGAATTTAATAAAAAAGGCATACATTAATAAGTAAAGCATCGGCAGATGGACTCACGAGCACAGCCACCTGTTGTGGACTGTGGCAAGTGAGCCCCGAATACAAAGAGTAGTCAGTATTTATACATTTAAAGCATAACACCAAGATAAGTGCAAAGAAGAAAAGAAGAGAAGGATAGAAAGTGTATCAATGCGTCAGCACACAGCAGACAACAGAGCATCACAAGACATAACAAGTATTTCAGCAATCTGTTGTTTGCAGTTACAGAGAACTAAAATGTCAGGTCACTGTCCTATGGTGACAAAGTTGAACATGTGAGGCCCTGAGATTGTCTAAAGGTACAGTGTTAAACTGCAGATATGAAAATTGCCATTACAAAACACACAACAACTGATACAAAAGCTCAAACACTTGGCTTTTTGCATTAAGGCATATGGAACGTGCCTTATATTCAGGCACTATGCTCGGGACTGTTTCACAGATCCCATCGTCATCCCTAGACAGATTGAACCCGGAGGACCGGTTTATTGGCTAGGAACCTGTCTTTTACACGAGTGATTTTTCTGGTGAATAAACTATTTCCATTTCACTTACACAAATGGTGTAATTTCTGATAGAAGTAAATAGGGCCTAAATGACTGAGGGCAACAATTTTTGAAATCAGTCCAGTATTGAGGGAGTCCACTGCAGCTGCCAAATGGGCTGTAATGTAATCATTTGGGGCAACCCGGTACCGTCAGTTTATGTCCACTAAAAGTGCTGGATTTTGCCACTGAGAGGATCAGATTGGTATTATAAGTGTCTGACAACATTATGGAAAGGACCCTACAGAGAAATCAAACCCTTTTCTTTACCTCTCTCTTTCTGTTTATTACTGTGTCATGTGACTTGTTGCTGGAAGACAGCGGTGGAAACGTGAGTGAGAGTTGGAGAGGAGTGCCATGGAACACCGGTGTTGTCAGAGTTTGTCGTGTTGGACTACAGAAAGCGTAGCTTAGTATTATCTAAAAGATTTTCAATATCATGGCTGAATAATTAGCGAATTTTGCCAATGTGGATGCAATGCGAGGTTTCAGAACGAGACTTCTCCGAGCGAGACACACAATAACAAACAGACCGGGTCGAGCGAAAAGTAAGAAAAAGGCTTCATTTCTCTGTCGGGTCCTCTCCAGCACCTTTCCAGCCCGTTCGCTGCAGCATTTTCCCTCAATACTGGACCAGTTTCAAAAAGTGTTGTCCCTGTTAGTTACGTAGACACAAAAACATGGAGAAATAGGGTCGAATAATACCAAAGTTACCATTTAAGCATCAAACTAAATTTCGATTTTTTTGAATGTTTCTGAAGTTTAAACAAAAAGTGTTTAATCCTAACAGCTGTATTTAAGGTCAAGCATGCAAACTGTCTTTACTGATTTTGCTTGTTTTAAGCCGACGGTGTAACGGAGCTACAATGGTCCGGCTGAGCTGTGCTCTGAGCTGTAGTGCAAAAGTGTTAAATCAACATGGAGTTCAAGCCTCTCTGATAAACAGGAAATCTAATTTCTTCATGATTACAGCGTAGAAATGCTGCTGTGATGTAAAGGAAAGGGAAGGCATCTCAAACATCAGAATTGAGTTATGCAGAATAGGAAAACGTGGTTATGAGTGGTCTATCAAAGATTGAAATTATTGTCAACTAATAGAGGAGTCTAGGTACAGGTTTGAGCTCCATTGGCTGAGGTGTGTGAATCTCAGACTGGCATTCAGAAACTCATTTTGGGGGTTTCATAAGCCTGCGCCATCCACGTGCACATGGACGGCACAAGTACATTCAAAGACTCTTCCAGTGACGTCCTCTTCTCAACCGCTCATCTTTACATTAAGCAATGCTGGACCAACAGGACTGTTCCGCTTACTGTCAAACAAACACCCAACCATACAGCTTTGGTGTTTCCATCATTGCGAGGTGGGACATCCGGGCCAGTTGCACCTTGACATTTTGGAAATTCAGGTGACCACTGACGGCCTATTCCACATGTCAGGGTGGACTGTCCTATCATAGTAAACCCGGAATTGCACATGTACGTCACCGTAGCCTGGTATTTATGAGGGGGTCGAGAACCCCCAACCCAGTATGCATCTGTAATATTAGGCTCTGGACATTCAACATAGATACATGTTGGAGGAGCAGGCTCAAACATCCCATTAACTGAACATGATGATTCACTTGATCCAGAGAGTGTCACATCGTTTTGACATGTGTACTGTACAACTTCTCCGTAGGTGTAGGTTTCTTTGTTTGGCCTGAAAGTGACATTCTTTGGCGCAGGTGGCGGATTACAACTCACCACTTCACATTCAGGCAACCTGCCCAGCCACCCTTGGGCTCCACAAAAGAGGCGATCTTTGCCAACCATTCTGTAACCAGTTTTGCAAGTCACCTTTAGTCTATCGCCGAACTCTGTCCCTTCAGGGTAATCGATAATCCCATATTCCACTTCTCCAGCAGAGCCACAGTTACTCCTATCGCATTTCATCCGCAGAGTACTCCAGCTGCCAGCAGTGCAAGTGATGGCCGCAGACCCTCCTACTGCCACGTAGCCAGCATTACAGGCAAACGTGACTTTTGTCCCATCTGGGTATGTTGGTAAGTCGTCGTTCAATGTCATGTTGCCTCCTCCAACAGGTCTGGAGCAGGCTTGAGCTTGAGCTGTAATGGCAAGGCTCAGACTGCTCAGCAGAAGGAGGGAAGTGACACACATGACGGGATCTGGCCAGTCTGTCTGAAGTCAATGTGAAGAATCACTTTGGTCCCTGCTGATCCACAGATCCACTGATCCACTGATCCACAGATCCACTGATCCACAGATCCACAGATCCACTGATCCACAGATCCACTGATCCACAGATCCACAGATCCACTGATCCACTGATCCACTGATCCACAGATCCACTGATCCACAGATCCACTGATCCACTGATCCACAGATCCACTGATCCACAGATCCACAGATCCACTGATCCACTGATCCACTGATCCACAGATCCACTGATCCACAGAGGTGAAGAGAGTTGCTTTTTGTTCTTGTTCTTGACTAATGCCTGAATTCTACCGGGAGCTAGCATCCAAGCTAACATTAGCTAGCTTTGGGAAAACGCCCACTTCCTTTCCCATCATGCTTTGCGCCCAGCAGCAGCAGAGCAGACCCCATCTGGGTTCCTGCTCATGTTGGTGTGGAGGGAAATGAGCAGGTACATATTCTGGCCAAACAAACACTCAGAATTAAGAATATTGAATTACAAGTTCCATTAAGTAAAGCTGAGGCTAAGCCATCCATCAAGACATTATGCACAAACAGTATGGCAGAAGTACTGGGATGATCAGGAAACTGGAAGACATCTGTACATTATACTTTACTTTACTTTATACTTTATTGTCAGACAGGTCTGAAATTTGTTTTGCATAACAGCAGCTCCGTTTGCAACATCACAGAAAGGACAAAGACAATAAACAAGGATACAAACATTTAAACATTACAATCACAGAGACAATATTCAGTGCCCTTTAACGCACATTTGATCTGGGATTAGGCTCCATATTTAGTTTAAGGATTGACTGATGCAAAAAAGAGTGCTTCAGTCTAACCTTATTAAATCGTGGAACCCTGTATCTCCGATTTGATGGTAACAGTTGATATTCTCTGTTCAAAACATGATTGGGGTTAGAGACGATGTTGTTAGCCAGCCTTAAGATGTTATTATGATAGGCTGATTCATAGAGTTTCTCAAGGGGTTGATCAACAATCTTTGAGCAGATTTTCATTTGTTGGAGCAGTTTTGACTTTAAAGTACAGAAACATGTTGGAGCAGGGAGAAAGGTGGGCTGGAAAAGAAGGGAAGAAACTGAGAATATAGGACATACAGGTCTAAACCACTCATTATATAGAATAGGCTCCCAACTGGGAAATGCACACATTGTAACCAACCAGAAACTGTTGAACATGTACTGATACACTGCAGGAATTACAGTATCCAGAGGAATCAGCTTTTACAGTCACTAAGGAAGCCAAAACATCAGGACATTTCATTGTCAGGTCTATTGGGGAATACAGCAGATAATATACAACTACGGTGAAATTAATCAGTTTTTAAGAGAAACTGATTTAGTTAAAGGGACTGTTTGTAACTTTTTACACGTATAAATCACCCGGGTCAGTGTCCCATGCGCGCTCGCGTGTGGCTACGCTGTTCAGACTCAGACTCCAACACAAACTACACAGAAGCACCAAAACCTCTTGGTTGTATCTAGTGAAGCCCGTCTGTTAAACAGTGTTGGCCGCGGTCGGAGGACGCGGGGGAGACCGTAGCTTTGGTCTCCAGGGCCGGAGTCTCTGCTGTACTCTGCTCCGCTGCTCCTCTGCCTGCCTTCACTCACACACCGCGCTCCTTCTCTCTCTCTCTCTCCACCTCTCACGTGCATGCTGCTCACTCCACACTGCAGAAGAGTTAGTTTAGCTCTGAGAATATCTAGTGGACGTTTGTGCAGAAATGTGCAGAAATAACTGCTGCAGCTCCTCCAGACCAACAGAGGTTTCCCGTGTCTTGTGAAGTGACGGGGCTCTGCAGAGAGAAACGTTATCGTCTCCGACCAAAACTCCGGTGTTTCCCCTGTTCCCTCCGGCCGCGGTCGGGAGGCTGAGGCAGGAAAAGCCAACACTAGGATCAGCATTGATTCATGGAGAGACCTTGGTCTGGTCAGCTAACATTACTGCCAAGCAGCTGAAATATAGAGTGATATTGTGCTTTTAGCTGACGTGTGTCGCCTCACTGTGTTGAGAGATGCTCGTTCATGTCTATGTAGTGCTAGCAAGCGCGAACCCGACGCTGACTTTAGTTGACTTAACGGCCACATGTGTCGCTGTTAACAAGCAATTCTGATTCTTACAAACAGTCCCTTTAAGGACAACAGGAATAATGGAGAGAATTTCATTATTATTATTATTATTATTATTATTATTGTTATTATTATTATTATTAATAACTTTTTTAAGAGAGTTTATTTCTGAATTTTGTTAATACAACTCTGACAATCCATTGCACAAACATGTTTGGACTGATAGATATCCCACCAACCCCCACCCATGACAATACCCAGAGGGCACTCAGAAAAAAAACACGTGTACAAAAATAAATATAAATAAATAGATAAATAAATAAATAAAATAAAATAAATAAACATAAATCATGATAAATTGTTAGAGGTCTAGGACAGCACACCCTATCATCTAGGGCACTGACATGCATGAAACAAGCACAGGAGTTAAGCCGAAGAGTTGAACGCAAAGAAAAATCAGGGGTCCTTCCAATGTTTCGTTTGAAATATTCCTGGTCAAATATATACACATATATCCTTTATCTATCTATATATATACAGTTGAATTATATATATACACACATATATATATATATATATATATATATATACACACGTAGGCAACATTGTTGGTACCCTTCCGTTAAAGAAAGAAAAACCCAAAATGGTCACTGAAATAACTTGAAACTGACAAAAGTAATAATAAATAAAAATTCACTGAAAATTAACTAATGAAACTCAGCTGTTGTTTTTGAATTGTGGTTCAACAGAATCATTTTAAAAAACAAACTAATGAAACTGGCCTGGACAAAAATGATGGTAGCCCTAGAAAAGATGTAAAATAATGTGACCATAGGGACATATTAAACTAAGATGTGTCCTGTAAATAGCATCACAGGTGTCTTCAAACTTGTAATCAGTCAGTCTGCCTATTTAAAGGGTGAAAAGAAGTCACTGTGCTGTTTGGTATCATGGTGTGTACCACACTGAACATGGACCACAGAAAGCTAAGGAGAGAGTTGTCTCAGGAGATTAGAAAGAACATTATAGACCTTCATGTTAAAGGTAAAGGCTATAAGACCATCTCCAAGCAGCCTGATGTTCCTGTGACTACAGCTGCACATATTATTCATACACACACACATCAAACTTTAATCTGCCACAAAGTTATCTGAGTCTAAGGAATCAACACGACTAAGAAAAGGTTGCCAAATCAATGAATACTTGTCGGCTGAACCCTTTTTTAAATGTATTTATTTATATTATTATTATTTTTTTCCTGCCACTCTCCTGCTCCACCTCCAGTAGTCCAGTAGGTGGCGGTAATGCGCCTCTAAGCTGGTTTACCAACTAAACACCACAGAAGCAGCCGCAGCAGCAGCAGAGCCACAACACGGCAGAGGAGCTCCTCGTCTTCAGCTGAACATCATCAACACTCATCAGAGGAACAAACACACTCTAACGTCACAATGAAAGATGTCTCCGGGTTCCTCAAACAGCAGCAGAGCAACAGCTCCACGCCGGAGATGGCGACGGAGTGGCACACGATGGAGGATTTACACAACAAGAGGTAAGAGTCAGCTAGCTGACGGTGCTAACGCGGTGCTAGCTACCGTTAGCTCCTCCATGCATTGTGAATGAAGCTGAGTCATGCAGCTAGCTAGCTAGCGTTAGCTCGTGTTTGGCTAATGCTAGCTGCTAAGTTCCCTCTTTAAAGATCAGAGAGGAAACTTGACTGTTACTTTTATATATCAAACAGTTAAAGCAGTAATGTAAATATGATTTAATGAGTCGAAGCGTTGAACATTAATGTAGTTCAGAGGAAGAGAAAGTGTATCACATGTTTGTTTGCTAGCTCGGATGCTATAGATGAGTCCTTAGTCACTGCACTGCGGATAAGTTATAATAAACTATAATAAGCTGTAAGAACACATCACCATGAAGGTTAAACTGAACAATCACAACCATTAACAGTTGTTTGCGCTGTAAAATACAAATGTCCATCATTAGTTAGCTGTATTCAGTACTTGGCTTGACAAACAGTCCAGAAACAGTCTTAGTATTTAATAAACATCTTTAGAATATATATATATATATAGTGGTGTAAGAAGTATTCAGATCCTCTAAGTAAAAATACTAATACACACACTGTAAAAATACTAATAATACAAGTAAAAGTATGTGAGTACAATCAGGAAAATGATTTATATATATATTATAAAAAGTGTAAAAATGTCCCCTGTGACTGTTTTCTTATTTTATATTATATCATTAGATTATTATTACTTATAAATTAATGCAAAATCAGGGTTTTACTGCTGTAGTTGGTTGAGATGGAGCTCATTTTGAACTATTAACTAGTTATTATGGATTCATTATGGATTCATCTGCAGATTATTTTCTCCATTAATCGATTGATTGTTTGGTTTGGAAAAATTAAAGTGACACCTTCACCATGTTTGTTTAGTCCAAACCTCAACATTATTACTAATACATTAACATTATTAACATTACTAAAAGAAAAATCAGCAAATCTTCACATGTGTGAAGCTGGACCCATGAAATGTTTTAATATGAAAAATTAATCAATTCAGCTGCACTTGTGTAAACTGCTGGGTAGTTAAATTTATAATGAAACATAATATTTGATAAGCTTTTATAAACACATGTTCATTTGTAAAGTAACTAAAGCCTTCAGATAAATGTAATGGAGTAGAAGTAGAACGTGGCATGAAAAGAAAAGACTCACGTAAAACACAATTATCTCACATTTGTGGAGGTTTGTTTACATACATTTAAATAATCACTGTCAATCAGCACAAGATGAATGGAGATTACATGTGTGTGTAATCAAGATATAATTTGTTTATCTTCATAAAGTGTTCACAAACACTGTTTTTTTTTTATTGACAGATTGTGGCATCAGCTGACTCTCAGAGTGTCAGACTTCGTTAAAGATCCCTGCTTCAAATCAGGAGATGGCCTCATACAGGTAACTGCACCACAGTCGCACATGTTATGCTGGACATGTACCGGATGTAACACACAACTTTATATGAGTGTGCACATATTTGCCAAAGTTTTGTAGCATGTGGTGACTTGTCTGTAATATTCATAGATTTTATGTCATTTTTTTAAGGGGAATTTATAAAGATATTGAATCCAAGTTTCCAAGTCAGAACAGAAATCACATCGAGCATCAGAAACAGTTTAACTCTGAAGATGCTACATAGATATTATAACTATTGTTTGCATTTGTTGCCATTAAACCTGTTTGTTTTGTCTTGTTTGTTAGTAACAGTAAAATGCTAACATAAGATTATCCCTATACAAGTGTGTTGAAACTGATATTGAATTACTTCCACATAAAGCAATCATAACAGTGTAAAAATACAAATCCTATTTGTGACCACTGTATCAGAATCAGAAATACTTTATTGATCCCCGGGGGGGAAACTGGGGCGTTACAGTTGCTCTTATATAAACATAAAGAAATGTAAATAGAAAATAAAGTAGTATGTAACGTGTAAATTATGTGCATAATGATATAATATAAACACAATATATGTAAAGAAATGTAAGTAAGTACTAAAATTAAAAATGAGAATGTAAGAAATATGTACAAATATTTGCATTAAGACGTGCAAATATTGAGATGAACATTTTGATGTTTTCTGTGATCTGACGGCTCCTTTTTTTCTTTCTTAAAGCTCTATGACAACTTCCTCAGTGACTTCGAACACAGGTGAGATAAAAGTTCCTCAAACACTCTTTGACGACGTTAAACCCAGAGATATACTCTATCTCTGGTTACACCTGCCAGGTCAGTGTTGTCTGCTTGTTTTCCTGTTTCAATGCTAATCTATTTTATTTTTGCTCCCTCATCAGAATCAACCCATTGTCCCTCATGGAGATTATACTGTATGTTGCCAGACAGATGAAAGGTGAGAGCACCACACTATACTATAAACTTGATTATACAATACACTTTTCTCATATTTTTTAGTATTTACAAAACATGTTTTTGTTTCCAGATCCTAAAGATGCCATCACTTTTCTCGAGAAGACCAGGGAAAAGGTAGGTTGACCTATAACACAGATCTGAAATGTACACTCAGTTGCCACTTTATTAGGTACACCTAACCAAAGCTTATGCAGTCTACCACAACAGTCCCACAATAAATTGTACCTTTTTATGAATATGATTTTCAGTTTTAATTTAAATTGTTTTATAGAACTGGATTACTTTTGAAGGCTTCAGTTCGTTTGTTACACTGAGAGGTGTCTTCCCACTTACTGTATATTAATGAGGATATACAAAATAACAGAAACATCTCTCTGCATAATGCAAAACAATTCAACAGCACCACATCCTCCAGAATGATCAACACCTCTCTAAAACTGTTCAAACACAAACTGGACATTACAACCTTCATGAAGGAGGATTTATTAAAGTTTATAAACAGTATTTTTGATCAAACTTTAACGTTTTTTTCTTTAACTCTTTCTGGTTCAGGTGAAAAGCAGCGACGAAGCCGTCATTCTCTGCAAGACGTCTATCGGCAGACTCAAGCTGGAGATCAACGATCTTCCTGCCACAAAGGTAAAAGCTCCTGAACTCTCAGCTCTCTCCCTTTTCTCCAAAACGAGCCTCACACTTCATTCACATGCACACGTTATGACGCATTTCCAACTTCGAGCTGCTAACAGCTGTTAAACAAAACCACAGAAGTGTGTCCACTTCTCACACGTGTGATTCCTTTTCTTAATGAGATTCCCTCTTTGTCTCTTCCAGACACTCATCGAAGATGTTGAGGTAATGTTGAATAACTTACCCGGGGTGACGTCGGTCCACGGCCGGTTTTATGACCTCTCCAGCAAATATTATCGCATCATTGGGAACCACGCCTCCTACTACAAAGACGCTCTGCGCTACCTCGGATGTGTGGACATTAAAGACCTTCCAGGTGAGCAGAGACCAACACTTGGACTTGATTTCAGCCTGATGGAGAACAGCAGGTCTTTAATGCTGTTGTTGTTGTTTCCTCCACAGAGACAGAGAAGCAGGAGAGGGCGTTCACGCTGGGACTGGCTGGACTCTTAGGAGAAGGAGTTTACAACTTTGGAGAGCTGGTGGGTTTTAACACCGTGCTCATCATCATGTTAATCGGTGCTGGTTTACCTGACGCTTGTTGACATCTGCTTTTGTGTCTTTGCAGCTGATGCATCCGGTGCTGGAGTCCCTGAGGAACACAGACAAACAGTGGCTCATTGATACGCTATACGCCTTCAATGGAGGCAATGTGGAGAAATTCCAGGGCTTCAAGTCGGCCTGGGGCCAACAGGTGATTATCATTTATATAACAGCTCAACATTAACAACATTTAAAGATTAAACTGATCAGCATGTGAGGACCAAAAAGATGCTATCCAGAGAGGTCAAGTCTACAGTGTTAATTCATATATTTGACGGTTTAGCTTTAGAATAAAAACCTTTTTGACTGCTGACAGTTTGTTTTTTTGGGGGGATTTTTTGACACAGAGGTCACACAAAGTACATGCTGCTTTTTTTTCAAATCTGTACATGCAGTTTGAAGGTGCAGATGAGTAAAAAACAACTAATGTTGCGTTCACACTAAAAGCGAAGTGAATTTTTGCCTGCTTCACTCGCCGGGATCATTTGTGTTCATCTGTCATCTCTGTCATTTAAAAAACAACAATATACCTAATAATAGCCTAAGAATGAAGCTTATTAATATAGCACTAAAATCAGGATAAATTGAAAAGGCAATAAGTCAGGAATAATGTACAGCGAGCCGATCATTGTTGTGAAAGAATCCCCGACAGGCCCCTGACCTGCTAGCTGTACATTATCCCGCTTATTACACGGCTACTTACTGAAGAAATCAATAATTTGACACAAAAACGGTCCGCCAGAGTCCGACATCAGAGCTGCGCCCATAGCAACAGTCTGTTATACATAGCAACGGTCTGTTATACATGGCAATGGTCTGTTATACAGAAATTAAAGACAGCAGAACGCCGTGATGACCAATCAGTTAATTACACAGCCGTGTAATAATATTGCATATTGTGCTGTTGAGCAAACCATTATCACCACAGGGGAAGTTCCTTCACCGTCACAGGATTGTACATGACCACTGATATTTGTCAACGGTCTGATCTTTTTTTCCCTCTTGTTTCCAGCCGGACCTCGCAGCACACGAAGCTAAACTGATGCAGAAGATCCAGCTGCTCTGCGTGATGGAGGTGAAACTAAACGCCAGCGTCACACCAGCATTGAAAACACATTTTTGACATTTGCGGCATTTATACGTCACACCACTTGATAAAAGATTTCCGCTTAGGATATACACATTTCCTCGCTCTATGCTCCTCCAGAAGCGTCCTCGAGGTGCATTTAAGGGATTGGAATAATTTCACAGTCTCAATGTCACCGAGATGTCAGCAGCTGTTTTATAACGAACCTTATATGACTCTTGTAGCGCCACTTTCCTGTCTGACGGGGGAATAACGGCTTTCTAAAACAGTTTAAGAGCAACACAGATAATTAACACCATCAAACCAAATCTGTAGTTTGTTCAAAAGGAGTCTGACGTTTCCTCACACTTCACGGTGACATCATGTCTGTCACATACGAAGGTTAAAAAACAGGAATATTAAATCACTTGAAATGTGTCCTTTGTCTTCCAGATGACTTTCACTCGTCCTGCGAACCACAGACAGCTCACCTTCACTGAGATCGGCCAGAGCGCCAAAATCCCCGTCAATGAGGTCAGTCGGATGACAAGAACATTTAATCATCACCTCATCAATAAATGTCAATAAGACCTGTCTGACTGATCAGCATGATCGACTTTGATTACCAGACAGTTGTAACGTCTGCACAGAGCAGATCCTCTGTTGTTTTGTCACTAATGAACTGTGGCCGGTGTCCTGCAGGTGGAGCTGCTGGTGATGAAGGCTCTGTCTGTGGGTCTGATCAAAGGGAACATTGATGAGGTGGACCAGAAGGTGCAGATGACCTGGGTGCAGCCCAGAGTGCTGGACCTGCAGCAGGTTAGACCTCATTCTGTTTTATTTATATGTATATATATATATATCAGAGTTTCCAGCGGATCTTTAAATGAACAGTGTGTAGCATTTCAGAGGATCTTTTGGCAGAAATGGAATATAATATTCATAAGTATTTTTTCTTAAGTGTTTAATCACCTGATAATAAGAATTGTTGTGTTTTCGTTAGATTAGAATGAGCCGTTTATATCTACATAGGGAACGGGTCCTCTCTACAGAGTCCACCTTGTTGCTCCTCCATGTTTCTACAGTAGCCCAGAACCGACAAACCAAACACTGCCTCTAGAGAGAGACTTTCATGTTTTTACGTTACCTGAAGGCCACCTTAGTTCTCTGACACGCTTGCGAAACTGCGGTACCGTGAGCCGCAGAGTGTAAAACTGTTGTTTGACTTCCGTTGCTCCTTAAGTAGTGTTATTATGGTAAGGATGGCCTTTGAGCGAGGAGAACGCCGTTACAAGTTTGCACTCGCCAGCTCACATTACCACACCGCTAGATGTCGCCAAATCCTACTCATTATCTTTTTAAAAAGTCTTAAAAGGCATTAAATTCATTAATCTAAAAATAAGGCCTTAATTGGTATTAAAATGTCTTAAATTCATTTTTCCAAAGTATTAAAAATGCTAAGACATGGGAAGTAATATTTTATTTATCTTTTTTTCTGACGTTGCATTGAAAAATCTCAAAATAATTGGTTACATCTCTTTTAAAAATATTTACCAAATGCATCTTGCGTTAACGTCACGCAGATCCGGAGAGCGGAACCAAAAACATTAACATTTTGCTTCCGGTCAGGATGCTCAGAGGATCCACTGGCTAGCCAGCAGACGGTGGAAGTGCAAATACAACTAAAAAATTGGCTATTTAACCAAGATTTTCCAGCATGGCTGAAACCGGTATCAGGCAATGCATACGAGGCTCTGTGTAGTCTATACAAAAAGTTTTTCAAATTCTGCACTCGGTTATTATAAAATTGGTCCTAAATTTAATTTCAAAAATTGCATTAAAAAAAAGTCTTAAATCTCACTTTCCTTATTATAGCCATAGCAACAGATTATATTGGTACTGGAACAGATTTTCATCAGCCGGACCTGAATCCTGTTGATATCGCAGCCGAGGAAAATAAATAAAACAAAAAACTAAAGTTGATTCAACATATTTATAAAGACAATAAAGAGGAAGAACAAGATCTGCAGAAATAAGTATCACTGAATGGGATCAGAAGTGAAAGTTGAGACTGTACCTGCTGTGTTTGACGCTCACCTGTTGTTTACTGTTTCAGATTAAAGGTATGAAGGAGCGTCTGGACATCTGGTGCGGAGACGTTAAGGACATGGCCGTGCTGGTGGAGCAACAAGCCCACGACATCCTCACCTAAAGCTGCCTCCCTCCTCCAGTCCACTGAGGGAAACCTCTTCTCCTCACAACCGTTTCTGTTTTGTATCGTCTTTCTTTCTTTCTATCGGATGTTCATTACCAACCTGTAAAAATACACTGTGGTGTTTTACACATAAACAACTGGTTGTAACATTATTATCCTCACCATAGGGTCTAAAATATTGTTTAAAACTTGAATAAAAATGACCAGAAAAAAGTGATTGTCTTATTTCTTCTTTTATGTGCATCTTGGTTAAAGTCAGTCCGGCTTTGGGTTGTAAATTAAGATTTGTTATTTGTTTAAATTCTAGAAAATTAGTTGTTTTAATGTCTGTTAGGTTAACAATAATATTTGTTCCTCCAAACCACAAAAAAAAATTTAATTGGCAAATCTAAATGCTATTATCACATTATATACATTATATATTAAGTAACTTTTTGTTAGGTGCTGTCAGAGGGGCAAACTGTATGGCAGTGGTGGAAGAAGTATTCAGAGTAATACTACAGTGTAAAAATACTGTTGGATGTAAAAGTACAAAGGGTATTAGCATCAAAATATACTAAAGTAAAAGTACCACTGATTTATAATTATTGATGCATTAATGTGTTCATCACTTTTGCTGCAGCTGATAAAGGTGGAGCTCATTTCAATAACTGTATATACTGCTGGGTAGTTTAATCTACCAGGACGATTCTAAGGTCTTGTGACTGACAGGGACCTTAAAAATATGAGGACGTTAAGTAATTCTTTCAATTAAAAATTATTAACTTATCATTATTAATAGAATATGTTATAAACAATATAATAATAAAAGCTAACTGTTTATTTTTATTTTCTCGTTTTTGACAAAAAGTAAACATGCAGAAAGCCCTCCACCCCCTCTATTTACATAAAATGGTTTGATCCTGCTGCCCCCAAACCAGGCGTGAATGGTACCTGCTGCTAGCAGCACAGTGAGGTGTAGACTAGTCTGTGAGTGGTGGAAATGAACCTGTGTTAGCTTAGTCCGTAGTCAAATAATTAATATTTACACAGAAAATCGATGCAGGCAAACTTTTATCAAGCTGTTTATGCTACATCAGTTGTCCCTGCTGATGCCAGGCCCAGTTACAGCAGCCCCGTCTCCCCATTACCCCCCACCAATGACCCAGCCCTACTCCCAACTGAAGGAGGAGGTGAGCAGCACTGTGTTGAATCACATGTCAGTTACTATAAAATTATATTAAGACAAGAGCTGTCAATAAAATATTCAATTGCAAATTAATTGCATATTTTCTATCTGTCCAAGATGTACCTTAAAGGGAGATTTGTCAAGTATTTAATCCTGCTTTGTGCAAATATATGTATATATTTATTATTGTAAATCAATTAACAACACAAAACAATGATGAATATTGTCCAGAAACCCTCACAGGTACTGCATTTAGCATAAAACAATATGCTCAAATCATAACATGGCAAACTGCAGCCCAACAGGCAACAACAGCTGTCAGTGTGTCAGTGTGCTGACTTGACTATGACTTGCCCCAAACTGCATGTGATTATCATAAAGTGGGCATGTCTGTAAAGGGGAGACTCGTGGGTACCCATAGAACCCATTTACATTCACTGATCTGGAGGTCAGAGGTCAAGGGACCCCTTTGAAAATGGCCATGCCAGTTTTTCCTCGTCAATATATAGCGTTAAGTTTGGAGCGTTATTTAACCTCCTTGGTTGGTACATGGTTAAATGGTACATGGTTAAATGGTACATGGTTAAATGGTACATGGTTAAATGGTACATGGTTGGTACCGATGGATTCTTTAGTTTTTTTAGTTTCATATGACGCCAGTATCTACACTCTAGCTTTAAAACTACATTTAAGGGATAATGTACAGCGAGAGTGTCCAGAGTCCGACATCAGAACTGCGCTCATAGCAACGGTCTGTTATACATTTACATAGCAACGGCCTGTTATACATAGCAACGATTTGCTATCAAGAAATAACAGACTGTAGATCGCCGTGATTGACCAATCAGAATCGAGTATTCAACAAAGCCGTACAATAAAATAATTATAAACGGCTCAAATTACCCCACCCCCGCCATTTTAACAAACTGGTATCATCCAGCAGTTTAGAGCTAACGTCCTGCTAACAGTTCAGCCTCATATTATAACTTCTTAAAGCACAAATTCGTGTGACATTTTTTTCAAACTTGTCTGTAATTGTTCAGACACAAGAATCACGACTTCTGGAAAATAAAAAAAAATCACTTTGAACGGCAAAAATAATGTTTTATGAACCTAAACGTGTTTACCACTCGTCATATGGACCTCTCCATCACAGGGTCAGTAAAATCACATGGCACATTTTGTCAATGGTTGCCTAGAAACAAGGGGTGGCTCATCTTCAACCCCACTCTCCCCTACTGTAGTTATTTAAAGCTCTGAATGATCGGGTTCTGGAGGTGTGGTTAGGGTCCACCTGCGCTTTATTCACATTTTAAAGCTGTAGATTCAATAAGATTTATTTTCTGTCGCTCGACTAATCGATTTATTGACTAACAGTTTCAGCTCTAAAGTATATATTATTAAAAGGAGCATCTCAGGCCCACGAAGAAGACATTGATGTGTTGAAAGTCAATACCATGACAGACCTTCTGGTCATCGTCTCATCTTTAATGAGCTCCTGTGATGGATTTCTTCCAGTATGTTTAAAGCTCCAAATTGGCTGCTGTAAGAAGAAGCTCTTTGTTTCTGAGGATCTGACCCCAAAATATCATGTTTTTACTGTTGAGGTTGTTTTAGTTTAATGAAAACATTTAAGAAGATCTTGGTTTTTGGCCGTCGCCATCTTGGTTATTTGGCCATTGTCATCTTGGTTATTTGGCCATCGTCATCTTGGTTATTTGGCCATTGTCATCTTGGTTATTTGGCCATTGTCATCTTGGTTATTTGGCCATTGCCATCTTGGTTATTTGGCCATCGTCATCTTGGTTATTTGGCTGTCAGAAACGCATTAAGGAAGATTTCTTTTATAATCTTTGTCCTACTTTTATATATAACTTTGCATAAAGTCACATCTTTGCATTACATAAAACAAGATGCTGGAATCAAAGTTTCTGCAGTTGGACTTCTTTCTGTAAACGCTGACACAAAATGCAGCATCACAGCTGCACATCTTGTCTTAGTGGCTGAGAACAGATGGATCACCAGCTGCTCAGGAAACAGTCATCATTTTTTAAATAATTCAGGTTTGTTTGTGTTTCGTGGAACAAAAAGTATTTTTATTCATCAATGAATTTACAGATTTACTTTGAGAGGTCATCAAAAGCACGCGCTTCATTTCTAGACAGTGACCGTTGAGTTTGCTGCTCTTGTGTCATTGACGTTTGCTCCATTTCTGATTGACAGCTGCAGGTACTTTTCAGATTAAGATTTTAAATTAAAAGACGCCTATAAAATACAATGCATTGTTAAAGATTCAATTAGTGGTTCCAAGCCTTTTGCTTTTGTGGCTCCTTATCATGTTTCAGATGTTTATGAGACGTTTCCCCTCTAAATTTCTCACGTGGTTTCATATTATTCACTGTTTTTAGTTGTTGTAGAGGTCAAATTATCCAATGTTTCACAAAAAGATTAAAAAAAATGAAAGAAAACCCCAAAGAAAACTTAATTTCTTCTTCTTCTCTCCCATTAATCATCTCCGGACCCCTCAGATTTAGTAGTTAAAGTATCTCCACCTGGAGCAGCTACAACAGTAACATGCTGCTCTAACATTGATGCATCACTATTAACTATCTAATAATGTCACATATAATAATAATATATCAGTCACATCAGGAGACCTTTTACTGCAGAGCGAGTACTTTCACTTTGATACTTAAAGTAGATTTTACAGCTAATAGGTCTACTTCTGTACTTACTTTTTGTACTTTCTGTATTTTGAATGCACACATTGTGCTTTACTGGTATTTTTACATTTATGTATTCGTACTTTTACTTAAGTAACATATCTGAATACTTCCTCCACCACTGTGTAAATGACAGCACATTTGAGGTTTCATCTCAGGTGAAATCTAACGTTGAGTGTGAGTGTTTAAGCTTCATACTCCTTTCAGTAAAAGAGAAGTCAGTGAGGAGGAACAAAGGTGGTGACGGATGTCGTGCAGACAGCAGCTCATTAATCTGCTCCACAGCTTTCACTGTTATCACATGAACTCTCTGATTCACTTCAAGGTGCAACTGACACGACTGTGATGATTCACATGTGAGAAGTGCTCAAATGTAACTAAGTACATTTACTCAAATACTGCACTTACGTACAATTTTGAGGTCCTTATACTTTACTTGAGTATTTCCTTTTTATGCTACTTTATACTTCTACTCCACTACATCTCAGAGGTAAATATTTTACTTTTTACTCCTCCGCATTTATTATTGACAGCTTTAGTTACTTTACAGATTTAGATGATTAATACAAAATATAAATCCACTAATCAATTATTATTATTATAGATTCAGATAAAACTTCATGGATCACACATTGAACACACATTTATTAATAACAATCTGACAATAAATTAACAAAAACAACAAATCTTTAAAAAAAATAAAAACATTATAAATAAAATAAAAGAGTAAAGAATTAAATTAATAAAATAATATAATATAGAAATATGAAAAAACAATGACTTAAAACAAATAAAATAAAAACATTTTAATTTAATTTAAGTGATTTTTAAATAATTTAAATTGTTTTTTTAATGTTATGATATTTATTCTTGTATTTAAAGTTAAGTAATTTTAAGGTGTTATTATTTATTATTATTTTTGTATCTATTTTTCTTTATGTTTATTACATAATAAATAAATAAAGTAAAAAATAAAAATAGTAAAGAATTAAATAAATGATAAAGTAAAACATAATATAGAAATATTAAAAAATAAAATAATTTAAAACAAATAAATAAATACATTTGAAAATTAAAAAAATATATATATAATTTAAATAATTGTTTTTTATTTTATGATATGTATTCTTGTATTTAATGTATGTAAGTTTTTGTTTGTTTTTATATTTATCTACTTTTTCTCTCTCTATATATATATATATATACAGTACGTGTATGTATATACATTGCAAAAACTAAAATAAAAAATAATAATATAATAATAAAAAGAGTAAAGAATTAAATGAATAAATAATAAAGTAAAAAATAATACAGAAATATTAATAAATACAATTATTTAAAACAAATAAAATAAATGCATTTTAATTTTAGTATCTTTTAAATAATGATTTAAATATATATTTTTTTAATTTATTTATTCTATTATTTAACGTTATTAAGTAAGGTATTATTTATTTTGTGAATGTTTCCTCGTAAAAAGTGTGACACCTGACTTTAATCACCTATTTAAAAGAGGTTGGACTGTGACAATCATTGAGAAAATGTTTGTACTCTTCTGCATTACAAAAAAATAAAGAAACAGCAGATGTAAAAAAAAAAAAAAAAGAGACTATTTTACCAGTTTAACCAGTTTACACTGACACAGCCGGTGTCCGTCGGTCTTTGACACCATTTTCTGGTCACCATACGATCCAGCAGATGGTGTGTTCAATGACAGATAGATTTTCAATACCATCATGCTCCACTTATTGATTAGAAAAATATTTACCATGTGACCGCTGTGACAGTAAAGACGACTGTGTTGGGTGTCAGGTTGTGGTGAAGCTCCTGTATTAACTACACCGGCAGACAGACAGACGGTAGAAATGTATTTGTATGTTTAAAGGTCAGTCTGGGTCTAATAAAGTAAAGTGACAGATCCAGTCCATTGGCTTGCTTACAGTGAAAAAGACTAACAATTAGCTTTGGGAGAGAGTGGCACGGGATCAATGAGCTCACAAACGTCCAGTTATCAGGAAAACAGATTGCTGACTGACCAGATTTCCGTCTGGGAGGAGGAGGAGAGACTGAAATGAGGCTGGATAATTAGGAGAAGCAGGCTGTATCCCCAAAGGGAAAGAGCAGCGAGCTCCGTGCATGCAGCTATTCGCATCATCCCTCCGTCTCTATCTCTTTAAGAGCCCAGAGAAGGAGTGTGTGTTCAGTGTGTGTGAGTGTATGTGGGGGAGGGGTATTGGCTGGGGTGGAACAGTCCTGTAATGAGCAGATTTTAGAGAGAGAGAGGGAGAGAGAGAGGCCGAAAAACAAGAGAGGACAGATGACTTGGTGGAATTGGGATACAACAACAATCCAGATTTTTAGGCGAGCGCTGAAACGGATAGGACAAAGAGAAAAGGAGAGGAATAATTCATCTCTTCTTCTTCACATCCTCATCTCCAGGAGAGGCTCATCTTTACATCACAGCAGAGGAGGCAGAGGAGATATTCACTCTCCGTTATGTCTGTCGAGGTGTGTGTGCGAGGCTGAGGCTGTTTGGATGTGTGTCTCTGAGCCTTGTTTCCAGGCCATGCTATACAGAGCTCCAACTTCTCTCATTTTTTAATGGCGTACCAGAGCAGCAGCATCAGCATCCCCATCTCCTGTCTCCCCTCTCTGTGTGCCGGTGCGGCAGGGATGTGTGGATGCTGTAATGTCTGATTGAGCTGAGCTCGGTCGCTGCTGCTGCCGCCAGCCACCACCGCCGCCGCCGCCGCTCTGTGGGCCTCTGGGACTGCTGGAAAAGCCTAGGCCTCGCTTGTCTGGAGCGCCCCGCTGCACCGGCTGAGGCGACGGGCCGGCGAGCTCCCCGGCTGCGAGGCTGCGTGGAGCAGGAAGGTGGAGGAGGAAGTGGAGGAGGAGGAGGATGAGAAGCACTCTGAGCCTGCATGCCCATGGGAAGCAGCATGCACAGCAGCTGCGTTTGTCACTCCAGACCCGTCGCTGAGGCTTAGACTGCTTCTCCATCGTAAGGCGATGCTCTTCGGGCCACGTCCTGCCGCTTTTATAACCAGGAGCTGGTGTTTTGCATCCTAAACTAACAGGAGAGGGACGGTCGAGGCCCTGCACCTCCATGCTACCAGATTCAAACGAGGCCTCCTCCCTCTTTGCTCCTCCTGAGTGAAACCAGGCCCGTGTTTTTTCTGTTTCTTGACATTCTAAGGATTTGCCTAAACCTGTTTCATGCATGTCCACTGGAGGCAGGTTTGACTTTGATGACGGGGGGTCGTACTGCGGGGGGTGGGAGCAGGGTAAGGCCCATGGACGAGGGGTCTGCACGGGGCCCCAGGGTCAGGGCGAGTATGCGGGCGCCTGGAGCCACGGCTTCGAGGTCCTGGGCGTGTACACGTGGCCCAGCGGGAACAGCTACCAGGGCACCTGGGCGCAGGGCAAGCGGCATGGCATCGGGGTGGAGAGCAAGGGCCGCTGGGAGTACAGAGGGGAGTGGACGCAGGGGTTCAAAGGTCGCTACGGGCAGCTGGAGAGCACGGCGAGCGGCGCCCGGTACGAGGGGACGTGGAGCAACGGGCTGCAGGACGGATACGGCACTGAAACCTACTCTGATGGAGGTAAGGCGGCTGAAACTCATTTTCTTCAAAGGGAAGCTCACATGTCAGAACCACTTTGCCCTCCCCTTCATCTCCTCACAGACACCAGATCAGAGATCAGATTTAGTCCCGCTGGACTTCTCTGAATAAAACATCTCTACTCTCGTTCCACAAACTGATTTTCAGGGCTGCAAGTGGAGCGACATGCTAGCTTAGCCTGCTGCTAAAATCCACTGTAACACATCTCCGATGTAGGCTACATAAATAACATGTAGGTCACATCCACATGCTGGATTACTGAGCAGGCCTACCGGGCCCGTGCCCAGGGGCCTCAGGGTTTAGGGGGCCCATATTTTGTATAATATTTAGTATAATATCTGTGCAGAAGGGTGACAGTGTGGATCTGCTGTAGCAGGAAGGAAGCTTCAGGAAGCTTCATCTCCAGCATGAACTAAATATTCAGTATTATATCAAGTATATAAAGATCAGCTGCAGATTTTCCAACCAAAAGCACCTGAGAGTTTGACTCCACCTGCAGAATGTAATTGAAAGGGACACAAAACGACCACAAAGAGGCACAAAATGACTTCAAAGAGACGCAAAATGACTACAAGGAGATGCAAAATGACTTCAAAGAGACGCAAAATGACTACAAGGAGATGCAAAATGACTACAAAGAGATGCAAAATGACCACAAAGACACAAAATGACTACAAAGAGACAGAAGATGACTACAAAAGAGACGCAAAATGACTACAAAGAGACAAAAAGTGACTTCAAAGAGACGTAAAATAACTTCAAGGAGACACAAAATTACTACAAAGAGACAGAAGATGACTACAAGGAGACACAAAAGGACTGCAAAGAGACGTAAAATAACTACAAGGAGACACAAGATGACTGCAAAGAAACAAAATTACTACAAAGACACGCAAATTGGCAACAAGAGACACAAAACGACAAAACGGAGACGCAAGATGACCACAAAGAAACACAAAACGACTACAAAGAGACTCAAGATGATTAATGAGTAACAACGCAGCAGCGTCTCTTGCAGTCTGGGTGTCTTGCTCCAGTGTAGGAGGGGTTGGGGGCCTTGACATGTCGGTGTCCAGGGGCCCATTGCCTGATAATCCATCCATCCATCCATGTCCATATGAAGACATGAGGAGGTCTGGGGCCGACTGACCGTTCTTTATTATTATTAGATTATTATAAAACTGTGGATGTTGAAAGAGGACGCTTGTTTCTAATATTAGAAATTAAACCAAATCTCATCACTTCTTGTGTTTAGAGACGCAGATTTATAAAAACACACCTTCGCCCCTCTCCCCTCTGCATCACACCCTCTGTCGCCATGGTAACGCGAAGACAGCAGGTCAGCGTGTCACTAGAGACCAGCTCGCGGCTCCTCCGCTCCTCTCTGATTGGCTCTCTGCCTCCGTCAGTCTCATTTGTAAATCTAGGCCGTTTGATAAACCGATGCTGCCCGGCCCCGCACCGCCCGCCTCCCGAGCAAGGCGGCAGCGGGACCCGGATGATGGAAGCCAGGTCAATAAGTGATGCAGGTAGAATGAAAACACGGCGTGTGTGTGTGACTGTGTGTGTGTGTGTCGGTGCTGCATTGAAGGTGGAGGTTGTTTACCGGGAGGTGGAGGCTCCCAGCGTGAGCACCGAGGCTTACATCCTCATACCTGCTGTTTTAACACAAGACTGTAAGATATGAAACAAAGATGGTGAGGAGAGGAAACATAAAAAAAAGACTGCGTCACGCGACAGCTCTGCTCCTCTCTTCCGCTCACGTGGAAGACCGCCGACAGATGAATATAGCACGCACGAGCTGACACATTTTCCACAACCCAATAAATGTGCAGGACGCTGTTTTCCACTCACTCACTGACAGGTCTGTCAACACGGCAGGTGCTTATTAAAAAATAATAATAAAACCATATCAAAGGCCACATGCAGCCTCGTGCACCTGCAGACTCTTGAGTCCGGGTTTGGTTTCAGCACCACGGACAGCTCTGGATCAAGACTGAATCATGCTTTTAGTTCATCAGTTCAGTGTTTAGGAGCCTTAAAAAGCTTTAAAAGGGAAATAAATGCCAGTAAATAACATGATACTCAAAGGAAATAAGAGAAAATACATATTTAGTAAAAAAAAATACAGAGAATTACCTGGAAAAAAATGAATAATTTGAGGCTTCAGTTTGGTTCATGAGTATCCACAGGATTCATTTGTAAACAGCGTGTGCCCCAATTCCAGACTAATTATATACAATTTATATACTCATATGACAGGGAACATCAAGAAGTGATGCAATAGAAAGTAACTAAGTACATTTACTCAAGTACTGTACTTTAGTACAATTTTGAGGTACTTGTAGTTGAGTATTTCCATTTTAAACTACTTTATACTTCTGCTCCACTACATCTCAGACGGAAATTTTCTACTTTTTAGTCCACTACATTTATCCGATATAACTTTAGTTACTTTGCAGAGTTAGAGTATTTATACAAAATATAATTGCTTATTAAATTATGACGTATTATTATAGATTAAGCTAATTGAAAAAGTAATTGAAATTACCATCTTTACCAGCTGCAACATCTAAGTGATGAACACATTAATGCATCAATAATTATGATTCTGAATTCTGCAAAATTAGTACTTTTACTTTTGGTACTGTAAGTATATATTGACGCTAATACTTTTGTACTTGCTTAAAATTTTGAAAGTAAAAGATCTGAGTAGTTTTTCAAACCTCTGCTGGCAGACATCAATAAAACTAGATTTAAGGAAATCAATAAAACTTCACAAAGATAATAATAATGTTTAATCATCAACTTAGTTTCCAACGACAGCATACTCAAAAAACAAGCGTTATTTATTCTGCACACTGACTGTTTTGACTTTACTTAATTTAAAGGTAACACTACATACTACAATCAATGTATAGTATTGAGTACCGGACACAGCTACAGTATGTGACCTAGTTCCTGTCTACATACTAATTGTGTGTAGTTCTGTGTGTAGTGTGTATAGTGTGTATAGTGTGTACACTCAGCATGGATGGATTAACCCAGTGGGGGTCCAATAATATAAAGTGGAAGATTACATAATAATGATATGAATGCATCAATAATTATAATCCAATAGAGATTATTATTCTTATTCATTATTCTGAAATGGACCCTTCTGCATATTTAGTACCATTACTTTTGGTACTTCAAGTATAATTTGATGCTAATACTTTTGTACTTTTACTTAAGTAAAATTTGAAACACAGGACTTTTACTTCACAAGCTCAAGTAACAGCATCCTATATAATTACAGTACTACAGTACACATTGTTTATTATTCATATTTATTGAATTGGGACACAGCGATTGACTCATGTTCTAGATTTTGCGAAAATACAGAGAACAGCATGGAAAAAAGTAAAACCTCCATGTTTCTATGAGGATTTTATTTCAGCACCATGGACAGCTCCAACTCCACATTACGTATTAATACAACACAGTATCTGATAGTAAAAGTACTCCGTTTTCAGGGATAAGAACTCACTTTACTACTCTGAACTAACAGGAAATGATGCAAGACATGATGTCAACCAAAATGCTTATTTAGAAAGCTACTGCTGATAAACTTATCAAACAGAAACCAAAGTTTTTCCAAAGATTTGACTCTTAATTGTTTTCTTCTCACTGCACCTCCTCCCTTACTTGATCGTTTTCTTCTTCTAAACTATTCTGAGTTGTAAGATACTCGTCTGCATCTTGCGTGAAGAACAGCTCGCTATGAAACAAACAATAACACTGTTGTGTCGGTCATTTAGCAGCGTGATGGAGGAAACACCCAAACTTCTGTCATTTCCTAGAAAGTAATCACCGCGTTCAGAGCTGTAATTATGCCATTACGAAGCTGTGAGTGAGTTCCCTCCCACAGAACACAACGACCGTAAACATCAAGTAATGTCACTGACATTTAACCACATGTGCAGCATCATTACAAATCAGCAGGAGACGCCTCTCACCGTGACCTCGGTGCGGCGAAGCGCATGAAATATCTATCACTGAGGAACTACTGTATAGTAGAGAGGCTTCGTCACAATCAATCAGTTTGAGTTTAATTTGAAATGAAGTCGCGTGAGGATTCTTTCTAACAGATAGATATTTGCTTATTCTGATATTAATTTAATTTATAGCAAATAATGTCTGTTTTCTGTGCTGCTGCCATAATGCAAGCAAATGTTTTAGGGCTGCCAATCAATCAAAATATTTAATCAAAATTAATCACATGATTGTCCATAGTATTTAATACTCTTATCAACATGGGAGTGGACAAATATGCTGCTTTATGCAAACGTATATATATATTTATTATTGGAAATCAATTAACAACATAAAACAATGACAGATATTGTCCAGAAACCCTCACAGGTACTGCATTTAGCATAAAACAATATGCTCAAATCATAACATGGCAAACTGCAGCCCAACAGGCAACAACAGCTGTCAGTGTGTCAGTGTGCTGACTTAACTATGACCCGCCCCAAACTGCATGTGATTATCATAAAGTGGGCATGTCTGTAAAGGGGAGACTCGTGGGTACCCATAGAACCCATTTACATTCACACATCTTGAGGTCAGAGGTCAAGGGACCCCTTTGAAAATGGACATGACAGTTTTTCCTCGCCAAAATTGAGTGTAAGATTGGAGCGTTATTTAGCCTCCTTCCCGACGAGCTAGTATGACATGGTTGGTACCAATGGATTCATTATGTTTTCTAGTTTCATATGATGCAAGTATCTTCAGTCTAGCAACCTCCAAAAGATTGTTTCCGTTAATGCGTTAAAGAAATTAGTGGCGTTAAAATGAATTTGCGTTATCGCGTCATTATCTGTTTTCAAACCAGTATAACATTAATATCTTCTATGTGAACTTATAACATATAATGTCTGTTTTCTGGACCGCTGTCATATTTCAGACTCATTTTTAAATGATAAAACAAAACACTCGTAGTGACAAATGCAACGGAGAAATATAAGCCAACTGCAGTTTCCCTCGACGGTGGGTTTTAGCATCTTTTAGCTCATTGTTTTGGTTTTACAGCCCATTTATTGTTTCGGAGGTTAAATAACGCTCCAAACTTACCCTAAACTTTAGCGAAGAAAAACTGTCATGGCCATCTTCAAAGGGCTCCCTTGACCTCTGACCTCCAGTTCTATGGGTACCCACGAGTCTCCCCTTTACAGACATGTCCACTTTATGATAATCACATGCAGTTTGGGGCAAGTCATAGTCAAGTCAGCACACTGACACACTGACAGCTGTTGTTGCCTGTTGGGCTGCAGTTTGACATGTTATGATTTCAGCATATTGTTTTATGCTAAATGCAGTACCTGTGAGGGTTTCTGGACAATATCTGTTATTGTTTTGTGTTGTTAATTGATTTCTAATAATAAATATATACATATATTTGCATTAAAAGCAGCATATTTGTCCACTCCCATGTTGATAAGAGTATTAAATACTTGACAAATCTCCCTTTAAGGTACATTTTGAACAGATAAAAAATTGCACTTTTCAAACGAAAACACCAAAACCTTCTGTAGTTTCAGCTCCTCAGAGGTGGGACTCTGCTGCTTTTCTCTGTTGATATCTTTGTAAACTGAATATTGTTGAGTTTTGGACTGTGGGTCACTATTTTCTGACATTTTAGAGACAATTCATTGAGAAAATAATCGTTAGACGGAGCCCTAGTTTTGATCGATTACTTTTTAACTCTGGTTCAGTCGTATCAGGATCTCCTGAGGCTGACCCCAGGTTGCATGAAGGAAGTATAGACAGCTGTTAAAATAACTTTCATGACAGAAAGCTCTCTCAGCTTCGTCAGCGGGAGCTGCTGCTGCTGCTGTCGAGCGCTCCTGTAAATGAAACTGACGGGTGAACAGGAGGCTGTTGAGTTTCCTGCCCATAAATACGAAGCTGTGGATCTGCTTCACCTCTCGTTCTGAGCCCCTCTGAGGTTTTAAGGAGAGGAGCTGGAGGGTGTAAGATGTTGACCTCTCCTTGAAGCAGACCTGCTTTGTTTTTAAGTTTCTCCGAGGAGCTCTCCTCCTTCCAGGAGGTCTGGTTGTCGATTGACGTTTATGTTTTCGTTGGTGTAGATGGAGAGGAGGAAGATGGGGGAGAGGATGTGAGATGTGGGAAACTCTGTGGTTTAAACTAAGTTGATATTGAAATATCTATTTTTTATAAAGATATCAGATTCACTGAATAAATCCTAGCTCTTGGTCAGTTTTTAGAAAGTGCTTTCCTGCAGTCTAGGAAATGCCAGATATCTGGTGTTATTCTGGGTTTATTTGGTTCTCTTTCACAGCTTTAATGTTGAGCCAACAAGCCTTCGTTTGGCAGTGAATTATTTTACTCCTGGTGTCGAGTAACAACCACAGAAACCTTCACACACACACAAGAAGGATGAATGCAGAAATGGTCTATCTGTTGCCTTTCACAGTACATCTACCTTACACTATGGGAGATTATATATATATATTAACTGTATCAAGACATTGTTGGTGCTTTTACGTTGATTAGTACTTTTTAGTACTTTTTGATCGACCATTTTAGTTCAGACAGAAATATCTCAACAACTATCAGATGGATTGCCATAAGATTTTGTGAAAACAATCCCCAGAAGATGAATCCTGTTGACTGAAATTCACAGTTTTTAGTAAGCTACTACAACTACAACTAGACTGCATGAAATTTGGTTCAGCCATTCAAAACTAGAGAATGTTTTGCAGGTATTTGGTCATAAACCAAAGTATTGGATGAATTAATATTTTGATGATGGCGCTAGATGAAAAGTCAGAGGATCACCAAAGTGATTACAGTTCATCCTGAGGGGAACATGAATGTCTGAACCAAATTTCATGACAATCCTATTAATAGTTGTTGAGATATTTCACTCAATACTACAAATGTCAACCTCATAGTGAAGCTAGAGGAAAAGTCAAAGGATCCCCAAAGTCAATAGGATTCATCCTCTTGGGACCATGAATTTGGTACAAAATTTCATGGCAATCCATCCAATAGTAGTCCAGGAAAAGTAGGAGAAGTCAAAGGATCACTAAATTACGACACATCCTCTGACTTTGGTGGATTTTGAGACATTTTACATAACAAGTAAAACCGTTGATGTGATGTTGGCGCTGGAGAAAAGGTCAGGGAACCAACAAACTCATTAGGATTCATCTTCTGAGAACCATGAATGTTGGTACAAAGTTTTGTCTGTATGAGTTTTGTGACGATCCATTTGGTGGATGTTGAGATATTTTACACAGCAAATTGACTTGTTGTTAATGCTGGAGAAAAGACCAGGGAACCACCAAACTCGTTAGGATTCGTCTTCTGGGGACCATGAATGTCTGCAAAAAGTTTCATGGCAATCCATCCAATAATTGTTGAGATATTTCAGTCTGAGGACATAACTCTGACCGTCACTGTGTCTCTGTTTGTCTCTTAGGGACCTACCAAGGCCAGTGGCTGGGCGGGATGCGTCATGGCTATGGCGTGCGGCAGAGTGTACCGTACGGCATGGCGGCCATCATCCTCTTCCCTCTTCGAACATCCATAAACTCCCTCCGCTCCGAGCACAGCCACGGCCCTGCGGCTGTGCTGGAGGACGGCACTGCCACCACGCCCACGGACGGGGTGGTGGCCGGGCTGGCAGGGAGCCCTGTGGGCCGGGGCGGGTTCGCTCTAACGGCCCCGAGCGAAGCCGAGCGCCAGAGGAAGAGGAAAGGTCGTTTCCGGCAGTCCATCCTGAGCGGCCTGAAGCTGCGGCGCTCCGAGTCCAAAAGCTCGCTGGCCAGTCAGCTCAGCAAGCAGAGCTCCTTCTGCAGCGAGGCCGGTATGAGCACCGTCAGTTCTGCCGCGTCCGACATCCACTCCAACGCCAGCGAAAGCGAACAGGGTGCCCCCGTGGACGCCACCGTCACTGAGATGTACGCTGGAGAGTGGCGGAGCGACCAGAGGGCCGGCTGGGGTACGAGCCGGCGCTCGGACGGCCTGCATTATGAAGGCGAATGGTCGGGGAACAAGAGGCACGGATACGGATGCACTACCTTCCCTGACGGCACCAAGGAGGAAGGGAAGTACAAGCAGAACGCGTTGGTGAGCGGAAAACGCAAGAACCTGATCCCACTTAGGGCCAGTAAGATCAGGGAGAAGGTAGACCGGGCCGTGGAGGCGGCGGAGAAGGCTGCAGACATCTCCAAGCAGAAAGCAGAGATCGCCATGTCAAGGTAACATCTTCACGTCTCAACAGCAGAAGAAGTACTCAGATCCTTTACTGAAGTAAAAGCACTAATACCACATTATGAATATTACAATTGACGGAAAAAATCTCAAAACATATTTCTTCGTAGGGATGCACCGATACCACTTACAAGTACAAGTACTTACATTTGGGTACTCGCCGATAACGAGTACCGATACGAGTACTTCTCTGTGCCAAAAGACCCTCGTTAACAGCCAGCTGGACGGTGTGAGCGAGTACAGGTACATGAGCACAGTATCGGACCCGATACCGGATACTGGTATCGGTATCGGTGCATCCCTATTTCTTAGATGTGATTTTATGAAGGTAAAGCAGAGAGAATATAATGTCCTAAATGAGCTCAAACGATGCAGAACTTCATAAACGTCGATAACACGTCTATACTGTACTGTTTCCTCCCGTCCTGTTCAGGATGAGCCACGCTCGTGGGAAGGCGGAAGCAGCTGAAGGCGTGGCGCAGAAGGCCACGGAAGAGTGTCGACTGGCCCGGATCGCTGCCAAAGAGCTCTCTCCCTCCTTCCACATCTACGGGAACGGTGAGTGGACGACACAACGCACAAGTGTGTCCAGTGTTAATTCACACATGCTGCTCTGAATATCTCCGTTATTTCACTCATATGCTTGCGATGCAGAATTACATTAAGATTTTTGCGCATTTAATGGATTCTAAATTGCCTTATTCTTGTGTCAGCAGACAGATTAATTTATATTATACAGAGATAATTTACCACTGATGTGATTTGATCCATTTCGAGAATTATTTAACAACTGTATAGACTGTATATAAAGATGGCCGACAGGAGAGCTCCCCAAAAGTGAAGCCAAAACATCTCCATCGCCCCCTGGTGGCTGGCTGCAGGATAGGTCATAAATCCCGCCTCCTCCATGTTAGCAGATGGAACATGAGCCAAACTAAAAAGTCCTAAAGATGGTTTCTTTCATTTTAGGTAGTTCTTATCACGCTGATGTTTGTGCAAGTGTTCACTATTGGTTTTGGCGGGTGACCTCGATACCGCGGCTCCACCACCAGATCACTACCGCGCAGACTCTGGTTCCAAATGACTTCAAAATCTCAAGATGGCAGCTCCCGTATCTGGGATATTTTGGCTTCACTTCTGTACATTGGGAGGAAGTGGAGACGTATCGTCCATCTTTATATACACAGTCTACAGCCAACACTAGTGCTGGTGTATTTAGTGTGAAATTACTGGATATTAAAATATGGATTTGCTGATAATATACTGGTAATTTAATATCACCGTAACGATTGGTCAATTAATCGATTAGTTGACCAACAGAAAAATAATTTAGTGATTTAGTTTAGGTTTAGAGTTAGTAGTAGTAATTAGGGCTGCAACTAATGGTTATTTACATTTGTTTGTCAATTAATTGTTTCATTGATAAAAATATCATAAAATTGTTTTTAGCCAAATAACTAGAGCTAAAAAAGATCAACAGGATCTTCATCTGCAACTATTCTGATAATCAATTAATCGTTGAAGTAATTTTTCAAGCCAAAAAGGTCAAATATTTTCTGGTTCCGGCTTTTCAAATGTGAGAATTTGATGCTTTTATTTGTCCTATGTGACAGTGAACTGAATATCTTCTGGGGTTTGAACTGTTGGCAGAATAAAACAAACAATCTGAATACATCTCCTTATAACAGGCATTTTTGATAATGAAAATAATTGTTAGTTTTACCCCCGTTGACCTCTTCAACAGTAGAGTAACTTGTAGGTTACATTAAACCCTTAAATGTAAATCCATTTTCCAATTAAAGTTATTTAAAAAATAACTGAGTTAAATTAAAATTAAAATGTGCTCAATTTGCTGTTTTACACAGCAAACAAGTCCATGAATAATCTAAACTTAAAACTTATTGTTCATCATCAACAGATGTGGCAAAACATCAGTTTAATCATAATGATACTAAAATAATAATAATAATAATAATAATATAATAATAATAATAACAATTATAATAATAATGAGTGTGGTGGATTTTAACCTGTAAAGTTTGAATGTAAAGCTGCATTAACAGATTTTTTTATTATTTCCCACATTTGATTCATTAATATAAAAATATTGATTAGTGCAGCTTTAATTTTATCCACCATTATAGTGGTTAAGCACGTTTACTTTACCGTTCAGCTAAAATATGTGAAAATAAACAATCTAAATGATACAGTATAACTCTTTCCTTTACAGAGGTTATTGCTTTATATTATCACAATAATGTTTGTGTTGAAATATGATTGTCAAACGACACAGTATTATTTTTTCTTTTGGCTTCTTCTTCTTCTCTTTTATTCGGTTTTATTGCCAAATTTCTCTCCACTTTTATGTCGCTTCATTTCCCCTCCAGAGACCCGCGTTGTAACAATTAGTCATGAGTCGTGACTAAATTATGGAAACGATGGACTCGCACTCATTGTCCTCATTTAAAATTGACATAAAAAGTACCTGGATTTATTAAAACATATGTCGGAATATGAGGATTTACAGCCGGCTCAGTGTTTATGTTCATATGTTGATCTCATAATAAACTACAGAGGATTTAAAGCCGCTGAGAATTCAGACTAAATCAAAGTGTATTCACTTAGTTAATCCTCTCTAAGCCAACAGTGACTGAAAGCACCAGATCCAGTTTGAATGCAGCTTTTCTCTCCTTTTGTTACCCGTGCTGCTGCTGAACACACACACACACACACACACACACACAACACACACACAAACAAGGTGGATCGGTGCCAAATCACCTCACTGGTGTTGTTCTCCGACTGTTTTCGTAGGGCTCGAATGTCAGAGGCCCAAGCACCAGGACGCCAAGGACAAAGACCATGAGGTGATCTCCACGGGAACAGACAGTCCGGAGCTGTGCACGCCGGACACCACGCCGCCTGTGATAACACCTGATCTCAGCCCCGTTCTGAGCGTGCCCGCCTCGCCCCCCCACAGCCCGCCCAAGCACGGCCATCGCCCCAGAAATGCTTGCTTCATGCGCCAGAGCGCCGTGGACGATCACGGCGGGGCCGAGATCCAGGTGCTGGTGGAAGGGCGGGGCGTGGATCTGCCGAGGGGCGGGGCAGCTAACAATTGGACCGACGACATGTATCCGGACCGCGGGGGCAGCAGCCGCTCCACCACGCCCTCCCTTCTGGAGGAGCAGGAGGGCCAAATTAACGGCCACGAGCAAGCCCCTCTGTCCAACCACAAACCGCGGGAGAAATCCTCGTCCAATCACAAGTCGCACGCCTCCTCCTACCGAGCGTGGGAGCACTCCCTGTCCAACCAAAAGCCCTCCAAGCAAGCCTCTTCCAATCACAAGTCGAGGGAGTACTCGTCCTCCAATCACAAAACATGGGATCATTCTTCCACCAATCACAAGGCCTGCGAGCACGCCTCTTCCAACTACAAGCCGCAGGTGCACATTTTATCCAATCACAAGGCCTTGGAACATAACATGTCCAATCACAAGACTTCTGAGCATGCTTCTTCCAATCACAAGTCCCAAGATTATATCTCCTCCAATCACAATGCAAAGGACCACGTCTCTTCTAGTTACAACCCTCGAGAGCATGTCTACTCCAACCACCATCCAAAGCAGCACAACCCGTCCAACCACAAGCTTCACGAGCATGCTGTAATCGACCAAAGGCTCGACGGCCTCACCGGGGGCTGGACTGCTGAGAGCACCCTTAGGTGGAGTCCGGCCCACTCGCGCCTCACGGAGCAGGACGAGGAGCGGATGAATGACTATACGGTCGACATGAGGCTTCAGTGTCCGGACGCGCAGACGTCTCCTCGGGGGCTGGGCCCGGAGTCCCCGGCCCCCAAAAACAACAGGCTGCGGTCCCGAGGGCTTCGGCCGGTCAGAGAGGGATCCATGGACTCTGTACAGATGCTGGACAACCTGAATGTGGGGGCAGAGCTGGAGGAGTGGCCGCTGCACAGGGACCTCACCCTCTCCCCACCCCTCAAGTCTCAGCCCATCACTCTGGAGCAGGACGGAGAGCATCTCACCCTCAAATCAAACTCAGTGAGTCAGCACACTTACATACTGTTAGTACAGATCCACAGTTTCCCTTCAATGGCCAAGGGTTAATTATAACTGAATCATCAAAGGAATCATTTTATTTTAATTTATATATTGTTGGATAGGTTAATCTGTAGCACAGTATCTTATTTTATAAACTGATCACATGTTTTATTTGTAAAATCTTAATCTGTAAAGTACAGCTCTCAGAAAATGTAGTGAAGTAAAAACGTATAATATTTCTCTCGGTGGAGTAGAAGTATAAAATAGTATAAAATTGAAATACTCAAGTAAAGTACAAGTACCTCAAAATTGTACTTAAGTACAGTACTTGAGTAATTGTACTTTCCACCACTGGACAGCTGTAAATTAAGTTGAGGTGCAGAACTAAAAGTACATTATCAAAATAACATGTTAGTCTGTAAGGTTATTTGTCAACACAGAAAAAAAAAAATGAATCTATAGCAAGTATTAAGGTAATTATTACAACCAATACTTGATCACGATTGAACTGCCTTTTATTCTAATATGGTTTTAATCAGTTGTAACTGTGCAGTTTTTGTTTGTGTATGAAATTCCATCCTAACATTTACGCTAAAACAGTATGTGAGATATTTTAGTGCGTCTGAAACCTTAGTGTGAAACCAATAGTACACAAATTGCATACTATTTCCGGTGAAATATTACAGTATGCAACACTGGACACTACAGCGGCATAAATATCCCACAATGCAATGTGGCAGTGACGACAACGTTCATAACAGATGTTGACGGACGGCTCTGTAACAACAATAACGCTCCAGTTTAACTGTATAAGTATAAGATTTCACTTTGCTGGGGGTAATATAGTTTTTTAATTAATTCAGACTTTGATTCTCACAAATCATCGTTTGGTCACATGAGGTTGACACGGGTCACCATGGTTACACGTCTACAACTGGCAAGTAGTCTCTCAGGAAATGACATGGTAATGACTGTTCAGTGCGTCCGGAGAGATCCCTTCTGCTGTTTATTCACACAATAGTATGTTGAACAATAGTACACAAATTGAGTATATAGTGCATAGTATGAGAGTTCAGATGTATCATTTGTCTGTTTTCTATTTTCCAGCCTTCAGTTGAGTTTTTCTTTAATCTGTTTCTATTGAGAGAATTTGTGCATTAACTGAATTTCTTCTCCTCTCTGTCTTTCAGGGCTCCAGCTCTATTCTGGTGGTTATGGTCATTTTACTCAATATTGGAGTAGCCATTCTTTTCATTCACTTCTTTATTTAAGCTTATACAGGTATGATCTACTAAGACTTATTGATAACTACGGTATATTATATTATTACGTACTGAGACGGACATTCTGCCTATCGGACTGGAGCCCGCAGCCCGAGCGACGGACACACAGCAGAGCCTTTCTATTGTTGGTCTTTTCACCTCCGTTGAAGCCCGTTTCAGTTTCTACGAAAGCCCGTTTCCTTTTCAGAAAAATGCTTACTTTGAGCTTGCAAACCATAGAAAAAGAAAGTAAGAAAGTAAGTGCAGCTTTAAACTAGCGAGGTGTATATCGGGACACACGTGCATGGGTGTCCATCAGCTATGGACTGGAGATGGCACAGGCAGTTTTGCCCATTTTTCCATCACTTCTATAAGAATATAGCAACCCTTGTTTCCTGGTTATCATGAGAAACATGCTAACCAAGAGCACACACTCCATCCTGATCCCCTTTTGCCTTTTAACCCGCCCCCCCCTCTGTCGGCACCCCCCTCCCCCCCCATCCACCAGTCTCTATTCGCACTATGCGCTACATACAGAACTATGCTGCAAGAGTAGATCCATTTTAAAGGGCTCCGTCATTCTTCTTTTCTTTATTCCACTATGAACACACACAACCATTGCATGAGGCTGTGTGGGGTTTTAAAAAGTGCATTTTCTATCCCTTTAACATCACTGTTCTGTCCTCATTTGTACGCACTCCATCCTGGTTGTCACTTCCTGTCGGCAGAGATTTGGGGAAAAAAAAAAATCAGCCGCCACAATCAAAAATCACCGAATCTGACTGAGATTCATCAGCGACCAACACACACGAGTCTAAACCTCGAGGAACTTCCTGACTTTATTGTTAAGTGAAACACATTCGCACGCAACAAAAAAAAAGAAAAAAGATGAACATACACATTGAACTGCTGACATACTGAGGAGGGTTGCCCCTTTGTACAGCCTTGAGACTGTTATGTTATAACCACTAATTCTACTATATATGTGTATGTGTCATTATTATTCAAGTTTGTTACTTTTTTGCAGTTTGCAAGACAGAGAGAATGCTGAGTGCCTCGTATTTATTCATTTTCCGTCTCAAAACTTTATTTATAAAAAACCCCGACCCAAGATAATAGAGGCGAAGTCCTGCCTCTTCCGTTGGACCACCATGTGACATTATTTCAGAAAAAATATGAACGGTAGTCAACGGAGAGAGATAAATATCTTTTTGATCCCGTTTGAATCGCGCCATGAATCACACATGTGATGTTTGTCAATTTAAAACATAATCCACGTTCACGTCACCAACACTAGCCAGCTGGCTAACTTAGCTATGTTCCACGCACAGATGAACCGTTATCTGATCACAGACATCGTAGCTTCAGAGAGAGAGACGTCACTACCACACTTTTGGGTGGGTCGTCTATCTAATTACGTATTTTCACAGTCTGATACTTCAACAGTTTTACAACAAACTGAGACTTTCCTGACTTGCAAAATTATGTTTTAAATTGACAAACATCATATGTGTGATTCATCGTGCAATTCAAACAGGATCAACAAATGATTTGTCTCTCTCCGTTGACTACCGTTCATATTTTTTCTGACATAAAGTCCCATGGAGTCCACCAGAAGGGGCGAGACTTTGTCTCTCTGTTAAACACCCAGGCTAAGAGGAGACAAATAACCTTCAACATTAAGAAAGGTGACCCCTAACACACACACACACACACACACCTCCCTTTCACCCTGAAATGGCATGCACTGTTTTGTCTCTCTCCCATCCCCCTTTTGGACCAGTCAAAAAGGGAAAAATGGGGTTTCTACGGTGTCATTTCCAGACACTTTTTGGGCCGGATGAGATTTTTTTCAGCATGTTTGTTCAGCCTGCTCAATCTGGTGTCAGTTTGTGAGTTTCTCCCTCTCGTCTCTCTTTTAATCCAGCAAACACAAGGCTACGTGAGACTATGGAGAGCAGTGTGTAAAATAAACGCTAGCTTTTAAAAACTCTCAGTGGATTAACCGAAACGTCCAGAGTTTAAATGAATGATATTTAAAAAGAAACTCTCTGCTACTGTATGTTTTATACTTCGCACCCAGTGGCATCATCATGTTGTGACATCATTGCATGCCCGAGCATGCTCTTTCTTACTCTTTGGTTTATGAGGTTGTTTCGAAGTTAATGTGGAGAAAATAATGAAATGTTTGAAATTAATGAGTTTGGTGTGGTTTATTACTGCCGTCTCGACCGTTCAGTTCAGAGCCATGAAGGTGGTGAAGAACATTACAGAAGAACACATGAATAACAGCAAGGATTTATGGTTATATTAAATTTTATATGAGTTTTGACTTTTAATTTAATTTTCTGGATACACCAAAAACCATGAGTTGTTTTTTTTTATTATCTATAAACAGTTTCTCACTTGATTTTGCAGAAAATGTACTATATCACAATATATGTCATTATCATAATATAACATTACATACACTGTGAGAGAGGATTTTATCTGTATCGCACACAACAAACATCTCTGAAGGCAATATGCAGAATTTTCCAGTGATTAATACCACGGTTATTCAAGATTACAAACAGACCTACAAATACCTTCAATTTAATTTAATTATTATTAGTGCATGATTGTCTATAGTTAATTGCTATTAATCACAAATTAATCGCACATTTTTATCTGTTCAAAATGTACCTTAAAGGGAGATTTGTCAAGTATTTAATACTCTTATCAACATGGGAGTGGACAAATATGCTGCTTTATGCAAATGTATGTATATATTTATTATTGTAAATCAATTAACAACACAAAACTAACCACAATTATTTTTACTATAATACAGCATATTTAGAAAGTTTTCAAAGTCCCACAAATACTCACAAAATTAGCAACATAACTATTTTATTTTAAAATGCAGAAATGATTAAAATCCAGTGATGCTCTGATAAACCTTCTGTGGGACGTTTTACTTAATTTGATAGATGTTTAAAATCCATGTGCTGTGTAAGATTTTTAGTCTAAAATGAGAAGTATAGCATTTTGTGTTTTTAAAGTAAGGCTGTCAATCATTAATATATTTAATTGTGATTAATCGCATATTAATCGCACATTTTTTATCTGTTCAAAATGTACCTTAATGGAAGATTTTTTAGTATTTAATACTCTTATCATCATGGGAGTGGGCAAATATGCTGCTTTATACAAATGTATGTATATATATATTTATTATTGGAAATCAACTAACAACACAAAACAATGACAGATATTGTCCAGAAACCCTCACAGGTACTGCATTTAGCATAAAACAATATGCTCCAATCATAACATGCAAACTGCAGCCCAACAGGCAACAACAGCTGTCAGTGTGTCAGTGTGCTGACTTGACTATGACTTGCCCCAAACTGCATGTGATCATCATAAAGTGGGCATGTCTGTAAAGGGGAGACTCGTGGGTACCCATAGAACCCATTTACATTCACACATCTGGAGGGTCAGAGGTCAAGGGACCCCTTTGAAAATGGACATGACACATTTAACACTACACGAGGTAAGTGAAGGAAGCACGTTCACATTAATCACAACACTGATATTTGATATTCTGATCTTGTTTATATATCTGATATTGTTTACAATACAGCCACAACCCACCTGATTCAACTGTTACCGGGTCATTAAATAGGTGTTATTTGTCACTATAAGCACCATAGATGTGGGTCAATAGGGGCCTACTGCCTTGTAAAAGTGAAAGCATCGTGTTTATTTGATTTGGAAACATCTTATAGTATAAAATCTACTGAGACTTCTTCTTGGTTATATGCAGGGGATTTAATATGAGTTCTGTAACATATGAAATGTCTGATGAAACAAGCCTTACACTTTGTCAAACTATTCTTAATCCATTCAAATAGTATTAACAAACATTTTTTTTTTTAAATCTTGCTACTTTCATTCCACTTACATGTGTGTGACTGTTGAATATATGATAACAAATATTTAAAATACTACATTACAAGTAAAAGTTCTGCTCCTAAATATTATCAGCTAAAGGTTTGTGAAGTATGAAAAGTAGAAATACCTATTATGCAGAAAAATAGGCCCACCCCCCTGTGAGTGAAATATTACTTTATATTACAATATTAGATGATTATTACTGATGCATAAATATGTAATTGGAATTTTAATGTTGTAGCAGGTGCAGCTAATTTTAAGTATTTTGCATACTATTACACAACACACACATAAAAACAATTAATTATATTTCATTTTCTCATATGATTTTAAAATCTGAAAAATAAGTGGTAACTAAAGCTGTCAAATAAATCAAATATATATATATATATATATATTTATCGCTGAAAAATAGTACAGCAGACGAATAAACTACTCAAGTACAAGTACCTCAAAAACCGCACTTCTACGCTTTTATAAAACAACTATTCTAATATAAATTTACATATAATATAATTTACAGTAATATAATATAATATAACATAATATATAAATGTATTCCTCATCATGGGATTATTATGGACATTCTTCCTAACTGCATATTCATCCAAAAGCAATAAAATAAAATTAGATAAACTTTATTAATCACACGCAGGAGAAATGACAGATATGAAATGAGGAAATGTGAATACTGACTTTTAAAATCATAAAAATAAAAACGTGTCAGACAAACATGATAATCATTCCACCCTGAGGTTAAATACCAGGTTACATCAAAGGGAAGTGAAACTTCCCCTTTTTTTGTTTGCTAATTAGGTTGATACCTCAGAGGTCACTCAGTCAAATTGCTGCGCTTTATAATTATAATGAAGAGTTGACCTTTTACTTCAAAGTGTGTGAAGACTTCCACAACAAATACACACAACAGAATACACATTGAGCTGTTGTAACTCCAGAAATATGAGGTTTGTGAGTGCTTTTTTACACTGAGATTATACATTTAAGATATAATAACCTAATAAGTCAATAAAAGGTATTTCAGTAGAACCACTTCAACTTTGGCAGTGATTTTTAGTATTCAGTTTAGTATTCAGAAGTATTCAGATCCTTTACTTAAGTAAAAGTATAACAAATATTTAAAATACTACAGTACACATTATAATATTAGATTATCACTGATGCATTCATGTGTGAGAGGAATTTTAATGCTGTAGCAGGTGCAAGTATTTAGATATACTGTTGGGTAGTTTAATGTACTGAAAAACCATTATTTATTGTTTATTTTCTCATAATAGGTTTATATAATTATAATGAAGAGTTCAGCTTTTACTTCAAGGTGTGTGAAGACTTCCTAATACACTTTAAAAGGAGAATAGCAGTTGCAACTTTGTACTTTTTTGCACTGAGATGATGCATTCAAGATATAATAATGATATAATAAGGCTATAAAAGTTATTTTTGTTGATTCTTTATGGTAATGGTGTGCTTTTATCTGTAAATCTGTGAATAATTATTTAGAAAATTGCAGTAGAACTACTTCACTTCAACCACAACCACTTCGTTGGTTAGTTTAAAGCACTAAAAAACTATTATTTTTTTAGTTTATTTTCTCATTCCAGGTTTATTTAATTAGGATTAGGATTATATATACATGTCATATTTGACTTCAAGGTGTGTGAAGACTTCCTAATATATTTTAAAAGAACATGAGGTTTGTCAGTGTTTTTTTGCAATGAGATGATGCATTCAAGATATAATAGTATATAATAACCTAATTTAGTTGATTTTTTTATGGTAATGGTGTGGTTTTATTTGTAAAACGGTGAATAATTAAACTTCAACCACAACCACTTGTTGGTTAGTTTAATGCACTAAAAAAAATATTATTTTGTCCATTTTCTCATTATAGGTTTATATAATTATAACGAAGAGTTCACCTTTTACTTAAAGGTGTGTGAAGACTTCCCAATAGCAGCTGTAACTCAAAAAATATGAGGTCTGCGAGTACTTTTTTGCACTGAGATGATGCATTCAAGATATAAGATAAGATAAGATAAGATAAGATAAGATAAGATAAGATAAAATGAACCTTTATTAATCCCGGGGGGGAATTCTGGTGTCAAAGCAGCAAAGCGCAGGTATAGAGGTACAGGTGTACAAAAAGATTATAAAACAATAAATAGTAATACAGAATATACATAGTGAATGGACATAGTGAATGGACATAGTGAATGGACATAGTGAATGGACAGTGTGTACCGTCCGTCAATAAAAAAATTTTTGTGTACAATAAATAGATGTAATATGTGCAGTCTATAAAATGGTATATGGGATGTAGTGTAAAGTAAGTTTAAAGTGCATCAGTGGTTAGGAAAGGTGGTTGCAGGTAGTGCAGATAGATGCAGATAGTCTAGACTTATTAAATGAATAATATAATAAACGTATTTTGTTGATTTCTATGATAATGGTGTGGTTTTATGTGTAAATCAGTGACAGAATGACAGTTGAGACTCTTCAGTGTTTACATGTCCTGAAGGAGAGAAACACTGCCCCCTACTGTCCTACTGAAGAAATATATTTGCTAAAATCTTTTCGTGCTTGTATTGTGTTTGTGTGAATGCACTTCAAACTCACTCAGAGAGCAGTTTCTCTCCTCCTCGGCTTGTTGTTTTCAGGTTGAACCACCTCCACTTCCAGCATGGAGCAGCAGCAGCGGCTGTAGCAGCAGCAGCTCCGCGGCGGCAGCAGCTCCACTGCGCGGCGGCGGCGGTTTCCGGTGTCCGTCTCCGTCTCCGTCCGTCTGCAGGAGGATGGCGTCCGGCTTCACCCGCAGCCTCTCCACCGCCGGTTCTCCAAAGAGCTCTGAATGCACCGACGGTTCGTCGACCTCAGGCTGAAGACGGCTGTGCAAAACATCCATAAGCGGCTCCAGTAAGTCATCGTGATTTTAAATGGTGTTTTTGTTTCAGATGTGTTGCAGAGGCTCCGCTGGAGGAGGAGAGATTTCCCCCCGCAGCTCCGGGGAGAGGCCTAGACCCGTCCGGGAGTCCGTTAACCGGGTTATACCGGCCTTCCAGAGAGCCGCAAACGGGCTGTAGCTTCGGCCGCTTTTACCTGGTTGTAGCTACGTTATTATATTATAATAATAGCGCGACAAACAGCGGAATTAATGTGTTTTATACGGTGAAATAGTGGCTGATGATCTGAACGGAAGTCCGGTTGTTTAGTGACGTTAGCTCTGGAGCTAACTGTTAGCTTAGTGGTTAGCTTAGCTGTTAGCTTAGCTTGTTAGCTTAGCCGTTAGCTTCGACAAGCTAACGTCTGTTACATCCTGAAAACCGAAAGAATACCATTACATAACTATGTAGAAATTAACCCTTTATCTCCAGTGAAATAATATAGATGTATAATAAAGACATTAACAACGTTTAAAATACACATTTACTTTACATTTCTAGCTGTTAGCTGTTAGCTTAGCTGTTAGCTTAGCATGCCAGCTTCGGTGAGTTTTTCCCCCGCAGCCCCGGGGAGAGGCCTAGTCCGCTCCGGGGTCCGTTTACCCGGGTTATTGTGGCCTTTCAGAGAGCGTCTGTAGCTTCGGTCGGTAGATACGTTATTATATTATAATAATAGCGCGACAAAACCGTTGAATTAATACGTTTTATAAGGTGTAATAGTGGCTATTGATCTCAACGGAAGTCCGGTTGCTTAGTAACGTTAGCTCTGGAGCTAGCCGTTAGCTTAGCGGTTAGCTTAGCTGTTAGCTTCGACAAGCTAACGTCTGTTACATCCTGAAACTGGAAATAATACCATTAAAATAACAATATAGGAATTAACATTTCTCTCCAGTTAAATATATATAAATATGATAAAGATATTTACATTGTGTATTAACATTTAAGTTACACATTTAACTGCTAAATGCGTGTTTTTCTGCTCTCTGGAGGAGGTGAGCTCCGCGGAGAGGCCTAGTCCGATCCGGGGTCCCGTTTAGCAGCGACGGATCCCGGTCAAAACCCGGTTATTGTGGCCTTTCAAACGGCTGTAGCTTCGGTCGCTTGTGCCTGGTTGTAGCTAAGTTATTAACAACAAACACTGGAATTAATGCGTTTTATAATGTGAAATAGTGGCTGATAATATCAACGGAAGTCCGGTTGCTTAGTAACGTTAGTTAGCTGGAGCTAGCTGTTAGCCGTTAGTTTCGACAAGCTAACGTCTGTTACATCCTGAAACCGTTAAATAACCGTGTAGGAATTAACCTTTATCTCCAGATAAATATATATATACATATAATAAAGATATTTACATCATGTTTAAACGTTTAAAATACACATTTAACTGCTAAATTCGTGCCTGATTTCAGGAAATACACCAAGCCCAGCTTCTGGTGTAGCAGTTTATTCTGAGTGTTGTTAAAGCGGGGTTCCGTTAATAGATGTACATTTCACCGTGTTATGGGTCTAACAGATCATTATACTAACATAGGAATATTAGAGCTATTTCAGGAATACTAGAAGAACAAGTTTTAGGCCTTTCAAGCTAGAAGAGGTGGTTTGTTTCAGTTGTATTCTCATCACAGACTGGATGCAGGATGTTCACCTGCTGTCAATGTAAACATACCTTTTACATCATTTATAATGGCTCATGTTGGCAGCTCATCAGTCCTGCACTTTCATATTAATATCAATATCATGTGCAATACCACTTTTTACATTCTCATGTGCAATATCACTGTTCATTGTGTGCAATATTAATGTGCAATATTACTTATTTTTCAGTTTGTTAGCTTACTTTACCTTTTTTATTTATTTTATCTTATCTTATTTACTCATTTTACCTAATGTATCTTACTTAATGTTATTCTATTGGGCACTTGTGCTAGAAATAGTACTTTTTTATTTTATACACTTGAACTTATTGTAATTTTGTTGTATTTTTGAGCAATCTCTGGCACAAGAATTTCCTTCGGGATTAATAAAGTTCTATCTTATTTTATCTTATATTAACACCCTGCATTGTATGTACTCATTGCAATAAGATTTTATGACTTTAATTTGCTGTGTATGTTTTTCCCTTTAGGTTTACTCGCTTATCTGAAAGGACGTGAACACAGATAAAGCACTTAGCTACTCTCTGGTGCTGGCTATTATTTTTTAAATCCACCCTCTTCAGTCCAGCACTGAACCCCCCCTCATCCAACCGGAGCTGAATCCCTACATGCGAAGTGGAAGGATGACGGAGGCGTGGCAGCAGCAGCAGCAACATGCAGTGGCTCCACCCTCTGTTGTGCACACGCTCCCCCAGGGAGCCGACAACCCTCTGGGCTGCACAGTGTACGGAGTCGTCCTGCAGCCAGATGCATCCCTGCAGCAGCCCCAGCACGGCCAGCAGCTCACGGTTCAAGCCCAGCAGCCCTCCTTGCAGGTAGGGGGCGAGAGAGGGCACAAGTGCGGAGCCTGTGGTCATGACATATCTCACCTGGCCAACCCTCACGAGCACCAGTGCATGGTGAACCAAGACCGGTCCTTCCAGTGTACCCAGTGTATGAAGATCTTCAGCCAGGCGACGGACCTGCTGGAGCATCAGTGTGTGCAGGTGGAGCAGAAGCCGTTTGTGTGCGGTGTGTGTAAGATGGGCTTCTCTCTGCTCACCTCGTTGGCCCAGCATCACAACTCGCACGGCAATGGAAACAACCCGATGAAGTGCTCTATCTGTGAGAAAACATACCGGCCCGGTTCTGGAAACGTCACCCCGACCTCGTCAGCTGCCAACCCCCAGCAGCCCTCCACTGGTGAGACGTCCAGTGGCGGTGCAGCGATCAGTGCCTCGTCTCCACCTGCGTTTGAGGCCTCTTCACCCGACCGGCCATACAAGTGCTCAGTGTGCCATAAGTCCTTCCGGCATTTGTCAGAGCTGACCCGCCACGAGAGAGTACACACTGGTGAAAAGCCATACAAATGTGACACTTGTGATAAAAGCTTCAGCCAGTCTTCACATCTGGCGCACCACCAGCGCACGCACAGCTCCGAGCGGCCGTACAAATGCGCCGTGTGCGAGAAGAGCTTTAAGCACCGCTCTCACCTTGTGCGACACATGTACGCTCATTCGGGCGAGCACCTTTTCAAGTGCAATTTGTGTGAGATGCACTTTAAGGAGTCGTCCGAGCTCTTGCACCATCAGTGCCAGCCGGAAGGGGAGAGACCTTTCCGCTGCGGTTCTTGTGGGAAGAGCTTCAAGCGTCCGTCTGACCTGCGGCAGCACGAACGCACCCACTCAGAGGAGCGACCTTTCCAGTGCGAGGAGTGCCAGATGAGCTTCAAACAGCAGTACGCTCTCGTACGCCACCGCCGCACTCACAAAAACCCAGCTGATCGCCCTTTCAAGTGTAACCTCTGTGACAAGGGGTTCCTCCAGCCATCCCACCTGCTTTACCACCAGCAGGTTCACGGTATGGAAAGTCTCTTTAAGTGTGCGTCCTGCCAGAAGTCTTTCAGCCAATCAGGAGAACTGCTGAGGCACAAATGTGGCGGCGAGGTGGAGAAGCCCTACAAGTGCGACGTGTGTGGCAAGGGTTACAAAAAGAATTCGACGCTGCAGCGCCACCAGAACTCTCACTGTACAGAGAAGCCGCTGAAGTGCTCCCTGTGTGACAAGCGCTTTGTGTCGTCCTCTGAGTTCGTTCAGCACCGCTGCGATCCGACCCGCGAGAAGCCGCTGAAATGTCCCGACTGTGAAAAGCGCTTCAGGTACTCGTCCGAGTTGCAGCGCCACCGCCGAGTTCACACCGGGGAGAAGCCTTTCAAGTGCGCCAGCTGCGACAAGAGCTTCAAGCAACGAGAGCACCTGGCCAAGCACCAGAGCGTGCACTCGCGGGAGACGCAGTTTAAGTGTGTGTGGTGCGGGGAGCGTTTTGTTGACCTCACAGCTCTGCAGGAGCACACAGTCCAGCACACTGCGGAGGGGGAGAGTTTCCCTGAAGCTCAATGCATCCCATGAACTGAACTGCTCTTCAGTCCTGGGTAGCAAACATGACATTTACCCTCAAAGCAACGTGTGCCAGCCTCCGCTCTCCCATTTGTAGTTTATAACATGCACCCATTATGTTTAATGATTTTTAGACTGAATTCATCCTCACCCTTAGTTGAGTAAATGACAAAACACCCTGAGTCAATAGAGGCGACTAGGATCCCTCGTCTTATTTTGGAACACATGGAGAAAAAACTTGAACAGAATGAAAAGAGGCGTAAAATGTGGGAAGATCACGGTTTTGTTTAGTGCTGAGTGTGGGACCTTATTCTGTGGTTGCATGTGATCGTCTGTTTTGTAACTTCTGTTGTTGAGAAAGATGGAAAGAACTTCCAGACAGTTGTCAGATGTGTGTGCTCATGTGTAAGCTCCTCTAAAAATCCATGTGCCTTTTTTACCGATCACTTCACGTTGTGTTTTTGTTAATATCATGTCCAGTTTAGCCGAGAGAACCCTCCCATCCGTATACAGCGGCTGGCTTGTGCAGCAGTATCTTTTCACATACTTAGATCTTAGGTAGTATCATCTGTTTGTGCATGAATATTTATCACACTTTAATATCACTGTTGTATTATAGGTTTGGTTTATTTAGGAAAAACATCCTAAGAAGAAGGAAAAAAAAGTGGATTTGTGAAAATGTATAGCCCGTGTCCTATGAAATCTGTGTTGTTGCATCTTTGTATTAAAACAAATGACATGTAGGTAACTAACCCATACCTATCATGTCATACAAACACTTGACATGTGCAATAGAACATGCACAATGTAATATTTATGACTACTGATTCATGGCATAGTCTACTCTGTTATATTATAGATTGTGTGTATACGCTTATGTAAACATTGAAAACTGTATAGTGCTTATGTTACCTGCTTTTGTATTCACTATGAATGAGCTTGCAGTATTTTGCAAGCGCTTTTAGTTTCAGTTCCAGGAGGATTTATCATAACCCGACAAGACTTCAAAGCATTATATTGCTCACTTGCCACAAACTAGCTGCATTAGTTACTGTGCGATAGATCTAACAAAAAGTAATTATTTTTTATGTTTTTGAAGAATTGGCCTTGTAACATCCTCAACGGGATCCTAGCCTCGCCCTGGTCCGGACCGGACGCTCAGCAGATTAATAATCAGAGTAGCCTCAAAGTTCATATGTTTGGTTTATGTCGGGCATAAAGTAAAAACATTTGTGTACTTTAGTTTACTGTGTGGATTTCTATATTCACAATATTTGCAGTATATTTAAAAAGAAGGTTTTTGGAGTTTAAGAATCATGGGCAAAGGGAAGTACAGCGGGGTGGGACGGGATGGGGGGGGAGCTGTGTGGTTGTGCCATGGTTTTAAGTCCTGGTGAGTCTGCTTCAGAACCTCCTGTTGGAGGTGAACGAGTGTAATGAAGCGTTGGATTCACACATAATGGATATCAATATAGATTCCTGTTCATACTGTATACAGACAATTAAAATAAACCACCCTTATGAAAATAAAGGTGTACATTGTTTTCATCACAACGTAGTCTACTACATGAATTCATGTCTGTTAATTCAAATTAGAGCTGCAACTAAGGATTATTTTAATAATTAGGAATCATTTCAATTAATGTATTTGGGCCCGCAACTAAAATTCTTAATTTCATTTGATGACTGTTTGGCTGAAAGGGGAGTTTTTCTTATCATGGTATATCTAGTATTTGGGCACATGTGAACACTATTTTTGCATTAGACTGTTATATTTTAGGAAAAAAAACAGTAGTCCCCTGTACCCAAATACTAGATATAGTATGATAAGAAAATGGCTCTCAGAAACTACAAGAAGCACAATCAAGTATTTGGTATCTATGAACTCATAACAAGGTGAATATCAAAGATATGTACACATATGCAGTGTAAAAGAAAAAAAAAATTCATATGGAAAATACTTAATAAACACAATGTTAGTGTTTCTTTCTCATCACTTTGTCTGTTAAATGACAGAAATAGTGGCTGTTATTATTTACCAGAGTCCAGGATGACGTCTTCGGATGTCTTATTTTGTCCGACTGACAGTCCGAAACTCCAAAAATGTTCAGTTTACGATCCTGTAAATCAGAAAAACAGCAAGTTTTCTTTGAAAAATTACTAAAACGATTAATTGATAAAATACTTAAGGATTAATCATTTAATTAAAATGCCACTGCTTTGGTTGGTAAGTAAATGTAATATAGTGGTGGAAAGTAACTACACAAAGTAAGTACATTTACTCAAGTACTGTGCAATTTTAAGGTACTTGCATTTTATTTGAATATTTCCACCATGTTCTACTACTTCCTACTCCACTGCATCTCAGAGGTAAATATTTTACTTTTTACTCCACTACATTTATTTAATACCTGTAGTTACAGCTGATTCAGATTAATAATACAACATATAATCAACAAATAAATCATAATGTAATATTATAGGTTCAAATAAAACTTGATCCCCAGGGGGAAATTAATGCATCAATAATATATTATACATTATTATGAAATGGGCCATTCTGCTTTTACTTTTGGTACTTTTAAGTAAATGCTGACGCTAGAGTATCTAAAGACATTAATATTAATATTTTAGCCAAATCATTTTTAAGTGATTAACAGTTATTATTTTCAGGTCACTTTTTTCCCTCTTTATTGAACAAGAAACAAGGCAGGTTGAACACAGTATCAATAAATTATAAATTATTATGTGTCTGAGTAGTATATATATGTATATATATATATATATGTATATATATGTATGTGTATATATATATGTGTATATATATATATGTATATATATATATATGTATGTGTATATATATATAGTAAAACAAAAAATAAGAAAATAAATTTAAATAAATAGTAAATAATGGGAAAAAAATCAATCTAAACTTCAATATAAATTAGTATATAGGGCATTCAAACTAAGTTCTTTTACAGAATTTAAACTCATATTTCAGGGATTTATAATATAGGTGACATTCATTACAAAAAGCGTTAGAAATGGGAGGATTTCATAAATGTGGCTTCGTGTAGATAATATTTTGCCATGAGAATTGTGTTAATCAGCAGATTTTCAGTTCTACAGAAAAAATATTTGCGTCTAAACCATTCTTCCATTTGTTTACTTTAAGTCAAAATTTGAATGCAGGACTTTTATTTGTAATATTTATACTTGTAGTATTTTTTACACTGTGGTATTACTACTTTTACTTAAGTACATGATCTGACTACTTCTTCCACCAGTGGAAACTCAAAAATTAGTCAAATTAATATTGAAATTATAAAGTAATTGGCATAGTTGTTTTATATTTTAATACAGTAATAGTGTATATAAAGACATTTATACAAATATTTTAGCCAAATTATGTTCATATAGGTCACTTTTTTTCTACAAGGCAGGTTGAACACAGTATTAAAATCATTGTATCTGAGTAGTAAAAAAATAAATGAATATATACAGTAAATATAACAAATAAGAAAATATATATATATTTTTATACTTCATTTTTTTCCCATTTTTTCACGGTTGTTTCATATATGCAATTAACAGCTCGTAATTACAAAAGTTTATAAACCAATTTTTAAGTAATGAGCTTAGAGACAAACAAAATAAGTACACAAGAGAAAACAACATCAGCATTAGAAATGAAAATAATAAAAAATAAAATAAAATATTATTTAAAAAATAATTTTAAGTGCATAAATTGTAAATTATGAAAATAAAATATATGTGTATATAATAAATATAAAAGGTCTTCAATATAAATTAAAGGGTATTCAAACAAAAAATATTATCTCTCAAGTTTGTCCTGGCTTGTATATATATATTATATTATTTAATATTTATACATATAAAATAAAACAAGAAATAAGAAAATAAATTTAAGTGCATAATTGTAAATAATGAAAATTAAAAATTTATATATATAGTAAATATAAACGGTCTTCAATATAAATTAAAGGGCATTCAAACTCAGTTCTTTTGCAGATTTTAAACTCATATTTCAGGGATTATTAACAATATAGGCAACATTAATTACAAAAAGCATTAGAAATGGGACGATTTCATAAATTTGGCTTTGTGTATTTAATATTTTGCCATGAGAATTTTGCTAATCAGCAGATTTTCTAGTTTCTTAAATGTATATGCTATTTGAGTTCGACAGAAAAAAATATATTTTTGTTTAAACCATTCTTCCAGTTGCATTGGAAATTAAAATAATAAAAAAATTTAAATAAATAATTATTATAATAAATATTATTAAAAATTATACAATAAATATAAACGGTCTTCAATATATATTAAAGGGCATTCAAACTCAGTTCTTTTGCAGATTTTAAACTAGTATATTTCAGGGATTATTAACAATATAGGCAACATTAATTACAAAAAGCTTTAGAAATGGGAGAATTTCATAAATGTGGCTTTGTATACAGTAGTGGAGATATTTATTTTATATATTTTTTCAAGGTTGTTTTTTATATGCAATTTACAGTTCATAATTACAAAAGTTTATAAACCATTTTTTAGATAATGAGCTTAGAAACAAACAAAATAAGAGAAAACAACATCAGCGTTAGAAATAAAAATAACAATTATACAAATGATAAATAAATAATTATAATAATAATTTAAAAAATATATTATTACAAAAATAATTTTAAGTGCATAAATTGTAAATTATGAAAAAAAAAAAAAAAATATATATAATAAATATAAACGGTCTTCAATATAAATTAAAAGGCATTCAAACTCAGTTCTGTTGTAGAATTTAAACTCATATATTTCAGGGATTATTAACAATATAGGCAACATTAATTACAAAAAGCTTCAGAAATGGGAGAATTTCATAAATGTGGCTTTGTGTATTTAATATTTTGCCATGAGATTTTCTATTTTTGTTCGAACCATTCTTCATGAGTTTGTGATGTACAGTAGTTGGGATATTTCATTTGTGTTATTATCAGGTCACTGAGCCGCTGATTCACATCCGGGTGATGTTTACCGCAGACGGCAGAAGAGCATCCTGGTTCTGCTGCTAACGAACCGCTGCTAGAAGAACCTCCACCAACCATCTGATCACATCAATATCTCATCAATACCGCTCATAGATACTCACATAATCAATAACTTCTCACCTGGAGGCGCTGCAACCGGCTGAACGGAGACCAACGGGCCGCTAACGACGACGAGCTAACGGGGAGCTAACGAGAAGCTAACGGGAAGCTAATGAGAAGCTAACGAGAAGCTAACAGCTACCGTTGATGTCGGGCGGACTTCCTCTGATCTCTGCGACGAGGTTAGCCGGCTAACTTTAGCCTCTATTATTGATTTCACACTTTTACAAAATATCCACACTAATAGACAGTTTAAATCCTATACATATTAACTATATAATAACACACAAATATAGGATCTGAGTGGATCTGTGCGGCTGCGTTTCAACGGTTAAGATTTGTGCTATTTCATGTTATGCTAAGCTAGCTAGCTAGATGGTGTTCTCACTGACGGTGCTGGTAATCACACATCAGTTTATTACAACTACGCGATTAACCAGCTGGATTAGTGTTACCTATGCTCTTATTGAGGTGTAACTAGTAGCTGTGTGGCCGGTGGTAAAGGCCCCGGAGAGCCCGGTGTCGTGACGGTTTAGTTCACACAGTGTTTTAGGGGTTTACAGTTTATTAGAGGGGTTTGTGGGTAACTAGATTTGACAGACAGGGGGACGAAATCAGACATAACACCACCAGAGCCTCCGTGTTAATCCAGTGCTGGTTGATGAGCTCTAAATGTAGTGTTTTTTTTAACTAGGTCTGGTGTAAAGTGGATCATTATTTTTGGTGTTTTTCACAGAGATATAAAATATTATTTTGTTTGAGCTAAAAAATGTTTTACAAACCTGAAACTGGGTTTTAAACAGTCTTCAGAGTCTCCATGTTAATCTAGTCCAGGTTTGAGGAGTCTAAATTCAGTGTGTTTTTAACTAGGTCTGGTGTAGTGTGGTCTGGATAGAGAAAATGCAGTGAGATCAATATTTTGTGTGTTTTGTTTAAGATGTCAAATGTTTTACAAACCTTTTAAACAGTCTTTAGTGTATTTATGTTAATCTAGTCCAGGTTTGACGAGCTCTAAATGTAGTGTTTTTTTAAAACTAAGCCTGGTGCAGTGTGGTCCGGATTGAGAAAATGCAGTGAGATCACAATTTACAGAGATATTACATGTTCTACAAACCTGAAACTAGGTTTTAAACAGTCTTTAGTGTATTTATGTTAATCTAATCCAGGTTTGATGCGTCTAAATTCAGTGTTTTTTTAACTAGGTCTGGTGTAGTGTGGACTGGGTTGAGAAAATGCAGTGAGATCAGTATTTTGTCTGTTTTGTTTGAGATATAAAATGTTTTATAACCTGAAACTGTTTTTTTTTGGTCCAGATTTGACAAGAAAAAGCGTTTCCTTCCACAAGTAGAATACATGTATCACAAATCTGAAACTTGGTATACAGTTCTGCAATAATCTAGTCCAGGTTTGACGAGTCTAAATTCAGTGTTTTTTGAACCAGGTCTGGTGTAGTAGTGTGGTCCAGATGGAGATTTGTGTCTGTTTTGTTTAAGATGTAAACATTTCACAAACCTGAAACTGTTTGTTTTTTTGTCCAGATTTGACAAGAAAAAGCTGTGAAATTGTCCTTTTGTCTCCTTCCACAAGTAGAATAAATGTATCACAAATCTGAAACTTGGTATACATTTCTGCAATAATGTGGTCCAGGTTTGAAGAGTCTATAGTCAGTGTTTTTTTAACTAGGTCTGGTGTAAAGTGGTCCGGAATAGAGAAAATGCAGTTGGATCATTATTTTGTGTGTTTTGTTTGAGATATAAAATGTTTTATAACCTGAAACTGGGTTTTAAACAGTCTTTAGTGTATTTATGTTAATCTAATCCTGGTTTGATGCGTCTAAATTCAGTGTTTTTTTTTAACTAGGTCTGGTGTAGTGTGGTCCGGATAGAGAAAATGCAGTGAGATCAGTATTTTGTGTGTTTTGTTTGAGATATAAAATGTTTTATAACCTGAAACTGGGTTTTAAACAGTCTTCAGAGTCTCCATGTTAATCTAGTCCAGATTTGACTGGTCTAAATTCAGTGTTTTTTTAACTAGGTCTGTTGTTGTGAGGTCCAGATTGAGAAAATGCAGTGAGATCAGTATTTTGTCTGTTTTTCACAGAGATATAAAATGTTTCACAAACCTGAAACTGGGTTTTAATCAGTCTTCAGTGTCTCCATGTTATCCCAGTCAGGGTTGACGAGTCTAAATTCAGTGATTTTAGAACTAGGTCTGGTGTAGTGTGGTCCAGATAGAGAAAATGCGGTGAAATCACTATTTCATCTGTTTTTACAGAGATAATTAAAGTATCACAAACACAAAACTGGGTTTTAAACAGTCTTAAGTGTATTTATGTTAACCTTTTCCAGATTTGACGAGTCTAAATGTAGTGTTTTTTTGACTAGGTCTGGTCTGAAGTGGTCCCGATTGAGAAAATGCAGTTGGATCATTATTTTGTGTGTTTTGTTTGAGATATAAAATGTTTTACAAACCTTTTAAACAGTCTTCAGAGTCTCCATGTTAACCTAGTCCAGGTTTGACGAGTCTAAATACAGTGTTTTTTTAACTAGGTCTGGTCTAAAGTGGTCCCGATTGACGAAATGCAGTTGGATCATTATTTTGTGTGTTTTGTTTGAGATATAAAATGTTTTATCTACCTGAAATTGGGGTTTAAACCGTCTTTAGAGTCTCCATGTTATCCCAGTCCAGGTTTGATGAGTCTAAATACAGTGTTTTTTTAACTAGGTCTGGTGTAGTGCGGTCTGGATTGAGAAAATGCGGTGAAATCACTATTTTGTCTGTTTTGTTTAAGGTATAAAATGTGTTACAAACCTTTTAAACAGTCTTCACAGTCTCCATGTTAATCTAGTCCAGGTTTGACGAGCTGTAATTGAGTGTTTTTTTTAACTAGGTCTGGTGTAGTGTGGTCCAGATAGAGAAAATGCTGTGAGATCACCATTTTGTGGGTTTTGTTTGAGATACAAAATGTTTACAAATCTGAAACTAGGTTTTAGGCAGTCGTCACAGGGTCATGTTAATCCTGTCCAGGTTTGAGGAGTCTAAATTCAGTGTTTTTTTTAACTAGGTCTGGTCTTAAGTGGTCCCGATTGAGAAAATGCAGTGAGATCACAATTTTGTCAGTTTTTCACAGATCTATAAAATGTTTTACAAATCTGAAACTATTTTTTTTTTGTCCAGATTTGACAAGAAACAGCTGTGAAATTGTCCTTTTGTCTCCTCCAAGTAGAATAAATGTATCACAAATATGAAACTCGGTATACAGTTCTGCAATAATCTAGTCCAGATTTGACGTTTCTAAGTACCGTGTGTTTTTTAACTAGGTCTGGTGTAAAGTGGTCCGGAATGAGAAATTGCAGTGAGATCACAATTTTGTCTGTTTTTCACAGATCTATAAAATGTTTTACGGACCTGAAACTGGGTTTTAAACAGTCTTCAGAGTCTCCATGTTATCCCAGTCCAGGTTTGACGAGACTAAATTCAGTGTTTTTTGAGCTAGCTATCTGTTGTGGTCTGGAAGCAGAAAATGCAGTGAAATGTCCTGAAAAGGAGACTTTAAACACTCTGTGGACTCTTAATTGTTAACCGTGTCCAGATTTGACAAGAAGCTGTGTTCTCACAGGGATACAACATTTGACAGGACACTGTTTAACAAAACTGGTTTGTTCTGTGTCGCAACACAAGGTATTTTTCAGAGGGTTTAAATTTTCCATGCTTATGTCCTTTAGGTCTGACAAGTTTAAGTTCAGTGGTTTTTCAGGCTGATCTGGTCTAATGTCGGCCTGATGGATTAAAAAGCAAAAAAAAAGGACAGTGTAGGGTCTCCATGTAAATCTAGTCCAGGTTTAACAAGTCTAATATCAGTAGTTTTTGGTCTCTGATGTAGTGAAATCTCCCTTTTTTCTTGTGTTAATATATCCAAAACTAAGTTTTTTTTAAAAACAGATTTAACGTGTTAGTCTAATGCCCATTTTTACAATATTTTACATTTGACAACAGATAATTATACAAGTACAGCTGCAACAATTAGTTGATTAATTGATAGAAATTGAATCAGCAATTAATCGATTTAATAGTTTGTAATTTTTTTTAAAGCAAAAATGCCAACGTTTCTCCTGTTTCTGCTTCACAAATGTGAGGATTTCGTGCTTTTCTTTCTGTATTTTGGACTGGTGGTGGAATATAACAAGCATTTTGAACACATCATATCGGGCTGAGGAAAATAATATATATTTTCATTATTTTAACATTTTATAGACCAAAGGATTCACGGAGAAAATAATAATTAAATTGATCATTTGTTGCAGCCCTACATACAAGAAATATTATCACTCAAGTTTGACTTATTTCTTTCTTATTTTTTTATTGTTTTATTTTAGATATGTTTCATTTATATTATATTATTTTATATTATATATATATATATATATATATATATATATATATATATATATAATAAAAACAAATAAGAAAATAAATTTAAGTGCATACATTTTAAATTATGAAAATTAAAAAATATATAATAATTAAAAATACGAACGGCTGTCAATATAAATTAAAGGGCATTCAAACTCAGTTCTTTAGCAGAATTTAAACTTATATTTCAAGGATTTACAATACATTTTCATAAATTTGTCTTTGTGTATATAATATTTGCCATGAAAATTGTCAAATAGCTCCCAAATCAGAAGTCAACTTCAGCCTTATTGTTACCTTGCTGTCATTCCTTTGACTCAGCCTCTTCTTCGTCTTTCTGCAGCTGGCGGGTCTTCATTTCATCCTGCCAAACATCCTGCTCAGGGGCTTCACTCACTCGGTCATCGTAGCTCTGTCCGTCTGCACCACTGCTGCGTCAGACCGGCCTGACGCCTGTCATCAGAGGGCGCAAGCTGCCAACGCCGATGCTAAGAACAGCACAGGGGTCTTCGTAGAGCCACGTTCTCTGGAGAGTCGCTGCGCCGCCTTCCAGTATCGAGCCAAGAAGTATTCAGAGGGAGCCGAAGGTCCTCGACACGGAGCCGCGAAGCTAGCGATGCCCGGATCCACGCCGGCCAGCAGCAAGGCTCGGGTGTACACCGATGTCAACACACAGAAGAACAGAGAGTACTGGGACTATGATGCACATGTGCCAAACTGGAGGTACACTTACATGTTTTTATTTTTCTCCAAAAAAGTTCTCAACACAAAATGTTAGACAGAACACAACATAAAAATATCTGTATTAAATTAGGTCACACATCAAGCAGGAAGTTTATCAGAGCATCACATTGTGTATGTATTTAAAATATGATTTTCATTTTGAAAAAAGGCTTTCAAATGACCGAGTATGTATCAGTACAGTAATTCCCCAAGACTACACAAATAGCATTGAGCCATTTATACAGAAATTTGTATTGTAATTAGAATAATGTAGAATAAAAATGACTTGAATATATTTTATAATGTAAATAAAGATAATGAATTACGACTTACACTGATACCAGGCAAAATGATGATTATACCTTATTTATTTTACGATTTTCCGCTCTATTTCAACCGCAAACTTTAGATTTTAACATGACTTGTAGGTTTAATAAGTTAAAATACAGAAATCAACTGTAACGCTGGAGATCATATAGAATTAAGCCATAATTTAAATTACATTATGTTGCAATGAGTCTCAGCAGGTTAAAAAATATTTGTAGACTCGTGTCTGACAGAAAATAAATCGGTGACAATTTTGATTAACCATTAAAGTAATTTATTAAAGAATTATCTGCTGATTTGAGCTCCTCAACTTTGAGGATTTGTTGTTTTTCTGTTTTATATTATCAGACAAAACAAGTAATTTAAAGAGAGATTCGTGCTGTGGGAACCTGTGATTATCTGACATTTTACCAATTAAAGAATTAATAGATTAATTGAGGAACTAATTGAGATTAATAGATGATAAATAATAATTAGTTACAGCATTGTTATGTGTAAAGGCCGTTACACACACCGGGGGCGTGACGAATAGAAGACACGAAAATGCGAAATATTTGCCTGTGAATATTATATGTCTAGGGCTTTTATTGTGAAAGGAGTAGTAAGGTTTGCTGTCCTAGTTCCACTCCGAAAATCAACCTTCTTCGCTTTTTTGACGTGTAATATTCGTGTTCTCTGTGAATTATTCATGACAAAAACAACAGTTCGAAAAAATCTATCGATTTGCAAATAAATCGCACAAAAAGGCGTGTAAAGGCCTTTAGGCATAAAATTCCCAAAGGTAATTTTCTTTAGAGCTGCAACTAATGATTATTTTAATTATTCATTTATGTTTTGATTATTGTTTAGATTAAATTATTAATTGTTTAGTCTATAAAATGTCAGAAGATATAAAAAAATGCCCGTTATGATTTCCCAGAGTCAAAGGTGACGTCTTATAATGTCTTGTTTTGTCCGACACACTTAAAGATATTCAGTTTACAATGATATTAAACATAGAAGAAACAAAGCAAATCCTCATATTGGATGTTTGGTGTTTTTTGCTTCATAAATATGGAAGACCTCAACAGTCACGGAAATAGTAATAAAGCATTTAATTGATTAACAATGAACTATACAATCAATATAGGCATTAATAAATTTACAAATGTATTTATTAATCTATGAATAAATGGATTCAATTACAAGGTTATTAATTATTCAACATTTTAATGGACAGTAAAATAAAAATAATTTACAAATTAAATATTAATCAATCAATGGATAATTTAAAATTAAAAAGGGATTTACAAAAACACCATAAAACAGCCAATGATAATAATTAAAAAATGCATTTCTAAATTAATAAAATTTAAAAATGCATTTTAAAAAGAGAAATAAATAACTGGATTCACAAATTGAATTAAAAAATACTGGTTTTAATCAGGCATTTAAAAGGGCAACTTCTTCTGCCATTTGCATTAGCATTTCCAAGATTAAGTGTATCTGCTATTTTTATTATTTTGTGGTCCTCCATACTTAAATGAGTGATTAATGAATCGACTAATTGTTTTAGCTCTTCTTATTGATGATCTGGAAGAGAAGATAGTTGTTTTGTGGTAGGGGTGGGCGATACATCGAATATAGTCGATGAATCGCGGCTTGTCCCACGCGCGGTTTATAAAATGACTGTATCGCGAACATCTACTACAAATTGTCATGTAATGTTTTTAAGCCATCCGCCGGCATGAGACTCGCTTTGTCATTTCCTTCACTCCCTCTTCTCTCCTCCGGCTCCCTCTCACACAGACACATGTGTTACAGACTCCGTCCCCATCCAGACTCTCTCCTGGGCGAGTGTGTGCAGCGTTTTACCTGCACAGAGAGTTACGAGGCGGCCGCCTCCGTTAAATTCCGCCTCCAGCTCTCGACAAAACTCTGACGGGTGTCTTCATGGAAAACACTATTTTCTAACAAGCATTGCACTTGATGGATTTTTGTCATTACGCCGCTGTGTTGGCGCTGTAACAAACAGCACAGTGAACCAGATACGCCGCTGAGAGGAAGAAACAAGCCGTCTGTTTGGTTTTCGGCCGGATTGCTGCAAAGCGGGAGCAGCAGTGTTACCGCTACTAACGTTTTCACCACCACAGCAAAAAAAAACACTAAAGTAAACAAAACTCCTTTCCCCTCCCGTTTGATGTTTTAATATAGTTTTATATCGCCAGTTGGTGTTTATAAATGCTGTTGCAAGCGGCAGTCTGCGTTTGTGAAAGCTGCTCCATCCTCCTCTTTACATGTGTGCCATGAACAGTTTCATAATGAACAGAAAATACTTTTACACTTCTCTCGCTGCGGGGAGGGGCGGTCCCCTGCTCCGTACAGTACAGTACTTGAGTAGCCTACAGTCCAGAGCACGAGATTAAAATTGTTCCAAAAGAAACCACTAATAAATATAAACAAGAATGTTTTAATGCAGACATACAGTGTGCTGCAGTGACTACAACAATCATCATATTGGTGTGATTGTATGCATCAAAGGGTTAAATTGAGCATTTATGAAGCGCTTAGAGGATATTTGAAAATATTGCGATATATATGGTGTATCGCGATATAGCCTAAAAATATCACAATATTATTTTTAGGCCATAACGCCCAGCCCTATTTTGTGGTCTAATTCCTGCTAAATGTTTTTACTCTTTCTCAGCAATCAAGACAACTATCAGCTGGTGCGTAAACTGGGTCGAGGGAAGTACAGTGAAGTATTTGAGGCCATAAATGTGACCAACAACGAGAAAGTGGTGGTGAAAATCCTCAAGGTGAGCCCTATACTACCTTCTTTATTTGTTCCTTTATTATGCTTTTCTACATTTAAATGTTCTCTAAGAACTGGTTGAACTGGAGATTGTAAACTCTGTCGTTAAAAGTGCAGCGTTGCATTTATTATTGGGGTTTGTTTGCACCGAGATGATCTCAGCAGGTGCTGCTCCCACTCACAGCAGATGACTTCTGTTGGAGAATAATTACAGCCGTCCATCCAAATCGTGTCAGAATATTTCTCCAGTATAAATGTCTTTGTTTGCAGCACTGTTTCATAAATGATAAGTACAGATGGATGGTGTCAAAGACAAGCTGCTGTCATTAATGCTCTGATATCCTCACATCACACTGTGGCGACATCTGCTGGTCAAATGTTGCTGAATGCAAACAGTGATTTAACTGATTCACACAGATCTGTGTGTATAAAACAGAAATGTTTTGTTATTAATTTCACACTTAACACTACTACTACTACTAAATTATTGTTATTAATAATATAATAATAAAAATAAGAAGAAGAATGTCTGAGATGGTTATCTTATTTATTTATTATATTATAAGAGCGGCTTTCGAAAAGTTTCAAAGCATTTTTAAATTACAAATTCGAACCAGGTTGTCACTTTATTAAAATTTATATTAATGCAAAAGAGTTAATTAATCCAACTTTCATGAAATTTATAAAGTTCAGTTTTTGCTGAAATTGTGAGGTGGGAAAAAAAAAGATTTTTGTGTGTTTAGGTATTAAAAGATTAGTTCTCACTGCACTACTTTATTTAATTTATATTGAATGCGCGTCTTGTTTTTCTGTCGCAGCCCGTTAAGAAGAAGAAGATCAAACGGGAAATCAAAATTCTTGAAAACTTGCGCGGAGGAACCAACATCATCCGCCTGGTGGACACGGTCAAAGACCCGGTGGTGAGTTCAGATTCCTGCCGTCACTTTGCTGCATGTCGGCACGCCAGCAGTGGTAATCCAGTCATGCGTGTAACTGTGTGAGTGTGAGTGTGTGTGTGTGTGCGTGTGTGTGATGGTGATCTCCACCTACCTGCTGCTCTCCTCAGTTAAGCCTTGTGTTGTCCTCTCTTTGCAGTCCAGAACACCAGCGCTTGTCTTTGAGTGCATCAATAACACAGATTTTAAGGTACTTAAGTTTGGCCGACATCATACATGCAGCACTACCATTGATATCCATTATTAATAACATGCATAATAACCCTCCAGTTAATGTTGTACGTGTACAGAAGCTGCTTATTAATGATTTGTTTTCTAAACATTTGATAAACTTCATGTTGTTCCACAGGAGCTTTACCAGAAGCTGACAGACTATGATATCCGTTACTACATGTATGAGCTGCTCAAGGTAAAACAAACACATTAACTCATCTTGTGTCAACTTATTTATTTATTTAACCATGGTTATTTATCACTTTTAAAATGATTCAATAAATAAATCTGTGAATGTAAATTTGTGGGGTGATGTTGTTTTAGGAGTTATCTTCAGTAGGGGTGTAAGAAAATATCAAATATCGCGATATCATGTTTTGTGATACTGTATCGATTCTCAAAAACACTGCATGGATTTTTAATTAATAGTAGCACTTCTGGAGTTATTTAAACCCAAACCACGATCTTTTCTTAAAGCTAACGAAGTAGTTCTGTTGCCTAACCCTAACCAAGTCGATCTATTCTTAAACCTAACTAAGTAGTTTTATTTTGAAAAGACTGGAGCGGAAATTGACACGTGCGTCACCTGTTGCTGGACATTCGTAGGAAAACTTGCAAGAAATACATTGTTGAAAGTCGTGTGGAGCGTCACGAAGAAAAGGGGAGATTTGTGTCTATGTACACAAATCAAATAGATTAAATTTCATCACAAACTGCCGTGAGACTGTGTTGGAATAGTTTGCCGTAGAGGAAGAAGCTGCAGTGCAGAACAGAAGACGGTTGTGGACCGGCCTCGGTGTTGAATATGTGTCTCTGTCTCTTGTTGAAGGCTCTGGACTACTGTCACAGTATGGGGATCATGCACCGGGACGTGAAGCCGCACAACGTGATGATCGACCACCAGATGAGAAAGGTACTGATGACTGTCCTTAACTTCATTTTTACACGACATGAATCCCCAAATAGATCCTACAATAAAGATTCTTTGTTTCTACTTATTATTTAGATCATCATAGATATTAAGTCAATCAATAACAGTAAAGTAATATATCATCACACCAGGCTGTGGCTGAAACAATGACATATGAATGTTACATGTTGTTGTATTTTATGGTCATTTTCAAGCTTAATACATCGTGGTAATAAGTGAGCAAGTTTAATACGTATATACGGAGTACTTTGGCAAGGAAATAGTTCACCAACAATGGGTCCATTGACTGTGAACGATTCTGCTGTTCCTCTGAGCTTTATGGAACGTTTTACAATAATAATGATTAAAAAATACCTTCAACAATACTTTAAATACCTGAGGAATCCTGCATTAGCCTGTAGTTTGACCCTGCGTTGTAAACCAGATGAATGAATGTTTCCTCTCTGTGTCACAGCTGCGTCTTATAGATTGGGGTTTGGCAGAATTTTACCATCCCGCTCAGGAATACAACGTCAGGGTGGCCTCCCGCTATTTCAAAGGCCCTGAGCTGCTAGTGGACTATCAGGTACCGGCTGTTACAGCGATATACTCTGACTTTATTTGAGGGGGAAACACAACTATTGGTGTGTGAATTACTCTCTTTTATAATCCCTCCAGATGTATGACTATAGTTTGGACATGTGGAGTCTAGGCTGCATGTTGGCCAGCATGATCTTTTTGAAGGAACCGTTTTTTCATGGCCAGGACAACTACGACCAGGTAACGCATCAGAGTCATATCCCGCATAAAACAAAGCACCTGACAAATTAGAAAGTCACATCTGGGTGAAATCAAGAACCACAGATTGGGACAGAAATATACTTGACATATTATACTTTTATACTTATTGTAACGAATGTATTAAATGTTGTTTTGCAGCTGGTCCGCATTGCTAAAGTTCTCGGCACCGATGAGCTCTTCGGCTACCTGCACAAATATCACATAGAACTGGACACTCGCTTCAAAGACCTGCTGGGACAGTGAGTACCAAACAGTTAATCAGCAGAAACGCATTCAGATGTATACAAAACAACCGTCTCTCTCTTTCTCCGACTGGCGTGCGTTGTTAGCTGTTACATTTTGGACGTTACAACGCTCTTGAGTTATGGAAAATGTTTAGATCACACGAGTCTGAAACAATCCTACGCAGCCACCACAGGAATGTAACTCTACAACTAGTATAATACTAATAATATTATTGTAGCCTGATCTTTATCTGCAACTATGCAAAAACTAATACCGGCTTTAAACCGAATGAATAGACATAAAGATGCCATTGTTATGAATGAAGCTTTGAAACTATTGGGTACAGCCCTACAGCTCCTTTCACATTCTACTCATTTGATCTACTGTCAATATAATGATACTGATTAGTTTAGCCCTAATTCATACTTTAGTTTTTTATAGACTGTATTTTATTGATTTATTTTTGTACAGCTGCTCTGTAAAGACAGACACTGATGCATTCATTAAATATTTTGTAGAAAAAGGTTTACACTTCTCAAAGTGAGAAAGCATTGTTTTTGTAGTTATTCAAATATTGTTGTATTGGCATACGTCGGATTAAATGAGTTAGTCTTACTTCATTAAATCAACTTTCTTTAATGAAGATAACTCGTCAGTGTGTGTCTCCCTTTTGTGTGCGGCGAACGGGAGAGCAAACTGTTTTTTTAACGCAGTGGAAATGTTATGTTTGAAAGGCTAAACGCCAACGAATATGGATTGAAGCAGAATATTACGTTGTAATCCGATATTGTTGTATTAGCATATGTCTCTGAAAAATCCCTCAAAACAATATCCAGTATTACTAAGAGGTTTAACTGAGGGAACATCAACATGAACAATTGACGTTTTAATCCGTCGCAGTAGGAAGAGCTCGGCTCAGGTGTAAATAATCAAATGAATGATGGCTGAATGAATTCCTTTTAGCTGCTTCAGTTTCAGGGTCCTGGTTTTGTTCGTGCTGTTGCGACTTACTGTGACGTTTGAATAGAACAGAGCCTTCGTTAATGTTATTGGTAACACCTGTGTTAATGTTTTGGTAAATAATTTGTTTTGTAAATAATAATAAATAGTATTCGCGAGCAGCTAAAAGACGGTCGTCTCGTATGATTTCAACAAACATGCAGGAATATTCTACTTGTGTCCAACCTGCTTTGACTGTCAGATTGTCGCTATAAACAGAGCTCAGCACCGTCTCCACGCTCGTATAATTCACATTAAATAAAGAGGAACTTCAGTCATATTAAATGTTTGTGTGTGTCCAGGCAAACAAGGAAGCGTTGGGAGCAGTTCATCCAGTCAGAGAACCAGCACCTGGTGAGTCCGGAGGCTCTGGACCTGCTGGACAAGCTGCTGCGCTACGACCACCAGCAGAGGCTGACGGCGGCCGAGGCCATGCAGCACCCATACTTCTGTTAGTACACACACCTACACACACACATACACACACCTACACACACCTACACACACCTACACACCGTCTGCCTGCCTGGCTGTCAGAGCCACTGCTAACAATGAGGAGTAACTTATTAAATAGAGGGCAGGTTAGTGTTGCGCTGGAACCAGCGGGTCGCGTGGTTTGGGTGACGAATTGATAAAGCAACATTCCGAGTAAAAGTGTTGGCCCCCCCAAGTCTGTATTTTTCCGAGTTTTTTTAATCCGCCAGCTGATAAAAAACGTTACGCACAGAAACCTTGCATACTGAGTCCGATGCGTTTTATTGTTATATTCGTTCCAAAAATTCTCAATACGAGACAAAACTGAATTAAATACGTGGGTGCGAAGGACAGCGCTAGTCCCAAACACGGCCTATGTATGAATGACATTAGTAAGAAGCTATCTTCTTTATCTATCAACTTTGTTTTGTTATTAATTTGCACGTTAATATTTTTTGGTACTGTTGTTTTTGGTGTATTTAACGTGAATATTACGCAGCGAAAAAGCCTCACTTTTTCAGAACGAGGCAGATTTTTCGGAGCTTTCGCACTGCGATTAAAGGCATCAACCAATCACGTTGTTCAGAGCGGGTTGAGTTACGTCTGTATTTCTGAAACAACAACACGGAGGCTCCGAAGTCCAAACCAAGACGGCAAACTTTATTGATTCTTTCAACGTCAACAAAGGAAGCCAGACCCACTCCTTTTGTTCTTACCTTTCACAATAAAAGACCCTAGACATATAATATTCGCAGGCAAGTATTTTGCATTTTCGTGTTGTTTATTCGTCACCCCCCCGGTGTGTAAAGGACCTTAATACCAACTTTACGACTAGTTAGGTAGTCCCTATTATTACCAATACATTTATCTTCATATTTTTTTGTACGTTTTCTTCTTATTTTTATGGACGGTGCATGAAATTTATAAAAACAAAGTATAAAGACTTATTTTAACTGAAGTTAACTTCAGACACCAGGACAAAGACACACCTGTATATATGCTTCATTTACCTGAGAACTGACCTGAAGTAAAAGTGAGTATTTGTCCCTCAGATGCTGTGGTGAAGGAACAGGCAAACGCCAATACAGACGGCACAAAGGCCATAAGCAGCTCCAATGCAACATGATAACCAGAGAGCAGGTAATGCACACAGCATACATACCTATACATACCTAGCTAAAGCTAATGCAGTCTAATACAACAGTCGTGCAGTAAATCAGTTTAAACTGTTTGAGAGGTGTCAATTCGATTTGAATTGTGTTCTACTGACTGACAGATGTTTCTATTATTTCTGTCAACGAGGGTAGCCAAACAGAAACACCTGTTAACGTAATCCGCGCCTAACATTTCTACAGTCCTGTAATCCATCAGATGATCATTGTTTGACCTCTGATTGGTCTGTTTTTTTTGTTCCCCTTTCGTCCAATCAGGAAGAATCTTTGTTACCTCAACTTGTGACCTTTTCGTGGCAGAAACTTCTGCCTCCACATCAACAGCCATACTGGATGCAAGATGTCAATTTTGCAGCATACACAAACACGCACGGATTAAACTTCTCCCAACAAAACCCGGGGGGGGGGGGGGGATCTGCGCTGCTTGGTCCGAGTCACAGATAATCTGTTCAGAACCCCCCCCCCCCCCCCCCCAACCCAACCCAACCCAACCCAACCCAACCCAACCCAACCCAACCCAACCCACACCCTCCTCTTCCTCTTCCTCCTCCTCCTCCTGCCTCCCAACACCCCCGCCCCCCCCCCCCCCTCAACCTGTTTTTAAAATGAGCAAAGTGACTGTTGTTGGATCAGTATCAAGCCGGTGTTGTGCTGTAAAGACGTTTGTCCGTCATTACGATGCTGTGGTGACCTGAGATCCAGTTTTAGCACTGAGTGGCATGGAGGCTCTTTTCTGCTACGGATAGAACAAAAGCTATATTGAAAGAGAATAAACCATTTTTATTTAAAGACGCACGTGTCGGATTTTTATTGACTCTAAACTGTTGAAATTCTGCCTTTTGTTGTTGTTGTTGTTGTTGTTGTTGGCCGTCCCGACAGTCCAGATAGCGGCGGTTAAGTACTACACTTAAATACAAATCTGAGGTACTTGTACTTGAGTCTTCTATTCATACCACTTTCTACTTCTACTCAACTACATTAATCTGACAGCTTTATGTACTTTACTAACTGTGTTTTAATGTGTTTTGAACACAAAACACATTAAAAGTTTGTTTTTTATGAATTCAACAACAATTTATAGTACATTACACCTACAGCTGAAATTGTCAACTTTTTTAGATTTTAATAATCGTTTAGTCATTGTTCATGTAAAAACATTTAATGATTTGCTGCTTTTTCTTTTAATAATGTTAACATTAATATATTAGTAATAATGTTGAGGTTTGGACTGTTGGTTGGACTAAACAAACACGGTGAAGGTGTCACTTTGGGCTCTGGCTCATTGTTTTCACTATTTTTACAAACCAAACAATCAATAAATTAATGGAGAAAATAATCAGATTAATGGTGCAGTGGTTAGCACTGGCGCCTCACAGCTAGAGGGTTGCAGGTTCGAATCCGGCTTGGGACCCTTCTGTGTGGAGTTTGCATGTTCTCCCCGTGTTAGCGTGGGTTTTCTCCGGGTACTCCGGTTTCCTCCCACAGTCCAAAGACATGCAGGTTAGGTTAATTGTGGACTCTAAAATTGCCCGTAGGTGTGAATGTGAGCGTGAATGGTTGTATGTCTCTATGTGTCAGCCCTGCGATGAACTGGCGACCTGGCCAGGGTGTACTCTGCCTTCGCCCAATGTCGGCTGGGATCGGCTCCAGCCCCCCCGCGACCCCTAACGGGATAAGCGGTTGCAGATGGATGGATGGATCCATAATGAAAATAATCTTTAGTTAATAAATCAAAAGTTGAGCTCCAGCTCAACCAACGACACATTAATGCATGAGTAATAATAATCTAATGAGCTCACAAGGTCCTGGAAGACGATTTTTTTCTTAACATTTCCGCTTTAAAATGTCTAAAAACGATTAACTTATGTTCTATATTTTGTTGAGTTGTGTACTTATCATCTCAAATGTTTCCAACAAAGCTCAAACCCAGAGAAATCTGTAATTTTAATCAAGTAACAAGGGCATTCATTTATTGATATTTCAGCATCGATCCAGCTCACAGAGCGGAGTGCTCCAGGGATGTATGTTTGTAGGCCAACCAGGAAGTTAGCGTCGCCCCGGTTCCCTCCACAAAAAGCCAATAGGATTTTGGATTATTGCAGAAAATAAGCTCTGTGGCAAACACACGTTTATGATACTTAATCTTCACAAATAAAGACCACTTTTATGATGTTTGAAGAGTGAATAAAATCGCCAATGGTGGTTGTTTAACAACGAAGACAACAACTCCCATAATCCCACGCTGCTTCTCAACGTCATCAAAGTCCGTCTTGTTATTGTTTTGATTGAGAGACCCGTAGCAGCAGAACATCCCCATTCTGAGCGTTTTAAGTTTGTCAGCAGTGTTTGTGTGGGTGCTTCATGAAAACAGACCAGAGAGCTCATTACGTGTGTACTTTTTAATAAATAAACTGGAACTTCAAGTTGATTTCCAGAACATAAAACACTTGTGCAACATCCGTGCGTTACAAACAGGTGCATTCGTTTAGGCGAATCCAGGCCGAAAGGTTTGGTGAAGTCAGCAGACGACCACCTGCTCAAATTTAAAAACGTACATCTGCTTACCAAATGGCTGAAATTGTAAACACAGCAGAATTAATTTCATATTAATCTTCAAATCCAACGTATTTAAAATGCATCACAGAATTCACATTTTGGTCAAGTGTTGTTTCTTTGTTAAGTTTAAAAACTGGAACTACTGATGATGTTCAGCCCAACATCCTGGTTTTAGTTCTGCTCACAGACGGCTTGGCCCAAAATGAACGCCCCGACTGACATCCCAAGTTTTAAGTGTCAAACACAGTAAAAAGCAGCCTACAGACACACGGCTAGCTACAGCAGATGAGCTGTTCACCCATCGAAGGCACGCCCACAACACCCCGCTTCCCACTCAGCCAGCGACCACTGGCTGCTTCTCAAGAAGACCAACAGTCAATTAAAAATGCCACTTTGTCTACGTTTAAAGGAACAGTTCTACATTTTTGGAACTTTGCTTTGTTGCACAGAGTTAGATGAGAAGACTGATACCACTCTCTAAATATCTATGAAGCTGCAGCCGCTTAGCTGAGCTTAGTTTAAAGACTGGAAATGGAACAGCTAGCTCTAAAATGCTAAAATAAAAAAATGCTTTACGTTAGCTTTACGTTCTCGCACAAGGCAACGAGAACATGTTGCTAATAGTTTAGCTTCTGTTAACCGCGACTGCTGCTATGGTTAGCGAAAGGCTAAACTTTTAGCATAATTTTCTCTGTCTAATAATTTAGCCTATTAGCAACATTATCTTTCCATCTCTCTAATAGTTTAGCCTGTTAACATTTTCTCTCCATCTCTCTAATAGTTTAGCCTGTTAACATTTTCTATCCGTCTCTCTAATAGTTTAGCCTGTTAACATCTTCTCTCCATCTCGCTAATAGTTTAGCCTGTTAACAACACTTTCTCTCCATCTCTCTAATAGTTTAGCCTGTTAACATTTTTTCTGCATCTCTCTAATAGTTTAGCCTGTTAACAAAAAAATTTCTGCATCTATCTAATAGTTTAGCCTGTTAACAAAAAAATTCTGCATCTATCTAATAGTTTAGCCCGTTAACATTTTTTCTGCATCTCTCTAATAGTTTAGCCTGTTAACATTTTCTCTCCAACTCTCTAATAGTTTAGCCTGTTAACATTTTCTCTCCATCTCTCTAATAGTTTAGCCTGTTAACATTTTTTCTGCATCTCTCTAATAGTTTAGCCTGTTATCATTTTCTCTCCGTCCCTATAATAGTTTAGCCTGTTAGCAACATTTTCTCTCCAACTCTCTAATAGTTTAGCCTGTTAACAACATTTTCTCTCCATCTCTCTAATAGTTTAGCCTGTTAACAAAATTTTTTCTCCATCTCTCTAATAGTTTAGCCTGTTAGCATCATTTTCTCTCCGTCCCTATAATAGTTTAGCCTGTTAACATTTTCTCTCCGTCTCTCTAATAGTTTAGCCTGTTAACAACATCTTCTCTGCATCTCTCTAATAGTTTAGCCTGTTAACATTTTCTCTCCATCTCTCTAATAGTTTAGCCTGTTAACAACATCTTCTCTTCGTCTCTCTAATAGTTTAGCCTGTTAACAACATTTTCTCTCCATCTCTTTAATAGTTTAGTCTATTATCATCATTTTCTCTCCATCAGTTTAGCCTATCAACAACAGTTTCTCTTCGTCTCTCTAATAGTTTAGCCTGTTAGCATAATTTTCTCTCTGTCCCTATAATTGTTTAGCCTGTTAGCATAATTTTAGTCAGAATGATTTTATAGATATATTGAATAACAAATTCTGACTAGTTACAACATAATTACGACTAGTCAAAATGCCTTTGTTGATATCTATAATGTTATAGATATTAGAAAGTCAAGCGTAGCTAATTGCTAAGCTACAGCTACATATTGAACAGATAGACATGAGGATGTCAATCTTCTCATCTAGCAAGAATAATGTCCTTTAACGTAGAAAGTTTGTCTTCTGCAGAAGGGGGGAGCTCGGGGACGGGGTCACATCACAGTAGCATATTGATATGAAAAGACCACCAAGGACACGGTTAAGACAGTACCAACGCAGCTGATTATCTTCTTAATAACACTGATATTTAAAAAGAAAAAACACCCCGGGGAATGTTTGAAAACTTGACCGAGTCCACTGGCACTTGATATCTTAAAGATTCACGGTCTCAGCTACAACTTCCCCGGGGTTTTTGAAATGACGTGTCCTTGGTGTCCTTTTTTTTAAAATGCAAACAATCTAAGGCATAAAAACAACATTGTCTAAAATAAAAAAGATATAAAGCTAATACCAGAGACATTCAGTTTGTTCTCTCAAAGTAAAAAAAAACTTAAATAATTGCATAAATAAAGCATGTTTAAATCTGTATGCCACACGTTACCAGTGTCTTGTACAGATGCAGTGATTATGTATGAGTCTACATAGATAATGTTGGTTACATCGTAGAGTTGCATTATTGAGGTAACTTCATAGTAGGAGTAAAGGCGAGGAGGGGACATGCATTGGACAAAACGTGATAATGTAGATAGAGGTGTTAGTTTGTACGTCCCTTTTTGCTCGTATCATTCAAGTTTTAAAAAAAGAAATCGCTCAAATAAAGCATCGATAATACTGGATGGTTTTAAGTGATATTAAACGCACCACATGTTACAGTCTGTGTACCTCCACTTCTTCTTCTTGAGTTTAGGTGGTGCAGGGAGGGACGGGACGGGACGGGGGACGGGGGGGTTAGGGCAGCAGGTGTTGCAGCGATGAATCATCAAGGTCGTTGACGGCGACGATGTGATCCAGGTGTTGCAGGTAACGCTCCTGGTCTCGCATGAAGTGCGGGATTCTGGTCCGTGGGAGGACCGCCAGATGTCGCAGCCTCTCCACGTCTTCGAAAGACACCTGAAGAGGTGAAAAAGAAAGTTCATCAGTGGAGAGGAAACACCAGACAGAAGTTTACCATCTACCTGTGCAGAGGTGGAATGTAAATACTGGGGCTGTCAAAGTTAACACAATGATAACACGTTAACGCAAATTTGTTTTAACGCCACTAATTTCTTTAACGCAACTTGGCTCAGTTTTAAAGATACAGGCATTATATGAAACTAGAAAACCGGTACCAACCATGTCATGCAAGCTTGTTGTGAAGGAGGTTAAATAACGCTCAAAACATACACTAAATTTTAGCGAGGAAAAACTGTCATGTCCATTTTCAAAGGGGTCCCTTGACCTCTGACCTCCAGATCAGTGAATGTAAATGGGTTCTATGGGTACCCACGAGTCTCCCCTTTACAGACATGCCCACTTTATGATAATCACATGCAGTTTGGGGCAAGTCATAGTCAAGTCAGCACACTGACACACTGACAGCTGTTGTTGCCTGTTGAGCTGCAGTTTGCCATGTTATGATTTGAGCATATTGTTTTATGCTAAATGCAGTACCTGTGAGGGTTTCTGGATCAATATCTGTCATTGTTTTGTGTTGTTAATTGATTTCCAATAATAAATATATACATACATTTGAATAAAGCAGCATATTTGTCCACTCCCATGTTGATAAGAGTATTAAATACTTGACAAATCTCCCTTTAAGATACATTTTGAACACATACAAAATGTGCAATTAATTTGCGATTAACTATTTTCAACTATTGACAGCCTTACTTTAAAACACAAAATGTTATACTTGTATATAATGTATATACTAAAATCTTACACAGTACATTAATTTTAAACATCTATCAAATTAGGCAAAATGCCCACAGAAGGTTTATCAGAGCATCACTGGATTTTAATAATTTTTGCATTTTAAAATAAAATAATTATGTTGCTAATTTTGTGAGTATTTGTGGGACTTTAAAAACTTTCTAAATATGCTGTATTATAGTAAAAATAATGAGTCTGTATCATCTTATTCAAGACATCTTAGATATTTCAATCACAGTTTAATCATCTCAGCTGTTTTTGACATTAATCAAAAGGTAAGAAAATAGATTTGTTTTCTCTCCTATGATTGAAATAAATCAAAAATATTAACATACATTTAAATATTTCCCTCCTAAATTGTTTTATTAAAAACCGTCTACATCTCTGAGTTTTCAGAGTCGACAGATCAGGAGGTTTTCGTGCCGTCAGAACCAGAATCAGGATTTTCTTTCTGTACCTAAAGCGTCCTGCAGAGGGCAGACGCTGCACATGACCTCACTGAGCTCAGGCTCCTGGATCTACTTCCTTTTTTATCTGCATTTCGTTCATAATACTAAATATATACTAATAAAGCATTAAAGAAACGGGTTGTAGAAATGTTTCATCATCTTATTTTGTTATATTTCTCTATACATCTATCAATATCTTATATGTTTGATTATTCCCAGAAATTCTTGTTGCATTGTTAAAATGATTGTATCTTGTTATATTTAATGTTTTGGATTTTATTTACTTTTATTATTGTTTTTACTGTAAAGCACTTTGTAACTTTGTCTTAAATAAAGTTATTATTTTCATTATTATTTCATGTAACCTGTGAAACAACTCTGGGTTTTAAAAGGTGGTGTAGAAATAAAGTTTACTTCCTTACCTGTTAACAGTATTTATTTATTTTGTATTGGTAATAAACATTGTTATTATTTGAAGGTATTGACACTGACCTTGCCCAAAGAAGTCAACATCTTGAAGTCGATATTCCTTCGGTGTCGGAGGATTCGGAGGATCCCGTCCAGATAAACCTGATCTTTACTGAAGCAACCTGAGAAACACACCAATTACACCAATACACACAATTTAGTGTATTAATAACATTAATAATATCACCATTTAAACACCATTTCTTATTTGTATTTATCAGATGAACATTGATTTGGAAATACGGAGACCAATTTCATAATAATGTATCATAAAAGTCCATTTTATGTCAGAAAAGTTGTATTATATTGGAACAGGGCTGTTACAGGTGTACCTAATAAAATGGCCACTGAGTATGTAGGGGTTCATGTATATTTCCGTGTGTGTTCACCTGGCTGCGAGGTGTCCGTCTGTCCCCTCTTGGCTCTCAGGCAGTACTCCCAGCGGACGTCGGGGTCCTGGACGAAGCGAGCGATGTGGCTGAAGAGCCGGCTGAAGCTCATGCTGGTGGCGTGGTACACCGTGTAGTACAGCAGGGCCGCGCGCCACAGGTAGGGCTGTTTCCGTAGCAACACGCTGTGCAGGCTGGCCAGGCCCTCCTCCGTGGGATTGGCCGGCTTGAGGCCGTACTGCTTCCTGCCCTCGGTGGTGGACCACGGCTGCAGGTTGTTGTTCACCCCTCGCAGGTAATGTGTACCTGAGGAGACAATTAATAACAACTAGAGTCATTTCATTTATTCATTTTCCTTCTGTTTTATCTGATCATTATTATATATCTATGTTCATTCTTTTTTTTATTACACTACTGTTTTTGTCGGTTTGCTTTGTGAGTCAGACAGTAGATTCTCTATATATATATATATTCTCTCTATATATATATATATATATATACACATACATATATATATATATTTAGAAATCAAAATTAAATCTTATGAAAAAAAGAAAAAGATTTCCCTTAAATGTCAGCAGGAAAAACAGCCCCAAAGGTACAAACTTCCCTCTCGGGTGTCTTCGTCTTTAGTTTTTATAGAGTAAGAACACACAAAGGAGGATCTGAGGAAACGAGCCGTCCCACCCTCAGAGGTCAGGTGCCTTCGGCTGCACAGCCGGGTCGCGAGTCAATAAACTGTGGTATCGTATGAGGAGTCGTATGATGAGTCTTTGAGGTGATGTCATGTTCAAGCAACGAGGGTGCACAATTACCACAAAGACCTTTATCCATCTTATTGTTCGGCTTTCTTTACAATGAGCATTAAACAACCGCAGACGCTCAGCCTGGCTTACTTATATATTCCACACAATACATCCGTGGAGTTTTTATTTTAAATAAATATTAACTCAAGTTGAATCACATCACTGTAAAATCCTGTTTGAGTTCTGACGGCCGGATCTGTTTAATTCCCTTTTATTGTTAAAATACAGCTGAGTTTATCTGGTTATTTGTTCTCTCTGTTCTCAGCTAGATAAACATCGCTCTGTAACGTCGCTGAGAGTGTTTCTGTAGTTCAACACGGCCGAAAGAGAGAACAGAGGAAGACTCATCACAACTAGCTGGTTTGAACCAGTGATTCACTAAATCATTATCAAATCACTGAATCAGGTTGCACCGTTAAAACTCAAGAAATGTCTCAGCTGGTGAAGACGTCAGTAAATCTGTTGCTAGGTAACTAGGACTGACCCCCTCTGTCGTTCTGGTCTTTAGTCGACTAAGATTTCTTTAAGCTTTGTTTATACTCGGTTCATTGTTGACTCTAGATGTGTCATAGGTGTGCATGTGGGTGTGAATGGTTGTCTGTCTCTATGTGTCAGCCGTGGTAGTAAGTAAGTAAAGCTTTATTTATATAGCACCTTTTAAAACACACTGTTACAAAGTGCTTCACACACAAATGAAACACCGTGACGACCTGCCCAGGTGTACCCCGCCTTCACCCAATGTCAGCTGGGATCGGCTCCGACCTTTTTTATTTAGCTTTTACTAAACAATCTCTAATATTCTTACATAGACTGCAGCACAAAACCTCTTCTTTCCCCAGTGGGTTGCCTGTTGCTCTCCAAGTATTTAATGTCATGTGACTGTCCCTGTGGTCATGTGACTGTGATTGTCCCTGTGGTCATGTGACTGCCCTGTGGTCATGTGACTGTCCCTGGTCCCTGTGGTCTTGTGACTGTCCCTGTGGTCATGTGACTGTCCGTGTGGTCATGTGACTGCCCTGTGGTCATGTGACTGTCCCTGTGGTCTCTCAATGAACAGCTGTCCAGATGTCTGTACAGGCCAACCTGCTCGGACAGTCTTCCCTCGAAAGCATCCATGTTGAAATGAAAAGCACAGCGCACGCAGTCGGCGCAGAAATGTAATTTAAAATGTAAAGATTTACGTCATTATTAAACAACATTTATCAAGTTTTAGGTCAGATGTGTCGATCGTACAACGAGGTGAACATGTTTAGCAATAGTAACTCATTTCTATGTAAGAACGAGTTTGTGAGGCACAACCAGTTTTAAACTTTAGCTTGATAAGCTGATGACCTAAATGATTCAGATCTAATAAAACGCTCCTGGAATCAGTGTGTGAGCTGCAGCGTATACCGATCTCATGTCGCAGCATCCCCTCCAGCCAGTGCTGTCGAGCTCCGGCCAGGTTGATGGTCAGAGTGGGACGGCAGCTCTCCACCACCATCACCGCCTGAGACAGCAGCTCGTCAGACAGACGCACCACCACCTGGAGACACAGACGCACCATCATCATCACCATCACCATCATCATCCACAACATCTCCTTCATCCTCTTGTGTGCTGGTTGACGTTTTGCCAAGTCATACTTTGTTCAGTCAGTGTTTTTAGTCTACTTTGAAACTTGTTCTTTGCTTGGCTGTGTTTGTGTGCACAAACTGTACTGCGGGAAGGTTAGTATGTGACCTCTGCAGACGCCTGTGCCTGCGGCGGCGGGGCGGGGCAGGAGGAAGGTAAACAGTGAACAAAATCAACTACCTCTCAAAGTTAATTTGAAAGTCAAGTGCTGTTTGAAGTGCTGAATTACGACATTCATATTGATGATTGAAGAGGCAACTGCCAATTTTAAAACAAATGTATTTACTTACTAGTAGAGGTGTTCCTAATGACTAATTTCTCTGATGTTTAAACGGAGGTTTCAACTGTCAACTAGTCTAAAAGTAAGAAAACACTCAGAATTGAGCACAATTTAATCTACAAAGTTAAACAACCGAAAAAATATTAAGTATAAGAGCCATTTGAAATTGTTAATCACAATTTTCAATAACCAAAACATGTTTTAAATGCTGCTGAAATCAATATGTCCCCAGTGTCCACTCCGGTTGCCCGGTTAGTAATGCGCCTCACGACCTGGTGCTGTTTGATGAAACGCCAGCAGGGACTGTGATCTAATGGTACGTGTCCACAGGCTCCGTCATTTCCACGCTTCCCATTCTTGTCTATGTAAGCAGCCGTGCATCAATGCATTCTGGTAGTGTGGCCGCTCCTCATTTGCATAAAGTTGAGGTCTATGCTACTTTACGTAAATCATGGGCGTCCGGCGCGATTCACCGCCTCTGGAAACTCCTGAGAAACTTTTAAACAAGTTCAGATCAGAGCGGAGAGGAGCAGAGAGGAGCGGCGGCTCTCCACAGGAACAGCTGAGGCAGCATGTCCATATATCATTTAAATGTGTACATTAATAAAATAATAAGTTTAACCGACTAGTATTTCGGTTGCAGACACTCTTTGTTGTTTTGAAGTCTGCATCAGACATTTTGACATGTCACAACAGGATAATCACAGGTGTAAATAATAAAATGACTTCATTGAGCTGCTTCAGTTTCAGGGTCCTGGTATGCGGCTCACTGGACACTAGAACGGAGCCATCGCTAATGTCATTAGTAACACCTGCGCTTTTCCTGCAAAAACACGTCATATTGTCTGCTGTGGTTTTACAGTCGCTTCATATGGAGGACGGAACCTACCAAAATAAAAAATAAATCAATAAATCAATAAATGACTCGATAAATAAATAAATATGTCATTAAATGTAGCAAAATAATATAAAAAATAAATATAGCCGTTAATTATTTGATAAAATATGACATAAATTGATATTTCTGTTTTAATTTGCTTTTTTATTTATTTATCTTTGTATTTATTCCCTTATTAACTATTTAATTTATTTTCTCCTTTTATTTATTTATGTAGTTATTTTCTATATATCTATTTATTTTTGCATTTATTTTAGTTTTTTTTATTATTTTATATTTATTTTTAAATGTATGTATTTATTTATGTATTTATTTATTTCTGCACGATTTTCCATTTGCATTTCACCTCTTATTTATTTCCCCAAAGTTATTTATTTCTGTATTCTTTTCTTTATACATTTCATAAATAAATAAGGGGTGATATGCAAAGGGGAAGTTGTGCAAAAATAAATAAATGCATGAATACATAAATAAACACATACATTTAAAAGTAAATATAAATGCAAAAATAAATAAGTAAAAAATAAATGCAAAAATAAATAAATACAAATAAATAAATTTAAAAATAAATACATAAATAAATAAAAGAAAAAATTAAACAGAAGAATAAATAAATAAGGGAATTAATACAAAGATAAATAAAGAAGCAAATTAAAACAGAAATATCAATTTATGTCACATTTTATCAATTAATTAATGGCTACATTTATTTCTAATATTATATTTGCAACATTTAATGACATATATTTATTTATTGATTGATTATTTTTTTTTATCTTAACAGGTTCCGGCTGGTTCCTAGCTTCACAGGTGTGTTGCCTCCGTATGTGCTGCGTGTCACTCACCTCTCCAACGCAGCCTTCTTTCTGCAGATATTTGCGTACGGCAGCCCAGACTTGACTTTTAGGGAGGACGCTGCCGCCCGTCACCTCCTCAAAGTTCTCATAGGAGCTAAACTTCCTCAGGACGCACTCCATGATTCCAACCGCCTGCAGTTAGACAGAAAACTCATCATCATCATCATCATCATCATCATCATCATCATCGTGTGAACTCACAGGTGATTGGTAGATGTTTGGTAGCGTACCTGTTCGAGGAAGAGGCCCGAGCCCTCTCGGTACTTCTCCAACACGCTCCTCGGCTCCGGCTGTGCGTACTCAAACTGAGGCTCGTACTTGTAGTCGGACTGGAAGAAGGTCTGCTTCTCCTGCTCCAGGTTCAGAGGCCTGAGGGCGACCAGCAGACAGGGCCTGGAGCCTGTCGGCAGCGACCTGTCGCCCACCCCCTTAGCTATGTGTGGCAGGGAGGTGGCAGGACGCAGTTGCCCCTTGGTGGCCCGGAACCCCAGGGGGTAATTGACGGAGCAGGTGCTCTCGCTGCGGCGCATCCAGCCGCCTGCGCCCAGGCTTGGGCTGGTCAGGCTGCGAGTCGGGGGCGAGGGGGCGGCCGAACCGCTGCGCCAAGGAGGCTGCACGATCCGCCTGTCCGCCATCTGCTCCTGAGACCCTCGCAGGCGCTGGGGCGTTATCTCCAGGCTGAGAGGGCGGCGGAGCGGCGGTCTAGGCGTGCCCAAGCCTTTTGATGACGATGATGATGATGGCCTCCTCTGCGCTACCTGGCTGCTGTTCGTCTGGGCCGGAAGTCCATTGAGGGACACCTTCTCCTTCTTGGCAACATTACACCTTTTGGCCGGCGATCTGGACATCGCTGCGGTTTTGGGTGCTCGGACATCCGGCTCCAACAGGTCCCTGCTGCTCCCAACGCTTTCACCCTTAACCTGATCCATGAAGACTCCACCCGAGTCCAACACCATCACCACGGCCGCTACGCCTCGACCTTCCCTCCAGCCCCACCGCTGTGGACAGGACAGACAGACTCATGTATAAACTGCTGCTCATTGTTGTTGGTGGCGTGTTTGTGTGAAAGAGGAGTGTTTGGTTTGTCCGTTCTGGGCTACTGTAGAAACATGGCGGTGCAACATGGCGGACTCCGTGAAGAGGACCCACTCCCAAGGCCTATGGAAAGGAGACTGGGTCACGGGCGGACACGGGTCTTGGGGTACGGGGTATAACACATGTTTCGGTGAGTGTGTTGTACCCCCAAAGACATGACGTGTTGACGTGTGACCCGGCCTCCTCTCCCTAGGCCTTACCCGCTCCCTATGGAGATATGAAGGGCTCATTCTAAGCTAACGGAAACACTCAATCCAGCGCTGTCCGCTGTTGGGCACATTTTCTGGAGCATGGTGGAATTAGCATGGTAGCTAGCTAACTAGCCAGTCGCTAAATGAGTAAAATTTAACAACGGAACATTCAGCGTCATCCACACGCTCTGGTCACAGCGTAGGATTCATCCTCACGCTCTGGTCACAGCGTAGGATTCATCCTCACGCTCTGGTCACAGCGTAGGATTCATCCTCACGCTCTGGTCACAGCGTAGGATTCATCCTCACGCTCTGGTCACAGCGTAGGATTCATCCACACGCTCTGGTCACAGCGTAGGATTCATCCACACGCTCTGGTCACAGCGTAGGATTCATCCACACGCTCTGGTCACAGCGTAGGATTCATCCACACACTCTGGTCACAGCGTAGGATTCATCCACACGCTCTGGTCACAGCGTAGGATTCATCCACACGCTCTGGTCACAGCGTAGGATTCATCCACACGCTCTGGTCACAGCGTAGGATTCATCCACACGCTCTGGTCACAGCGTAGGATTCATCCACACGCTCTGGTCACAGCGTAGGATTCATCCTCATGCTCTGGTCACAGCGTAGGATTCATCCACACACTCTGGTCACAGCGTAGGATTCATCCTCACGCTCTGGTCACAGCGTAGGATTCATCCACACGCTCTGGTCACAGCGTAGGAAAGCACAGTGCTATCGCCAGATGACTGACAACTTTGTTCACCTCATTTTCTGTGTTGCATGACAGCATGGAGGAATTAGCGAGCTAAGTAGCCAGCCGTCCGACCAGCCAACGGCTGTAAAGATAAATTGAGGGCGTATAAATCTCTGGATTTCTATAGTTAACTATCCTTCAGTAAAGTCAGTCAGAAAGAGAGTCGTACAATATCGCTGAAGTGTTTCAGAGATGGAGAGAAAGGGTTGCTAATAGTTTATCCTTCTGTTAACGGCAGCCAACGGCTGAAAACTAGGATCAACATCGGCCGGTCCTTCCATTTATAAAGGGAGGTTTATTCGGTTTTTGATTCTTACAGAGTTCCTTTAATGTTGATCATTTTGCTCTCAAAGTGCACCAGATTGATGCATTTAACTTTAAAATGTAGCTAACAAAAGGGTAGCGTGAATACTCCTGTATCTTTTTCATATTGCAATATATATATATATATAGCAGAAAAAAATAGTTTTGTCCAACATCGTGCCGCCCTAATTCGGACATTAGCAGGTATTTAGCATGGAAGTGAAAACAGTGCTCGGTTTATTATCATTTATGTTATTTGATAAATAATCGTGATTATCATTTCGGCCATAATTGTGCAGCCCTACAATATTTACCTCTGAGATGTACCAGAGGACAAGTATTAAGTTACATAAGATGGTGAAGTAAATTACAAGTACCTCATCTAGTACTCGAGTTCATATTGTACTTAGTTACTTTCCACCAGTGGTTCTACTTCTACTTCCTGTTGCTGGTGGCTGTGACAGAGGAGGATCATGTTGGTGATGTCAGTCACTGCTGCTGCTTTAATTAGATTACAGCAGAGAAAATGAATGGCAGCAGGTCAGTGACACGTCAGGAGACTCAGATTAACAGACAGGAACAGACAGGAACATGTCAGTAGACAGTCAGTCAGTGTTTATGTCAGGAGACTCAGATTAACAGACAGGAACAGACAGGAACATGTCAGTAGACAGTCAGTCAGTGTTTATGTCAGGAGACTCAGATTAACAGACAGGAACAGACAGGAACATGTCAGTAGACAGTCAGTCAGTGTTTATGTCAGGAGACTCAGATTAACAGACAATAGACAGTAACAGACAGTAACATGAGGTCTGTAGTGGAGCTCCAGAGGAACAAAGGTCTCATTAAGTGATCAGCCTTCATCATTACCTACTGAGAGCACATGTAATAAAGAACCATGACTCAACAGTTTGATGTTTAACTAAATAAGTAAACAACGGAAACACTGATTCATCTCTTTAACTCACTAACTACAAACTACAGACACAAACTCACCGAGCAGCAGAGTCCCGGGGCTTCTTAACGACTTCAGTTCATTCGCTCAAACTCTCCGTGACCGGGAGCGGGGACCGGAGGAAGCGGAGTGTCCTCCCCGCTGGATGATGCTGCTGAGCGGATAACGGTTCAGAGTAACGGGCCCTGAGGCTGGAGGCTCCGGCCGGCCAGGAAGCGGCGGTTGTGTTGGAAGATATGACGCGTTACGTCGGGAACGCCACGCGTTACGTTACCCTTTGCGTCATTACGTAATGCCCGGAAACATGGACAGGAGCCCGTGAGGACCATTTATGCACAAAGATGCAGCGCCTAAATCAAGACACAGGTTATTTACAGAATACTATATATACATGTCTGTATATAGATATTTATCTATATACAGACATTTAATACAGTAGACTGTATATAGATATCTATCTATATACAGTCTACTGTATATAGCCTAATTTATCATTTATAATAATTTAAATATATAATATATATGGACTATTAAAGATTTGTTTATAAAATTAACTATAAATACAATCAAAATAAAATGTTTAATTTATTTAATAATAATGATAGTGGAAAAATACAATATCCGCAATTCTAAATAAACAAATATAAAAACCAGTGGTAGAAGAAGTATCTTTTCTTTTGTACTGTGTAAAAATGCCCTGTTACAAGTAAAAGTCCTGCATTCAAAATTTTACTTAAAAGTACAAAATCAACAGCATCAAAATGTACTTAAAATACCAAAAGTACTCATTATGCAGAATGGCTCATGTCAGAATAATATATATTATATTACTGGATTATAATTTTTCATTAATGTATTCATCACTTAAATATTGCAGCTGGTAAGAGTGGAGCTGATTTTAATTACTTTTTATACTGCTGGGTAGCTTATGATAATACAGCGTACATTATTTGTGTATTATATTTTATATTAATACTCTAAATCTTCATAACTAAAGTTATCAAATACATTTAGTGTGAGTAAAAATGTACAATATTTGTAGTGGTGTAGAAGTAGAAACATTCGAATGTAAATACTGAAGTAAAGTACTTCAAACTTGTCCTTAAGTACAGCACTTGAGTAATTGTACTTAGTCCACTAAGTACAATTAGTAGTTACATTACATTACCCCACTGTTTTAAACTCTTAAATTGATTACTCGTTAATGAAATTAAAGAGTACATTGACAAAATCTCCTCTCCTCCAAACAATATGAAAGGCGGCGACCGCCTATAGGTGGCGCCCGTCCGCCAATAGGTTGCGACCGCCTATAGGTGGCCTATACCTTAAGCCGGCCCTGCATATAGGCCTAAAGAAATTTGAAAGTGATTTCAGTCTTCGGGGACAAAAGACCTTGTTTTGTGCATTAATGTCTTCTAAACTTCTGAGTTAGACGAGTTAAAAGGATATCATCCAGAGCAGGGCTCAGCAACCTTTACTATCTAAAGAGCCATTTTAGGCAAAAAAAAAAAAAAAAAAAGAAATCTGTCTGGAGCTGCAAAACATGTGAGCATTGTGATGAAGGAAACACAGCTTATAGTCTAAGTATATAGTATATAAGTCTAATGCAGTGAGGGCCAAAGAGACAATGTACTACGGAGTATTAGGGCCACATTGAGGGAAAAAACATCTGAGATTTACAGAATAAAGTCGTTATATTACGAGAAAAAAGTCATAATTTTAAGAGAAAAAAAGTCGTAATATTACGAGAATAAAGTCATAACTTAACAAGAAAAAAAGAAAATAACACGTAAAATTACTACTTAATAATATTATGACTTTATTCTCATAATACTACGACTTTTTCTCTCTTAAACCTTTGACTTTATTTTCATAATATTATGACTTTATTCTCGAAATCTCAGATTTTTTTTTTTTCCCTCAATGTGGCCCTAATACTCCGTTCTACCGTCGTACCATAGACCTACAACAATGATAAATAAAAATGAAAATGTAAACAAAAAAGTTATTCATTTCCATTTTTATAAATCCCCAGGGAGCCACTGGAGAGGAGCTGAAGAGCCGCATGTGGCTCCGAAGCCGCAGGTTACGGACCCCTGATCCAGAGTTACAGTCTTCTTGGTACATAATTCCTGCTTTTTCCTCAGCAAGCAAACACAACACACCATGAAAGTGCAAAATAAAAAGACCGGATTTGTTTCACTCAGATCGCAGAAGCCACGTACGAACTTAATTTGAAATTTCTATTTTGTCTCACTGGATCTGTCAACAAACACCAACCATTCATGGGTGTCAGTATTGTGTTAAGATACACACTGCCGGCCTCCACCCATCGTTGTCATCACGTCAGATCTGCAAACACACACAACCTGGTTAAACACACAACAGCACACAAACCTGCTGGACTTCATCTCTGCTCTGATTTGTTTTTAGTAAAATACAATAATCCTTTATGTGTACCGCAGCAGAGAAATTTGCATCGAATTAAGAAATGGATTAAGTAATGGATGCAGACAGTGGTTCTCTAAGTGAGCGTCCCTGGCGCTCTGCAAGGGAGTCTGTGAAAAGATTTCAGATTCATTCATTTAAATTACACTTTTAGTTCCATTTTTTTTTTTTCTTACAAAAATGACTTCAACGAATATTTAAATTTTTAAATCTAAAATAGTTCATAGATTATGTTTTAATCTGACAAATTCAGAATAATTTTAAAAGGAACAGTGTGTAATAATTAGGGGGATCTATTGGCAGAAATGTAATATAATATATGTAATATAATATTAATAACTATGGGTGAGGACGAGGACCTCTGGAATAGGCCGCCAGAAGAGCTGAGGACATCACAATCTATAAATACCTTTAAAAGAAATCTTAAAACATATCTTTTTAGTTTAGCAATCTCTTAATCTTTAATCTATTAAAAACATTTATATATTTTAAGCTTTTTATCTACCCTCTCCTAATGTGTTATGTTCATTGTATTGTTGTATTTTCATTGTATTCTTGTGTTTTTATTGTATTGTTGTATTTATTATATTGTTGTATTTTTTTACCATTGTATTGTTGTATTTTATTGTATTTTCATTATATTGTTGTATTTTCATTATTGTTGTATTTTATTGTATTGTCATTGTATTGTTTTATTTGTATTGTATTGTTGTATTTTATTGTATTGTATTGTATTGTTTTAATTTATTGTATTGTTGTATTTTATTATATTGTTGTATTGTCATTGCATTGCTGTGTTTTCATGACCTGCTCCATCATTCTGAACAAAAGGCAGGGAGGGGAACCAAGTACAAAACAACAAATAGAAACAAACAACAAAAACCAAACAGAGGACCAAAACCAAAAATCACATACCAGGGAAAACACGAGGAACACCAGGATTAGAGCAGGAGGAAACAAGGAACACGGAGGACAAGGTAGACGGGGCTGGAGAGACAAACGAACCGACAAGGACAGATGGGAAACACACAGGCTTAAATACCATACATGACTACACACAGGTGAAACAAATCAGGGCGGGGCAGACAATCAACAAAAGGCGGGAAAACAAACAAAGGAGGGAAGTAAAACCAGACAAGACACAGGAGGCGTGAATTACCAAATTAAAACAGGAAACACCGGAATAATCTAAAAATACACCAAATCCAAAATCACAAAAGTAAATAATAAGAGGCTGGCACAGCCAGAACATGACATAGCCTCCCCCTCAAGGGACGGATCCCAGACGTTCCACAAACAGAACCGGGTGGGCGGAGGGGGGTCCGGAGGAGGGACTCCAGGAACAGTGGGCACCGATTATCTCAGGCGGACGGCCCGAGGGTAAAACCGGGACAGAGTCAGGGAACTCGGGCGGACGGCCTGAGGGCAGGGCAGAGACGGAAAACTCCGGTGGATGACCCGGGGGCAGAACCGGGACAGAGTCTGGGAACTCGGGCGGACGGCCCGGGGGCAGGGCAGAGTCAGATCCGGGAAACTCAGGCGGACGGCCCGGGGGCATGGCAGAGACAGAGCCGGGAAACTCCGGTGGATGACCCGGGGGCAGAACCGGGACAGAGTCTGGGAACTCAGGCGGACGACCCGGGGACAGAACCGGGACAGAGTCTGGGAACTCGGGTGGACGGCCTGGAGGCAGGGCAGAGTCCGAGCCGAGAAACTCCGGCAGATGACCCGGGGGCAAGGCAGTCAGAGCCGGGAAACTCGGGGTCTTGGAACTGTGGCCCAGCAGTCACAGGAACAAGGTTTTTGGGCTGAAACCCAGGCGAAACAGGAGGTGACGGTTGCGGCCCAACCGGCGAACCGGACGGAGCAGGAGGTGACGGTTGCGGCCCAACCGGAACAGCAGGTGGCGGTTGCGGCCCAACCGGAACAGGGCACTTGGAACAGGAGTCGGCCGGGCCCCCGACAGGGCACTTGGAACAGGAGTCGGCCGGGCCCCCGACAGGGCACTTGGAACAGGAGTCGGCCGGGCCCCCGACAGGGCACTTGGAACAGGAGTCGGCCGGGCCCCCGACAGGGCACTTGGAACAGGAGTCGGCCGGGCCCCCGACAGGGCACTTGGAACAGGAGTCGGCCGGACCCCCGACAGGGCACTTGGAACAGAAGTCGGCCGGACCCCCGACAGGGCACTTGGAACAGAAGTCGGCCGGACCCCCGACAGGGCACTTGGAACAGAAGTCGGCCGGGCCCCCGACAGGGCACTTGGAACAGGAGTCGGCCGGACCCCCGACAGGGCACTTGGAACAGAAGTCGGCCGGACCCCCGACAGGGCACTTGGAGCAGAGGCCGGCCGGACCCCCGACAGGACGCTTGGAACAGAGGTCGGCCGGACCTCCGACAGGACACTTGGAGCAGAGGCCGGCCGGACCCCCGACAGGACGCTTGGAACAGAGGTCGGCCGGACCTCCGACAGGACACTTGGAGCAGAGGTCGGCCAGACCCCCGACAGGACGCTTGGAGCAGGGGTCGGCCGGACCCCCGACAGGACGCTTGGAGCAGAGGTCGACCGGACCGCCGACAGGACACCTGGAGCAGGGGTCAGCCGGACCTCCGACACAGAAGCAGGCCCGAATTTGGATGGAACACTGAGCAACTTAGGAGAACGCCGCCTCTGAGACCCACGCTTCCTTCTGGGAGATCCAACCCCTAGCATGACATCTGGCTCGAAGCTAGTGTCCTGGATGCCAGCATGGCGAGGAGCAGACTGGAAACCCAGTGGGCCTCCCAGGGCAAGGCGGGTTCCCAAGAACAGATCCGGGGCTGATGCTAGCCTAGAGCTAGCTGACTGCTGGGGCATGGGCCGAAAGCTCAGGAAGCCAACGCCAACAGCCTGGAGTGGAGAATGGTGACCCGTAGGCAGGGAGACCTGATGGGTGTGCATGAACTGGTCCAGTCTCTTTGTTACAATGTCCAAGTGGGGCACAAAATGGCTCACCCATGGCTTCTCCTTAAAATATAGCCTCTGCACAGCAAGCTGTTCCAAGATGGGACTCCAGGCATCAGAATCAGCAGAAAAGAGTCTTTCCACAGTCCTTTCAAAATTACCAACCTTCAAAAAAAACATTTGCAGCTCTGCTGGGTCCATTTTACTGGTCGGTTCGTTCTGTCGTAAGAAGAGTTTTCAGAGGGAACCCAAACGCAGAGTGACAGGCAGGACAGGTAGTTTTGAAAATAAAGCGAGCTTTAATAGAGCTGAACAAATCCAAAACACAAAAGGCAGGGAGGGGAACCAAGTACAAAACAACAAATAGAAACAAACAACAAAAACCAAACAGAGGACCAAAACCAAAAATCACATACCAGGGAAAACACGAGGAACACCAGGATTAGAGCAGGAGGAAACAAGGAACACGGAGGACAAGGTAGACGGGGCTGGAGAGACAAACGAACCGACAAGGACAGAGGGGAAACACACAGGCTTAAATACCATACATGACTACACACAGGTGAAACAAATCAGGGCGGGGCAGACAATCAACAAAAGGCGGGAAAACAAACAAAGGAGGGAAGTAAAACCAGACAAGACACAGGAGGAGTGAATTACCAAATTAAAACAGGAAACACCGGAATAATCTAAAAATACACCAAATCCAAAATCACAAAAGTAAATAATAAGAGGCTGGCACAGCCAGAACATGACAGATACTTTCGTTCTTTTACTTCAGTAAAATGAATAGAAGACATTTACATGTATATTTACTTTCCACCTGGATTTGTTTTTACTGATATGTAAATGTTCATATTTGCATAGAAAGTCAGCACACAGGTTCTGTTTAAGACCTATTCCCTTCAAGCACAATACCTGTCTTGTCCCTGTGTGAGCACTTTGATGGTCACTCAGTGGCTCCTTGTAACCAGGTTAGTCAATGATTTCAGATCCGCAGCGAGCATGACCACGTCAGCTGATATGATCGTGAGAGTGAGAACACTTGTTGATAAAAACATGACTGAGTTCTTAACTTAAACCAACACACCTGCCCGCCTGCACCAGTTTGACTTTGTACCTGGAGGCTGGATGGATGGGGGTTGGTGTTGGCTCTCTGTTTAGGTTCATATATCTCATAACAGCTGCTTTCTGGTGTTAGTGTGCCAGGCAGGTTGAACCAGAAGTACTCCGACACTACTGTAGTGAGTCTCTTTGTCACGTTATTGGACAGGCTGGTGGTTTAAGAGGCTTCCTATTGGATGGACAAGTGTGGGGCTATTGAGCAGATAATTTATAGATAGATCATAAAGGCTAATTTGGGATAATAAAATAGGCTTCACTTCCTCCTTTCCTTCCCTGTAGAGACAACTGTGTTTTTTAGGCTGCGTTCGGATTCGAAAGTAGCTTTAGAAGGGTTTACACCAAACGTTCCCAGGACTTTTAGTTCCCGGAACTAATCTTCAAGGATCTAAAAGGTTCCTTCAGCTCACTGTTGTCTGCGTTTCCACCGCGGTCTAAAGCATGGATGTATAAAGAGAACTGGATGCAGCTGTTGGAGGCGGAGCCCCGTTCATTGCAACGGTCTGCTTTACATAGAAACGGTCTGCTTTACATAGCAACGGTCTGCTTTACATAGCAACGGTCTGTTATACATAGCAACGGTCTGTTATACATAGCAACGGTCTTCTATACATAGCAATGGTCTGCCATACATAGCAACGGTCTGCTATAAATAGCAACGGTCTGTTATAAAGAAATTACAGACCGCAGAACGCCGTGATTAACCAATCAGAATCAAGTATTTATTTTGTGTAATAACAAAAAATAAAATTATTGCTTCTGTGACAAATTTCCAGAGTTGTAAAATCATAACACAATACGATTTGGCGTGTGATGAACCTTCAAATTCAAAGATCTGTTACTCAAACCCGACTATTTCATGTCTCACCGGCACCTGAAACAAACACTCCGACCAACACGAGTCTTTTGCATTTTTTGAATACCAGCGGGTTTCTGTCTGAGCACCTAAACAAGCCCTCAAGGTGTGAAAAACAAAATGGGTATGAACACAGCCTGAGGCCGCTTGTAAAGTCAGTCAGTTTTGGCTTGACAGTAGTACATGAGACAGGTAATCTGAAATAGATCATGTGCCTCTGTGTCCTCCGGTGCTCCTAACGGCATCTGCAAGATTTCACAGACTGGAGGAAACAACCAATCAGAGCTGATCTGAAGTCTGCCGTCTCTGAGCAGCTGTCAATCACTCACAAACTCCGATCAAATGGTCAAACGGAGGCAGCGCTGATCAAATATGAATAACTATTCTGTTACTGTAATGCCTATTTCTCTCCTCAGATGTTGTCAGAAACATCTTGTAGTGTGCCACGCCCGAGAAGTTATCTGATACGATACTTCCTCATTTCACAACAAAAACCTAGATAAGGAGGCAGCTGGCTGGAGGGAGATGCCTGAAAGTTTACTGAGGCTACTATTGGCTGTACTGTTTGTCATTTTCAGTAAATATCGCAGTATCAAACATGTGTTTTCTGTTTAAAACACACAAAAGTTAGAAGAGAGCAAGTACTACTCACCCATCAAGTGGTTACGTCTCCAGTCGGATCTGGAGCTCACAGCTGATTGGTACATGGTTTGTTTACAGTGCATATTTAACAGAGTGTTGGAGAGAGATGTTATTAGACTGTAAGTAAATAAAAAGACTACAAGGTCAATATTATTCATCATTATAATAAATTATTAGTTCTGCGTTATTATAAATAAAGTATAAGATCCTTTTCTAGAGGCAGTAATTGTTCACTTTACCAGATAAAACTGCGAGAAAGGGGAAGTAGGCAGAACGTTTTTGGCATCATTGAGCAAAAATCTCATAATATTATTATATTGTAATTCAAGTGTTCTGGAAGTAAACTAGACTTCTGCACCTCCTCATGGCTCTGTTTTCAGAATAGAGAATCGGTTCTCGTTAAGAATGAGTTCTTAGTTGTCCGATTCCTTGGCATCTCATGCCTCCGTGACTATCGTTTCCTCTTATTGATACTTTCCAACAGTTCCACATGCACAATGACGCATACTCACGCTGTATCATGTTTCAGTTTGTTTGGGACCGGAGCCAACGTGACGCTACTAAACCTGAGGGGAAGCACTCTATTTTTTCCCTGATAAAGCGACACTGTGAACAACAAATCTGTGTTGAAATCAGCGGGAGGGAGTTAGTAACGTTAGCTGTTAGCAGCCGTTAGCAGCACAGTCCTGACTGGATAAATACCGGAGATACCAACGTTAACGGAGGTGCCATTGAGTTATTATTATGAGACGTTCAAAGTCGGCTCAGGAAAAATGACTATTTGGGAAAGGTAAATTACAACGATATCATGATGTGTTCAAATGTAATCTTGTAAAATTAAGTTTTTTGGTGAGAAACTTGAATAAATCCAGTTGTTTGAAGGAGATGTTTTCACAGCAATATAAAATAGATATTTGAGAGAGAATTATGACCTGTTGAACTTCCCAACACTAGCTCTAAGCAGCTTACCAATATTTCTTCTAATCAAAGTAAAGATTTAAATATTCATAATAATTTGTATTGTGTGTTTTTATGCAAATAACCACTATAGATGACATTAACAAAGTACAGCACAGCACGGTACTGTGTACCGCACCATCCCTCCCCCTTAAATAGCGCTCCCCAGAAGCTACGGTGTAATTCGAACACTATAATTTTTTTAATGTAAAATATATCAAACATTGAATGACATCAGATCTAAAATGTTATTCCTTCATTTAGCGCAGAGATTTAAAATGTGGCAGAAAAAAAACAACTTGCCTACCACAGTGGCAGGAAGTGAATAAAGTTTATTTCAGACCGTGCTGCCGGGTCACAAACTTTCTCATTTTACAGCTAAACCGTGCACTACAAGATGTTTCTGAGAACATTTGATGAGAGAAGTAGGCAGAATATTGATTCATATTTGATCAGCGCTGCCTAGTTTGACCGCGTGGTCGGAGTTGGCGAGTGATTGACAGCTGCTCAGAGACGGCAGACTCCAGCTCGGCTCTGACTGCTTGTTTTCCTCTGGTCTGGGAAATCTTGCAGTTGTCATTAGGAGCACCGGAGGACAGCGGAGGCACATGATTTTTTTCAGATTACCTGTCTCATGCACCACTGTCAGGATATAGTGACCATTTTATAAAAATATGTTTTTTTTAAATCATATTTGCTCCAAACAATCTGAATACTTCCTCACCTCTAATTATGAACAAACATACGCAGCAAATATTTCACCACTCAAACAAAATAACAAAAGGTAAGTAATCCTGTAAAGCACCTCGTTATAAAAACAACCAAATCATAAATATTTCACACGTCACACCCTCCTCCTTCACACACACACACACACACACACACACACACACACACACACACACACACACACACACAAACACACACACACACACACACACACATACACGCACACAACCAGGTGTGAGCTCAGAGGAGCTGTTCCTGAAGCCTCTGGAGGGACTTTACATCAGCTCTGAGGGAAAAAAAAAAAACACTGGTGAAGTCAAAGGGGTGGAGCAAACAAAGGTGTGGCTACCTGCAGGTAGAAAAAAAAAATAGGGGACACAGTTCCATGGTTACTTATTGAGAAACCCTGTGGCTGGCTGCCAAGGAGCTCAGTGTTTCACAGAGATGGCAGTGGATAAGCAGGCGTTTTGACATATGATTTGAATGTTGGTGGCTGATACAGTTTTATCTCACAGGTAGGAGTCAACTGAACGCCTCAAAGTGGAGTCATGAATTTTTCAGTGTAACGTTTCTTCTGTTATCTAAAAGGAAGACAGCCCTCATCTATAGACGGTCGAGAGTCAACATGCTGCAGGGAGGTTTTGCTGAGTGACACAACGGTAGGTGAGCTTTTTTAAAATATCATCTGTTCTCATGAAGCGGTTCGTGTCTGACGAGGAAGCAGAGAAGAAGAGGAAGAAAAAGGAGGTTAATGATTAGTTAGGAGTTTTTATCATGAAAATGTGTAAAGCTGTAAAACTATTCTTAAGAGTGATGGTTTAAACAGTGTTATAACTAGTAATTTATCAAATATTTAAATATTGTTCATTTGAAAGTAAAAACACTGATAATACATTTACTCCTAGTACTCATATCTTTTACTTAAGTAAAGGTATCAATACTGTAGCAGTAGAACAAGTACTCATATCTTTTACTTAAGTAAGGGTATCAATACCGCAGCAGTAGAACGAGTACTCATATCTTTTACTGAAGTAAACGTATCAATACCGCAGCAGTAGAACAAGTACTCATATCTTTTACTGAAGTAAATGTAACAATACCGCAGCAGTAGAACGAGTACTCATATCTTTTACTGAAGTAAACGTATCAATACCGCAGCAGTAGAACAAGTACTCATATCTTTTACTGAAGTAAATGTAACAATACTGTAGCAGTAGAACAAATACTCAGATTTTTACTGAAGTAAATGTAACAATACTACATCAGTAGAACAAGTACTCAGATATTTACTGAAGTAAAAGTAACAATACTGCAGCAGTAGAACAAGTACTCAGATCTTTACTGAAGTAAAAGTAGCAATACTGCAGTGTAAAAATACTCCCTTTTTTACAAGTAAAAAACAAGTTGACAAGTTTAAAAGTTTCATACTTAAGTAAAAGTACCAAAGTATTAGCATCATAATATACTTAAAGGTACCAAAAGTAAAAGTACTCATTGTTGCAGAATGGACAATTTCAGAATCATACATTACCGGATTATAATTACTCATGACTTTAATGTTGCAGCTGGTAAAGGTGGTTTAATTACTTTGTGTACTACTGGGTAGTATAATAATATATTATTATTTATTAGTTGGTTTATATTAAGTATTCATAATCTGAATCTTTAAAGTAACTAAAGCTGTCAGATAAATGTGGTGGAGTAAATATTTTCCTCAGAAATGTAGTAGAAAAAGCATAAAATGGAAATAGTACTCAAGTAGACTACTTTAGTAAATGTACTACATGTCTGTCTCACTGTGCGATCTGTGCTGTCAGCCAGGGGCCGGAGATGGAGCCAGAAAGCAGGAGATGCTGTAGTTGGTCACGACGCCAGGGTTTCCTCCTCATCCTGGTGTTGGCAGCAGTTTTGTTTTTCTACACCACCGACAAAACGGCGATAACGTTGAACTGGAGCCCAATAAAATGGTGGATTCCATTTAAAAGTCTGAGACAAAATGTCATCTCTGGTTTCAACACCAGCACACCTGCACTTCCTCATACTGAGAATATCATGACAACCAATATGACTGATCTGACTGGACAGACAACAAATGGTTCTGCGGCGCTGACTCAACAGATACAGGCACCAACTGACCCGGCAAAACCGCCTCCTTATAAATCTCCGGGCCCGTACTTTGTGGAGTACCCCAACGAGTACCACTTCATTATAAACGAGCAAAACAAATGTGAGCAGCAGAAGCCTTTCCTGGTTCTGATGGTTCCTGTGGCGCCCAGCAACAGGGCGCATCGCGACGTCGTCCGCAGCACCTGGGGAGGCGAGAGTCAGGTTCTGGGCAAAGTGGTGCAGCTGTTCTTCCTGCTGGGGCGGCACGCCGGAGAAAGAGCGCAGCAGCTCCACGAGCAGCTGATGGAGGAGAGCCGAGAGCATCGGGACCTGATCCAGAGCGACTTCCTGGACTGCTACAAGAACCTGACCATCAAGACCATGGTGATGCTGGAGTGGCTGGACTCCCACTGCTCCAACGCCGCTTATGCCATGAAGATTGACTCGGACATGTTTCTGAATGTGCCCAAACTCATCGAGATGTTGTCAACGGCTCCAAAGACAAACTACATGACCGGAGAAGTGGCGAGAGGAGCTGCAGTCCGGAGAGATAAACCATCCAAGTGGTTTGTACCTGTGGAGGTTTACTCTCGGGCCTATTACCCAGTTTACACTTTGGGTCTGGGCTACGTCTTGTCTCTCGACCTCCCTAAAAAGCTTGTGGAGGCATCCAGACATGTTAAAGCTTTTTACATTGAAGACGTGTATTTGGGGATGTGCATGCAGCACTTGGGCATCCCTTACACCCAAGGCGGGGGTTTTTTCCACGTGTTTCCTGTGTCATACAGTCGCTGTGCGTACGCCAGGCTAATAGCCACCACTAGATTTGAAAACACTGATGGAGTGGAGGTTTGGAAAGACTTTAAAAGACCGGGTCCACAATGTCCATAAACAGGATTTATTCTATTTTTACCTCCACCAAGGCCGAAGGCCAAGGAAGGAGGTTATGTTTTCACCGGCGTTGGTTTGTTGGTTTGTTGGTTTGTTGGTTTGTTGGTTTGTTGATTTGTTTGTTTGTCCGTTAGCAGGATTACTCCAAAAGTCTGTGATGGATTTGAATGAAATGTTTTGGAGGGGTGGGGTGTGGCACAATGAACAATCCATTAGATTTTGGTGGCGATCCGGATCATGATCCGGCTTCGGGAATTTTTTGTAATAACTCCGCTCAGCCTGTGCACTAGCACCAAAAGGCTTTAAGACATGCGCAGTGTAACTGATGACATGTTCATGACGCGTCACCCTGCCTCTTTCCTTCTGCCAGCTTTCCTCATCAAACACGGTGACGTTACAGTTTACTTCGACCAAGGCACAATGTGGGTCGTTGCGGGCTTACTACGTTGTAAAAGTGAAAGTGAAACTTAAAGCAACATGTCTAACATGTAAAACTGAATGAAACGTACAAACAAAAAGGCTCCTTTAGGTTTAGGCAACAAAAACAGTCAGATTTAGGTAATAAAACTACAACTACTTTAGGTTTGAGCAATAAAACTACAACTTCTTTGGGTTTAGGCAATAAAACTACAACGTCTTTAGGTTTAGGCAATAAAACAACAACTTCTTTAGGTTTAAGCAACAAAAACAGTTAGGTTTAGGCAACAAAACTACAACTTCTTCAGGTTTTTATACGTGCACATATGAAGGAAACAGACAGCCGTTGGCTGAACAGCGATATTACAGAGAAAGGCTTTGGAAGATGTTTGAAATTTTCACCACTGTTTACATAACAAGGGATTAAGTAAAGGGGTAACAGTAAAAGTAGTAACCACAGAGGTAATAATGGCCAAGGTGGATGAAGCTGTTTGCTTAAAAGAAATGAAACCTCAAGTGTGTTAGTAGTCCTAGTCAGAGGTCTGGTATGTACTGCCACCACTAATACGTCACAACCTTGAACAAATACTGTGGCACTGTCCCATCCATTTATCCCAAAACAGGTTTTATTTTACCCTTCAGCTGTTTTTTTAGCACTGGCAACTGAAAAAAAAGCTCCTCTTTCTTCTGCACAAAACGTGTTGAGACACGTCACAACATTCAGTGCCCTGCCCCGGGGGAGATATTTAGTCCTGATGTTATCTGAGACCATTGGGCTGCAGCAGCTGCAGACTGCATGAGGAAGTCTGAGGAGGTCAAAACTGCAGCTACATCTGCAGTATAAACAACAGCTTTTGGTTTGTGACCTTGCTGCTGCACACAGTAGTGCCACATTTGATTTATTCCAGGGTCTAAACCAGGGTGTAAACATTTAAAGGGGATATCCATAGTCAGTGTATTACCTACAGTAGATGGAGTTTATATTTAGAATAATTTAACTGCTTTACCTCGCCGTCAGGCAGCCCTTTCTGACGGGGAACTGAAGCCGTTATCTATGCTCTCTTCAAAGCCACCAGACTCCACTGACAAAAACAGTAATTTTACCTTTCTACCGCTAATGTGTGACTTTGGTGTTTTAATGGGTTAGTTTGGATTCACCAGAGTCACACAATAACACAAACTAACCGATCAAGGCAGCGGTAGACCCATGGATGTATTAAGAGAACTGGATACAGAGTTGGAGGCGGGGCCCCGTTCATTCCTATGAGAGCTGCTCAGTGGCGCGTGAAGCCAAAATGGCTCGACTTCCGAGTGGAAAAGTACCCGGATCTTCCGGCGATCTTCCGCATCCATCGGGCACATGGAACGTGCACAGTAGCGTCCGCTCGGTCACATAGTTCGGTCATGGACTAAAAGTCTTTTTGGGCCCAATGGCATCCCGTGACGGATATGGAAGTTGTAGTACCGCCGTTTGGCCACTACGAGAATTGGGATCAACGACTGGCGCTCTTTTTGGGGCTTGGGTAGACCAGCAACTCCCGTGTTCTACGAGGTAAAATTACTGTTTTTGTCAAAGGAGTCTGGTGGCTTTGAAGAGTACATAGATAACGGCTTCAGTTCCCCGTCAAAAAAAGCTGTCTGACGGCGAGGTAAAGTAGTGAAAATATTCTAAACATAGCGTACACAAGAAGGTGTGTAATTTAAGTACGGAAGTTATGTGACATAAATCAACATTGACTTCTGGTTTCACACGGGACACGGACAGCGGTCTTGTCCTCCTACGTGGCGTTTGCCGCGCTCTATACTTCCCGGTTCACAATTACGTGGATTACATACGAATTGATTCCGACCATCACGAAAGAAAATGAGAAATTTGTGTCTATGTACACAAATCAATACATTACATTTCGTGACTATCTATGACCTGCTGTGTGACTCAGCTGGTCTAAAACACGTTTTGTTGCTGCCTCCGTCCGCAGCACTACATCGCTTTGCTCCCGGACTGGTACTCCTCACATAATCCCCACTTTTACGTTACATGAGTTGTTTACAATATCCAGTAATAACTCAATAATTTATTACTTTTGTTTATTTGTATTTATGACGCTTTATAATAAGGATAGAAAACACATGGTTAAATAATGAGTGTTGTGCAGTAGTGTAAAGAATTACATTTGAAACCCAGTAATCACCCGGTAGCACGCAGTCACTGACACTTTTGTTGTCGTCTTGTTTGCTGATAAAATCTGTTTGTGGGCTGAGTGGACAAACTGGTCCGTCTCTGAGGGAAGTTGACTAATCAGGGCAGGATGACCAGACGTGTGTCAACACTTTATATAGTTGTGAAGTGAGAAAGAAAAACAGAACTGTGAATCTCACTAGTTGTAGAGATTGCTTCTGCTTCTGCTGGATTCCAGCTAATTTGGTGCCGGGGTGAGTTGCCGTAAAGTGGGACACCTAAGATCCGGTAGGTGTAGGTCTTCCTCAAACAAATAAAAGTCAATAAAACATAGATATTTTATGTCTTTCTAATACGCCTAAATGCTTCAAAAATATTATAGTCTTTATTCTTTCTTTCTTTATTATTATTTATAGTCTTATTGTTTGTTTGATGTTTGATTCTCCATGTTACATCCACACATAAGCCTCGGTTTTGTAAAATAGAATAAAAAATAATAAATAAATAAATGAATAAATAAATACAATTATGAATAGAAACAAATACATCTAACATCCACACACAAGCCTTGGTTTTGTAAAATAGAATAAAAAATAATAAATAAATGAATAAATCAATAAATACCTCGGTTTTGTAACAGCAATAACACTGTAAGTGGTAAAATTATTGAACGTGGGAATGCAATTTTTCAAAATGGGCACCAAATAGGCGCTAAATATTCCTAAAATGTTGCAGAAAAAAAAGGACTTTATGAGTCTTGATGGTTTTTAAGGTGTGTTCAAGCTGATCAGATCATTTCTCTTTTCATTAGGAGAAAAACCGACAAAGATATCGCTGGTTCCATTTCTGGGTCACCAGTAGCCTCTAATCACACTTAAAGGCCGGGTTGACGATGTTCTCCAGTCTCCACTATCTGTTCTATTGGTTGAAATGGTCTTTACACCCCGACAGCGATCCATTACTGATGAGCTCTGAAAAAGGACCGGAAAAGAGCCGTCATCTGTAGCTGCTGTAATCCTGTAAAAACCTCTACCAATCACTGCCTCGCGGTCCGCTTGGAAAGAACCAATCAGATGCCAACATCGTCCACCCTATCTTTAAAGCGATACTGAACTTTGGTAGAACTTTCTAACTAACTAGTCATGATATTCGCCAGCTGAAGGGAAGAACTGTCATCAATCGCTCCGGTGAGCAGTTTGTTCTCTCTCTCCATTCACTCCCGTTGCTTAGCGATACAGGTCGCTAAAGTAGCTTTGACACATAACCCGTTTGGTTCGGAGGGAAAAAACTCTGTCTGTGATCTTCTGACATCTGATCTAATCAGTTTGAACACACCTTGGAAATCATCAAGAGTCATAAAATCAGTTTTCTGCAATATTTAGGAATATTTTGCTTGTATTTGGCGGGCATTTTGCCAAATTGTCAGCGCCCCGATATCTATATCTTTTCATAACATATTAACCTACATGTGTGCCAAATGTGTTGCTTTTATCACAAACTGCACAATTGTTACAAATATTTCAGCTTAAGTTGCTCCACAAAAAAGTGGATCTGGTTTTATTTGAACTTTAAAACCTTTGAAAAGAATGAAAATATTGCAACCCAAAAATCTTGTATATTTTAGCTATGAAGTAAATCTGCCTCTGCTCGGTCACACTTCTCTCTATTGGTGACATTTCTGGGAAGATTTTATGTAGCTTTACTTTAGAGTAATGTTACCTGTAGATGACATTCAAAGAACAGATATGAACGTAATTCAGGATCTTGTCCCAGATGTCCTCGGTGGGACATCTTTATCCCAACAGAGTGTCTTTTAACAGACTTTTCAGTGTCCCACATTTTGGACATGACTGTCCCACATTAGGAAATCAAGATTTGTCTTGGCAGTAGAGTACTTATATATCTACCATTGCTTTTATGAGTGTGACATCTGCATTTTCATTTTTTTGGTTTGATAAGGACACTACCATCACTTTTTTCAGACCGAGTACAAGTACAAGTACTTACATTTGGGTACTCGTAGATACCGAGTACCGATAGGAGTACTTCTCTGTGCCAAAAGACCCTCGTTAACAGCCAACTGGAGGGTGTGAGCGACACACGGCAGGCCGGGGAGTCCCGCATACGAGGCGGTGTGCCGCGACCGGCTCTAGGTCGGCTTGGAAAAGGCTCGGGGCGAAGGTGCTTCCGTGGGCCGTGGCCAAAGTGTCACCGGGGCGGACTGTCCTTAGTGCGCCCCAACCGCGTCATCATGCCCCCAGGGCGGGGCTCAGCCCACGTAAAAAGGCGCCAGGGGTCTGTGGCGATGTCTGCAACCCAACCGACCCGTCTTGAAACACGGACCAAGGAGTCTAACGCATGCGCGAGTCAGAGGGTGCAAGCAAAACCCTGTGGTGCAATGAAAGTGAGGGTCGGGCGCACCACCGGCCCGTCTCGCCCGCACCGTCGGGGAGGTGGAGCGTGAGCGTGTGCGATAGGACCTGAAAGATGCTGACGAGAGGTTAACGTCACGTTGCCGTAAAGTGGTATCGGTGCCGTTGTATTGGAGCCGTTTTGCGAGTACGAGTACATGAGCACAGTATCGGACCCTAGTTTGGTTTTAATGTTTGGTTTTAATGTTTTGGCTTCATATCACAATATATTCCAGAAATCTGAAATGCATAAAAAATGTCCCACATGAGGCTAATTCACCCTTTAAAGAGTATGACAGATATTAACATTTCATAAAGGTTGAATTCATGTCACTACTCGTGCATTAGTTATGCTTTAACTAAAACGTGTGTTTTGAACCCTTATTATATAGTTTCTATAATTTTTGCGGTTTATAATAAGTTTGTGTTTTTACTATATTTATCACTAGTCTTCATGTCTCTGCTCATTCTCCGGTGGTTTAACGACTTTATCCGTCTTTTTAAGCACTTTATAACGCTGGTAAGGAAGGCGCTGTATAAATGAAGTATATATTTTATTCCTATGATGAAGACATGTCATCTAACACGCCATCCACCACACAGTGTTTCTATATCATACAAACATGTTTAAAACTGATATAAATCTCTGCTGACCACATGGTAATATCTCCTGTGTGACTTCAGTTCTAATCACTACAACAACAAAGAAATCAGTTTATTATGTGTATGAATGAATGAATGTGGATTTGCTTGACTTTCTGTACAGGTTATTACACTCAGGTGAAATGTGACAAATGTAACAGAGAATAAACCCTCAGGGCTGTAAGGCGAATGTGCAGCTTCATGCATATGGAGGACGGAAACCTGCCAAAATAAAAAATAAATGAATAAATAAATAAATGACCTGATAAATGTGTCATTAAATGTAGCAAAAATAGTATTAAAAAATATATGTAGCCATTAAGTAGTTGATAAAATGTGACATAAATTGATATTTTCTGTTTTAATTTGCCCTTTTATTTATTTAGTCATGCACCTTGACCCTATGATGACACACATTGAGTGACAGCCCCCTCATTTGCATAATGAGACAGAATTACATAAAGAAATGTAAAAAGAAAAGAATACAGAAATAAATAAGTTTGGGGAAATAAATAAAAGATTAAATGCAAAGGGAGAATCATGCATGCATAAATAAATAAATAAATTTAATACATTTAGTTAATTTAAAAATAAATATAAAATAAATCAAAAGTTCCTCAAACAAATAAAAGTCAATAAAACTAGTCTACTGAAATTTAATGTATTTCTAATATGCCTTAATACTTCAAAACTATTATAGTCTTTATTTATTATTCTTTATTTATTTATTATTATTTATTGTCTTATTATTTGTTTGATGTAGTTCGATTATCCATGTAACATCCACACATAAGCCTAGGTTTTGTAAAATAAAATAAATAATAATAAATAAATACATATATTTAAAAAGAATATAAAATAAATAAATAAATACAAATGCAAAAATACCAAGAAAATGAATGAAAAAAATAAATGCAAAAATAAATAAATACATTTAATTATTAATAGAAACAAATACATAAATAAAAGGGAAAATTAAACAGAGGAGTAACTAAATAAGGGAATTAATACAAAGATAAATAAATAAAGAAGCAAATTAAAACAGACAATTTATGTCACATTTTTTCAATTAATTAATGGCTATGGTTATTTTTAATGTAATTTTGCCACATTTAATGACCTAATTATTTATTTATCAAATCAGTTATTCATTTACTTTTTGATTTTGACAGGTTCAGTCCTCCATACATGCAGAGGGAGATTTAGTGAACCCATATTTTTTTTGCTTCCTGTTGTCATGCAGAGACACTAAGTGGACATTTAGGACACTGCAACTGAACAATGTGACCAAACCATTGTTTGTTATTCATGTATGTGGAATAAATGGTTCAGAAAATGTATCTTTGTTTGTTTATTTATTAGCAATGATGTGTTCATTGAGCTATTATTATTGGTAAAGATAAGGCTTAAGTTGACTAATATGGGCCAGTACCTAAAAGTTTTTTTTTCAATTTCAACTTTTTTTTTTATTTGAAAGAGCCTCAAAACGTTGCTCCTAAACATTTTGCTTTATTTGTAAGCGTACTTATAATTGATCATTTATTGTGCTAATTCATAATATAATCTACCATGGAGTATTAGGGCCACTTTGAGGAAAAATAAATAAATCTGAGATTTAGAGAATAAAGTCAGAAGTTTACAGGAAAAAAACCTGGGGGAAATTACCTCTTTTGTGGAGGAAGAAAATTGCTTTTTATCTTGTAAAGTTATGTGTTTATTCTCGGAATATTACGACTTTTTCCTCATAAAGTTATGACTATTCTCATAATATTATGACTTTATTCTCGTAATATTTCAAAAATAAATTCTGAAAATAGTATGAATTTATTCTCATAATATTATGATTTTTTTTCTTGATAAGTTATGACTTTATCCTCATAATATTACGACTTTTTTTCGTAAACTTATGGCTTTATTCTCGTAATATTATGATTTTTTTTCGTAAAGTTATGACATTTGACTTTATTCAAATTAAGCCTTTTCCTCACCTCATCAAATCTATGTATAACGCTTTAGACTTGTAAACATGAGTGAGTGGTACCAGACCGTAGATTAACGGAATATATGTTATAACCTTAATCCATGACTGCATTTAATTTAGGAATTGCTTAAAAATAATATTTCTTAACATAAGGAAAATCTGCCATGGTGGCAGGTGACCTAAAATTTGTACCTGCCACAGCCAATATTCAGCCTGCATTTGGCAGATGGCAGGAGCTAATTTCATTCCCTGGACATTTTGTGTCTCTTTGTAGACCTTTTTGTCCATTTGTGACTTCACAATAAGAAATGTTAGCAGTGAGGTCAAACACAGGACTTTCTGTGTTTTTTTCCGGCAATTATCCGTCCGTTACTTTAATTAATATATTAATATATATGCTTGTGCTGTTTGAGAAAACTAATAACAAAATTAGTGTATATTAGCACATGTCAACAACAACTCAAAGTGCTTTACATGAGATATGTATATGTAAAGACACGCAAAACGACGACAAAGAGACTCAAAAACTACTACAAAGAGACACAAAACGACTACATAGAGACGCAAAACGACGACAAAGAGATGCAAAATGACGACAAAGAGATGCAAAAACGACTACAAAGAGACGCAAAACGACAACAAAGAGATGCAAAAACGACTACATAGAGACGCAAAACGACGATAAAGAGATGCAAAAACAACTACAAAGAGACGCAAAACAACTACAAAGAGACGCAAAAAGAACACAGAGACGCAAAACGACTACAAAGAGATACAAAACGACTACAAAGAGACGCACAACAACGACAAAGACACGCAAAACGACGACAAAGAGACTCAAAAACGACGACAAAGAGACTCAAAACGACTAGAAAGAGGCGCAAAAACTACGACAAAGAGACACAAAACAACGACAGAGATACAGGACGACGACAAAGACCCGCAAAGTGACGACAAAGAGACACAAAACAACGACAGAGAGATGCAAAAATGACGACAAACAGATGGTTTCTGGTTTCTGATGGCTTCTTGATTTCTCGCCTCAGTATTGTAGCTGTGAGCTTTGATTAACGCTCAGCTATTTGAGTGCAAACTGTGTCATAGTAATTGTGCAAGTTACTTTTACTACTTTCTGTACAGTTTAAAATGCAAGGCAGTTTATGGCACGGAGTGCAGGGCAGTGTGTAGAAAACAAAACCTTGTTACTGTGGAAGTACTGATCCGTCTCAGAGCTTTTCAGATTGTTCATCTCTTCACCGCCTGAAGCAACGGAGTCAATAAGTAGCTAAATATGCTGGTGTAGGTTATCTGAGGCCACTTCTTCAGGTCGTCCTCCATCTCTCCGTAGTAGAAGGCAGAGCTATGATCACATTATCCCGTCTGAGCTGTAATAGGTGGTGTTCACACATGTTTTATAATCTCTCTAAGAGAGAGGATTAGCGTAGCGTTACCATGGAAAACACCGGTTGTGGTTCAGTGACACGACGCGCCATAAATTGCGCCCATAATTCACGCAAGGCATCATGGGAGCTATAGGAATGAGGTGGATATGTGCCAGCATCTAATCTCATCATTTGAATTCTATATAGTGTTTGGGGCTCATGTCGTAGCCCACAGGGGACACCGATCCTGCAATGATTTATATATGTAAGAAGTTACAAACGGTACCTTTTAAGAATTTGATTAAGTGTAAGTAAGAGAAAATACAAGATCTATTAATAATAACTTTCTGGAGATTATCTATCTATGACTACAAATTATAGATCACATTCATTTCTGATTGTATTTTTACATGAAAGATAATGAAATTATAAGTGTAATTTATAGATGCAAATGAGGAGATACAAAAAGTACAAATGACTCAAAGAAAACCTTTTATTTGTTTTGGTAAATGGTAAAGTTCAAATGAAAGAGAACATGGACAGAGTTGAATAAACATTTCAGATGAGACGAAGCAGCAGCACATGTTGTCAATGAGGCTCGTTTGTGCTTTCATAATGCATAAAACTCAACTACTTCACAGGACCAATGAAGGGTATTACTCAACATTTGACCGGCTCATCCTCTCCTGAGTTTGTGTCTCAGGATCAACGGGTTACAAATACATCATACAATGTGCAATAATAATAATAATAAATCTAAACTAGTAGATTAATAGTCACATTTTGACCTCCAGGGGCGTCTTACACCCTTTATCCAGTAGAGGCCGACAGCTTTAAAACAACTCAAATCACCGGCCTCTTCACAGCGATCAAATCTACATTTGATAACAATATAAAAAAAAACACACTGTATAAATAAAAAATATATTTTCTATAAAAGTCATGTTTAAAATCCTCTCATTTAGCTAATAAGGTTTTACTTCACATGAAACACACAGCACATAACTTCAATGAGGAGTTTGATGCTTTACAGTGTTTTAAAAGTCATAAATCAAAGTGTGCTTTTAAAGTGTGCATGTGCCTAATAATAATAATATATTTGTTTAAAGGAATAGCTTGTCATTTTGAGAAATGTGAGTAAGATGAGACTGACAGTTAGCTTAGCTTAGCATAAAGAATGGAAACAGGTGGAAACAGCTAGCCTGGTTTCGGTTTAAGGTTTTTGAAATGGGGTTATGTGCCAGAACTAATGCCAATTAAAGGTACAGTGTATAGGATTTATACTGTAACTGGTTACTGGTTAAAAAAATGCGCTTGGGAACACTTCCGCGTAGCAACGGTGCCGCTCTCGCTTCAGAATGTTTTTGGCATCATGGTTGGTTTTTCCTCCGGTCTGTGATATCTGGCAGATGCCGTTAGGAGCACCGGAGGACACAGAAGAACATGATTTTTTTTTTTCAGATTACCAGGTAATTTTTTCAGATTACCTGTTTTTTTCAGATTACCTGTCTATTGTCACGATATAGTGACCATTTTATAAAAATAATTTTTTTTTTAATCATATTTGCTCCGTTTCTACCCGCTGCTGCTTTAAATGCGCCTGTCATGCGTCCACATTGACAACAATGGATTTGAGCGTGCAAAAGATGCAGCATGTGTATCATCTCAGGACCCCTCAGATTTATCTGGTGACCCTTTGGAGGGCCCGACCCCTAGGTTGGGAACCACTGGACTAAAGTAACTGTATAGTTAAAAGTAGCTCCACCTGAAGCAGCTTCAACAGCAACATGCTGCTCTAACAGGGATGGGACATCGCAGACGTTCCTCTCCCACAAGCATAAAACTGGAATAAATAACTCTAACTAATGACATCTTTATAAATTAATTGAACCCTAAGCTACGAGATGGATTGATAAAGAATCAGCACCGATGTGATTACGATAGTTTCTTTGATCCCTAAGCGTACTTGGGCACAACACAAGTGCAGGCCACGGGGACGTTGATAACATCCTTCTTGGCCTTGTATTTGTTTGGGTCTCGTTTGCACGGAGTCTTCCTCATGACCATCAGCGAAGCAAACACAGGCACCGAGTTGTAGTCCATGACTTCACGCTGGTTGATGATGCAGCCGAGATGAAGACACTTGGCGAAGGGGATCTCATAAGGAGACCTGTCGACTTCTCTGTCGAAGCTGATAGGAGACGAGACAAAAGACAAAAGAACAGACGTCAACAATCTGAATGATTTCTGTTCGTATTCGTTCTCTGTTGTGAATTGTGGAGAGTTTATTATTCGTATTTCAAGTCAAATTACCTCGATGTGATTGTAAAACACTTACAGTACTTTTCCTCAACTAAAACATCTGAGTACTTCTTCCATCACTGCAGTATTGTTACTTTTACTTCAGTTAAGATCTGAATACTTCTTCCACCACTGCAGTATAGTAACCTTTACTTAAGTAAAACCTCTGAGTACTTCTTCACTGCAGTATTGTTACTCTTACTCAAGTAAAACATTTGAGTGCTTCTTCCACCACTGCAGTATTGTTACTTTTACTTCAGTAAAGATCAGAGTACTCCTTCAACCGCTGCAGTATTGTTACTTTTACATCAGTAAACATGTGAGTACTTCTTCCACCACTGCAGTAATGTTACTCTTACTTCAAGGGAGTACTTCTTCCACTACTGCAGTATTAGTACTTTTACTCAAGTAAAACATCTGATTACTTCTTCACTGCAGTATTGTTACTTTTACTTCAGTAAAGATCAGAGTACTCCTTCCACCACTGCAGTATTATTACTTTTACATCAGTAAAGATTAGAGTACTTCTACCACCACTGCAGTATTGTTACTTCTACTTCAGTAAAGATCAGAGTACTCCTTCAACCACTGCAGTATTATTACTTCTACTTCAGTAAAGATCAGAGTACTCCTTCAACCACTGCAGTATTATTACTTTTACTTCAGTAAAGATCAGAGTACTCCTTCAACCACTGCAGTATTATTACTTTTACTTCAGTAAAGATCATAGTACTTCTTCATCCACTGCAGTATTGTTACTTCTACTTCAGTAAAGATCAGAGTACTTCATGGTATCAGCAGTAGTATGTTGGTACTCACGTGTAGTTCCATGGAGACAGGGAACGGTTGTTCAGCTCTCTGTTCGTCCTTGTGTCTTGCAGGACCTTAAAGAACCTCTGTTTATCCGAGTAGCTCCTCTGGAACCGGTTCAGACTGATGTTAACCAGTTGCCCACTGACACAGCCGGAGGAGCTGCCAGCAGCAGCTGAGAGGAGGTGATCGGTGAAGATCAGCAGAGAGATCTAGAAACATTTAGAGATAAAAACACATTCAAACCGCTGGAGACGTTTACAACTCCAAAACTGAGTCTGTGCGTAAAAGCTTGGTCCCTCTGGATCACTGACTCACCATCTGCAGGCTGACTAATCTGCTCATCTTGAACCTGGAGGTGTTTGACTGTGGCTGGCTGCTCCATTGATCCCAGTTTATATACACACAGTATCTGTGTCTAAAGGCTGCTTGTTTGACAAGGAAAGACCTTTAAATCTGAGTTTTTCCCTTTAAGTGATTCACTACCTCCAGAGACAGAAAAAGAGAAATATCAGCATCATGACTCAGACCTGGGCGGTGTAAGACATTTTCAAATCAATTGACTCTAGTTTTAAGCTCTGTGTATATAGCGACTCCCAGTCAGCTGGCTCACTGCCTGAAACATTACGACAAGCTACCATATCACTAATTCTGCAAAAAGGCAAAAATCAACAGGAATGTGGGGGACGAGACAGGGGTGTTCTCTGTCCCCCCTTCTTTTTGCGATTAGGATTGAGCTGTTGGCTACAGCTTTGCGTAGCAATAAGGATATTAAAGGTATTACAAGGGCAGGGTTGGAACATAACGTCTCGCTATACGCAGACGATATGCTACTCTATCTGTCTGACCCACCCTCCTCTCTTCCTGTAGCTTTTAATTTCTTAATTGAATTTGGCAAAGTTTCTGGCTATAAAGTAAATACACAAAAAAGTGAATTGATGCCCATAAATTTGGCAGCAAGAGACTCCCTGTTTATTCGTACAGTGCCGTTTAAAGTGTGGACGGACAAAATGAAATATCTTGGTGTGTGGGTCACATACAATTTTAAAGACCTCTTCTCAGTAAATTTCCCTCCTTTCCTGTCCTCTCTAAAGGAGGATATTAATCGTTGGGATCTGCTACCCTTATCTCTGGCAGGTAGAATTAACGCTATAAAGATGAACTTATTGCCCAAACTTCTTTATATGTTTCAGTCTATACCAGTCTTCTTAACTAAACATTTTTAATTTCCCTGGATAGAAAGCTTTCTTCTGTTTGATGTATGTGTGTGTAGGTATGTATGTATATATGTATGTGTATATGTATATATATATGTATGTGTGTACATATGTATGTGTATGTACAGGTGCAGCTCAAAAAATTTGAATATTGCGAAAAAGTTCAATATTCTACGTCAGTTATTTAAGAAAGTGAAAATTGTATATATTCTAGACTCATTACACATAAACTAAAAATTTTCAAGCATTTTTTCATTTTAATTTTGATAATTACAGCCTACAGCTCAAAAAAGAAAGAAAAAGGTATCTCGTAATGTTAGAATATTTCATAAGATCAACCAAAAAAAGGATTTACAATAAAGAAAAGTCCAACTTCTGAAAAGTATGTGTATTTATTCACTCAATACTTGGTATTGAGTGAATAATACCAAGACCCAGAGCCAGAGCATCTTACACAAGCGTGACGACACACAGTTCTTCTTTAGTATCTCCTCCCATTCTCAAGAGAAGGATAAAGAGAGATATAAAAGTCCTGCAGCCTGTTTTTAGAAACACAGAACAAGCTTAGTCACTTACAGATTTACAGGCTCTCTCATGTTCATAACTTATTTAACTACATTACGTCAGTGTACAATACTGCTATTAGTCACACCACCGTGCAATTGTTGTTGTGTTGTCTAATTTTATTCTATTCTTTTACTTTTCATTTCTGTCCTTGTGCTGCTGCAACGACCTAATTCCCTAATCACGGTGGCGCTAGATGTAAACATGAAGTTCAAGTTTCTTTATTCGTCATATGCACAACACTTACGGTACGTGTCCACGGCCTCTGTTCTTTCCACGCTGTGTAAGCATGCTGTGCATTATTTTCTGGTATAGCGTGGCGGGCCAATTCGAGAGACAGGACGTCACGTTGTATACTTTTCTGTATACTTTTCTGTATACTTGCTGCTCCTCATTTGCATACAGTTGAGGTCTAGGCTACGTTATGAAAATCAGGGACGTCTACCGCGACTCGCCACCTCTGGAAACTACTGAGAAACATTTAAACTAACCGTCGTCGATCCAAAATAAAGACAGATTCAGCAACTGCATCAGTATGTGTCAAGTAGACTTAGACTTTTCTGTATACTTGTCAGTATGCGTCAAGTATACTTAGACTTTTCTGTATACTTGTCAGTATGCGTCAAGTATACTTAGACTTTTCTGTATACTTGTCATTATGCACCAAGTATACTTAGACTTTTCTGTATACTTGTCAGTATGCGTCAAGTATACTTAGACTTTTCTGTATACTTGTCAGTATGCGTCAAGTATACTTAGACTTTTCAGTATACTTGTCATTATGCATCAAGTATACTTTTCTGTATACTTAGACTTTTCTGTATACTTAGACTTTTCTGTATACTTGTCAGTATGAGCCAAGTATAGTTAGACTTTTCTGTATACTTGTCAGTATGAGCCAAGTATAGTTAGACTTTTCTGTATACTTGTCAGTATGAGCCAAGTATACTTTTGTTAAGTATATCGCTGATAAGTACATAAAAAGTAAACTGAAAGTATATGCTCTTATTTTAAGTTTAAAAGAAGTATACTAATAGTACACTTGAATAAACTTCTTTTTGGTAAGGATTTTCTTCAGCCATTGTTAAAAAACAACAGTACTTGTTAGCCAGCATTAACTAACGTGTTCAGAGAATTTTTCTGCTTTCACATAACGCTCCGCTCACAAAATACGTCACGCTGTTTACTAACAGAAATATATTCTCTATATTGCCCTAAACAGAGACATGCTGCTAACATGGCTAATACAAAAAAAACCCACTCACAGGTAGATTTCAGACCCGTCTTACAGCACCTTCGCATGAAGCCAGACAGATAAATGCTGGGTAGTGGCTGGGATTCCCCACAGTTACATCACCATCTTGTACTGCTGTTACAGCTCAGAAATTAAACTATAGCACATTGTAGGGCTGGACTGGGACCAAAAATTAGCCCTGGCATTTTGAGGAAACACCACCAACGCTTTTGTCCACAGGGACTGCCAAAATCAACACAAAACGAAAGTTTCTTGTAGTAGCTTATATACAGATATATATACGGTATATATATACATATATACCGTATATATACCGTATATATACCGTATATATACTGTGACGGTTAGACAGCTTGGAAACAGGTGATAAAATGTGCGGAGATGTACAACAATGAGTAAAAGTAGTATAAAAGTAATACAAATATAATTTTCTTCATATACATTTATATAATCTAGCAAAGAATAAATTATAATTTAACTGGTTATCATGCTTTCCATGATAATGTTAGTATACAAAAACCAAATTGCTGCATAAAATAATCTTTTTGATAAATTATATTTTGTGTAAAAAAAATGTATTTCTATCTTTACGACACAGAGCTCTGTCTTTTACTGCATTTTATTTGATTGATGATCAGTTTAAGCGTCTTTTTAGGGGAATTATTTGTAAATGAAAACATGTAAATGATTGTTTTTTATCAATGCTGAGGAGTTGAGGGGTAAGAGGACACAGTTTAGTGTAAATGAATGACTGAAACTCCATTATCCATTATCCATCTGCAACCGCTTATCCCGTTATCCTGTAAAAGTAAAAACAAATCTTAACCCCAACACTTCCTGGACGGTGATCCGGGTCACATAGCAGACATTCCTCCAGGTGGCAGAAACAATCCATCATGTCAGTGGGGTGATGCATCGTCACGGCGATCTCCTCCTCCTCACTATAAATGAGTGCCGCCTATATTTAGACTGCCAGGATGAGCTCAGTGACTCAACATGTCACCACCTGATGCAACTCAGGTGAAACACGCAGCTGTAACTAAGTCCATTTACTCAAGTGCTGTACTTTAATACACATTTCTGACAGCTTTAGTTCTCTAGATGTGTTTGTGATGAACTGAAGGATGAAGTGTTTCCTTTATGTGTTGAGGAAATCCTTCTGAAGCTAAATAAACTCTTAAAATGCAACATACACATTAATGCAGCAGTAAAATATTAATCCAGAAACAAGTTCATTTTTTATAAAACGTTCACTATATCCTGACAGTAGTACATGAGACAGGTAAACTGAAAGAAATCATGTTCCTCTGTGTCCTCCGGTGTCCTCCGCTGCTCCTAACGACATCTGCAATGATAAATGGCTCGACTTCCGTCTGGAAAAGTACCTGGCTCTTGGCGGAGTAGCGTCCGCTCTCGGTCACGGGGTCCTAACGTCACGCCGTCATCACGGCTTTAGCGCTCCAGCCTCGGTCTGGGTCTCATTCACATGAACGGAGGAAGGGAAATAACTCTGGATTCAGCTGTTAGTGCGTTTTACAACTTTAAAAACGTATTTTTTTTAAATAGGGGCTATTATAGTGTTCATATTGGGAAGTTGATTCACCTCAAAAATAAATTATCCGCTGAGTTACAGACGTCTCTTTCCCAATGTGTCTTTGGGAAAAAGTCTTTTTGGGCCCAATGGCATCACGTGACGGACAAGGAAGTTGCAGTACGGCCGTTTGGCCACTACAAAAGTCGGGATCGACGACCGGCGCACTTCCTTTGGGCTTGGGAAATACCAAGCACCGCCCACCAGCCGGAGCACAGCCAATAGGAACGCTCTCTCTCAATGAAATGACCTGTGATTTGTTAAAGTCTCCCGTCACGGGCTAGATGTTCTAAAGCCTGAAAACAGAGTCATCAGGAGGAGCAGAAGTCTAGTTTTCTCTCATAAACACTTGAATTACAATATGCTGAAAGGTTATTATGGAATTTTTCCCCACTTTTCCCACTAACCTTCACTTAAACATCCACTTTATTATTTTTTTTTCCAGAGAAAAAAGACCTCAGAAGTCGTGTACACAATATGCTTGGCGTTCAAGTGGTTAAGTTGTGAGAACAACGCTGCCGTACAGATGGTTTTAAGAATAAACAGTGTGTGTGAGTTGGTGTTTATATTCCCCGAGTTTAAAATATCTGTTGTCAAAAGACTTTCAGATCAGCTATCGGAAAATACAGCAGAAATAGTGCCAACCATTATTGCATTACAGCGGGTTGAAGAGGTGAGACCTGACAGAGTGGTGATGTGCACAGATTCAAAAGCTGTTCTGGAAAGCAAACAGTCAACAAACGCTGTTAGGGAAGATCTACTCATTATTAGGAGTATTAGGGCCACACTGAGGGAAAAAATAAATCTTAATATTATGAAAATAAAGTCATAGGTTTTCAAGAAAAAAGGTCGTAGTATTATGAGAATAAAGTGATAATATTATAAAGTAGTAATTTTACGTGTTATTTTCTTTTTTTCTCGTAAAGTTATGACTTTATTCTCATAATAATGTGAATTTTTTCACATTATGACTTTATTCTCATAATATCATGACTTTATTCTTGTAACATTACTACTTTTTTCTCGTAAATCTAAGACTTTATTCTAGTAATATTACGACTTTTTTCTCGTAATATGATTTTTTTTCTCGCAAAGTTATGACTTTATTCTTGTAATATCACAACTTTTTTTCTCGCAAAGTTATGACTTTATTCTCGAAATATTACGACTTTTTTTCTCGCAAAGTTATGACTTTATTCTCGAAATATTACGACTTTTTTTCTCGCAAAGTTATGACTTTATTCTCGAAATATTACGACTTTTTTTCTCGCAAAGTTATGACTTTATTCTCGAAATATTACGACTTTTTTTCTCGCAAAGTTATGACTTTATTCTCGAAATATTACGACTTTTTTTCTCGCAAAGTTATGACTTTATTCTCGAAATATTACGACTTTTTTTCTCGCAAAGTTATGACTTTATTCTAGAAATATTACGACTTTTTTTCTCGCAAAGTTTTGACTTTATTCTCGAAATATTACGACTTTTTTTCTCGTAATATTATGACTTTATTCTATAAATCTCAGATGTGTTTCCCCTCAATGTGGCCCTAATACTCCGTAGTACATTGTCTCTTTGGCCCTCACTGCATTAGACTTATATACTATATACCTAGACTATAAACTGTGTTACCTTTATCACAATGATCAAATGTTTTGCAGCTCCAGACAGATTTTCTTTTTTTTTTGCCTAAAATGACTCTTTTGATAGTAAAGGTTGCCAACCCCACTGATAAACTAAAAGTTCATTCCAAAGGGAAATACCAGTTCCACTTGGGAAAGGAGAGGGGAAAGGAGATTAGGAGGAAAGGAGTGGAGATCCTGTATGGCAGAAACCACGTGAGGGAGAGCAGAAAGGAAGGGGATACTTCCGAATACAAACATCGGTCATAATAAAGAAACATAAATAGACAGCAGAAGGGAGGAAAATCACCATAACAAGACTCTGACTGGACACCTGGGCTTTAATAGGGAAAAGGAAATGAGTCAGAGAGAGAGACGGGATTGAGATTTACCTAATTTTACGTCATCTTATCTTAATAAAAAGTAATAAAATGTAAAGGATTATCTTGTGTTATTTGATCTTATTAATAATAATAATAATAACGGGGTGGTGTTTACCGTGTTCTCGAGAAGAGTTTTCATATAAACTCTTCTCAAGAACACCGTAAACTCATTTCCTCATTTGAAGGCACCATAATTACGTGTAAGTTCGAGTTTGTTTATGCTTGTCTTGGTGTTTCTTTTTTTCCAGACCTTTTTTTTGTTGCACAGAAACAAAAACTGGAGAACACCGGAGCTTCCGTATGTTAGTCACCTCGTTAACATTTCTCAGCTTTAGCTCTTATCCGTGCAGTTCAGCTGCAGATCAAGAAGTAATCACGAGTAAACAATGAAACATAACCTTTAATATAAAATATGGAAATGACAACAGATGCAGTCATACATTATTGACACCGTGACTCACAGAGTCCAGACCTATTGGATGAATCCTGACATGTTCCTGTTTTTTTACGGTGAACTGTGGTTTAGTTAACCACACCTTTGAATTCTCCATCACTGAGACGCTTCAAGTAAAGGTCATTTATTACACAGCTTTTTCATTTCAACCCATCAAACATTACAACTGTTTTCATTGAGGTTTTATATTGACTCCTCTACATCTCAGAGCTAAATATTGTACTTTTTAATTTACTACATTAAAGGGGTGGGGAAAAGAATCGATTCACCTACGTATCGCGATGCCAGAATCGATATATATGTTCATTTGAGTCTATGTGGAGGTAGAAGGAAGTTACCGCTTTTATTGTTATAGTCTGAGTAACGTGACGTCATATTTGTTCCGTATTCGTCAACCAAAACAAACCACAGCGAGCCGAAACGTTAAAGTAGAAAACGGCGAAAATTAGTCCACGTGGATACGACCTGCAGCCTCACATGTTAAATCCAGCGTGGTAAACACTACACATCCAGTAAAGGATGGAAACACTTTGGGTTTCACACATTGACAGGAAAAGCAGAGCTAGACATCACGGCTAAAGCTGCATGCTAACATCAAAAAAGGCCAAAATATGTCCAAAAAATAAGTCAGAACAAAGGCCGAAAAAAGTCAGAAATGTCCAAAAATATCCCAAAAAAGGGCCGTAATATGTCTGAAAAAGGCCAAAAAAGGCCCAAATCTGATCAAACAGAAGGCCGATATACGTCTGAATAAAAGTCTGAAAAATGTCTGAAATATGTCAGAAAAAAAGTCAGAAACAGTTAGCAGGAAACGTTATCGTATTGCGGTAACGTGGCGCTAGTCGGCCGTCGCTCTCCTCTCCGTGGTCGAATGGGCCGACGCTACGACTGTAGAGCACCCAGATACTGACATTTATGTTAAATGCATTCAAACAGCCTTGAAGCTTGAAGTATGCATTATTATAATCTGCTTAGAGCTAGTGTAAGGAAGTTAAACACGTCATCATTTCTTCTCTTTTTTATATTGCTGTGAAAACATCTCCTTCAATCAACTGGATTTATTCAAGTTTCTCTCCAAAAACTACATTTTACAAGATTACATTTGAGCACACCATTATAGCGTCATAATTTACTTTTGTCTAATTTTTACTGAGCACAGATTGAATGCACCATAATGTAACCCAATGGAACATCCGCTAACGCTAGTTGTTTTGGCGCCTTACGGCTTGTCCAGACTGCCTGCGTGAAAAGCGCGTGGCGGCTGCGTAACCTGTTGTTTTTATGTCGGCGTCCGTGTTAACAGGTTAGAGCAGCCACACTGCCGGCTATTTTTTCAGCTGCGTCTCCTCTAGAGATTCCAGGTGTCGCCTATTTTTAACGCAAGCCGCGCGGTTCACAGCAACAACAGACAGTGAAAGTGATCTTTTGACAGCATATTGAAATCATACCAGCAACATTACTACGCTTTCGATGTCTTTATCTGTAGAATATGTTTCGGATATCAAAAAAAGTAAAGATTTATTTTTAAATCAACACTTCCTGCTTTCTTTTCAAAATAAAAACCCTCAAGCGTTTATTTCCTGTGGACAGAATTCCTTAATTTGTTAACACGAGGCTTTTATTCTGAAATAATAGTGCAGGACAGTGTTGTAGAACATGCAGTGACTTGGAGAGCTCCATGAATGAATATAGTACGGGGTTTTAATGGTGGATTATTACTATTATTCACAAATTATCACACGTTTCTTAACCTTTCTCTGTCTAAAATAAATTAAAATGATATTTATAATGAAATTAAATAGCCATTATGAAAGGCAAACTCTATGTAGAAAGAAAGGGCTGACCGCAGCAGACACGCAGCAGAAACGCAGCTGGCGTGAATCACGCAGCCATTCAGCGAGGCGGCTGCCACGCGCTCCTCACGTTCCCTGTGTGGATAAAGCTTTATTTATATAAGAGAAGTTTGCTTTCAGTGATTTCTGACAGAAAGCCCCTTCTAACAGGTTTAAGAAAAAAAAACTACTTGGTTAGGTTTAGGAAAAGATCGTGGTTTGTGTTAAAATAATCCCGTCTTCCGTGTGCGGACTGCGCTGCCTACCGGCTGCTAACAGCTAACAGCTAACATTAACTAGCTGCCGATTTCAACACAGATTTGTAGTTCACAACGTAGCTTCACGCTATCGGAGCGCTCGTAAAAAGTCACTCGGAGCAGCAACGGCACAAACTGGACCGTTGGTAAATTCGGAGCGCTGTTGGAGCGTAACGTTATCGTTCAGTTATTCAGAGTGCCTCTCTCTCGTACTCTGATCACTCCAACAAAAGCATTAATGCCGATCTCCCGATCCCATATTTTTTACAGAATATCAGGGCATCCCTAATAAAGATCACGTTTATTTTTTCACTTGCCCGATTGGACAAGTGCATGAGGCATTCCACTTGTCCGGAGTTTACTTGCCACGGGCAAGCGTTAAAGCCCTGCTTAACGCCATTCGATAGATACCATAGAGAGCCTATACATGTATAGGGAGGAGAGCACTATATACAATTTATATTGTTAGATAACTTCCCTTATCTAAGCGACCCTTTTCAACTCTAATGCAGATGTTATTCGTGCACTAGGTGACAGAGATCCAGAATAAAACACACCAACTGTGACAGCGGCTCAGTTTTCACTTTGAATAAGAGTTTATGAGGGAAACAATGACGTTGGAGTGAAATAATGAGATCCAGGAACACGGCGGGATCAGACTTTCTGCTGCGTACTCTCAGCGTGTCTCTCTCTCTGAAAAGGCTCGCTGAAAAACAAAACTGTCACAACCGAGGTGCATGAACCGGAAACAGGCAGGAAGGACGCACATGTTCAGCCTCAGGAAAACAGCTTCATCTGCACATAATTAATCCTGAGTGAGTGCAGGCGACGACAGGAAACAATCAGGTGACTAATGAGATTAGATAAAACTTTATTGATCTCTGGAAGGGAAATGCAGTTGAAAATAAATACACATAGATAATGTACTTTTTAGCCCACTACATTTATTTGATTTTAGTTACTAAATACTTTGCGGCATCACCGTGAAGGGGATTCTTTCACAACAATAACCTGCTGGCTGTACATTATCCCGCTTATTACACGGCTACTTACTGAAGAAATCAATAATTTGACACAAAAACGGCCCTCCAGAGTCCGACATCAGAGCTGCGCCCATAGCAATGGTCTGCTATACATAGCAACGGTCTGCTATACATAGCAACGGTCTTTTACACATAGCAACGGTTTTTTACACATAGCAACGGTCTGTTATACATGGCAACGGTCTTTTACACATAGCAACGGTCTGCTATACATAGCAACGGTCTTTTACACATAGCAACGGTCTGTTATACATAGCAACGGTCTTTTACACATAGCAACGGTCTGTTATACATAGCAACGGTCTTTTACACATAGCAACGGTCTGTTATACATGATAGCATGTCAGCTGCTGCTGTTTGAACACACGTTTTAATTTATTTATTATAAAGTAAATATAAGCTATGTTAAAAATGTACCTGCAGAGCTTCAATCAATTAAACACACACATGCTGCATATTATGTTATTATTATATATGCAAATTTTCTGCCTCACGTTTCAGAAAGCCTGAAACAGAAAAAAATTATGAAGCGATTAAGACGTTATGATAGAGTGAAAAGAATAAATCAGCAAATGTATTAAAAATAATATTAAAAATAATGTAATGTATTTATTTTAAATAATATTTTTGCTATATTTAATGACATTCATTTATTTATCTAGTCATTTATTTATTTAATTTTTATTTTGGCAGGCTCCCTGCACAGTCCACTAGGTGACACTGTGACATTGAGGTTGTTGCTAGTTGAGAGGCACATTATCTTAGAGGAACATAAACAGTTCATGCTGCAGTAATGCAGAGAAATGCTGTAACCTTGTCATCAAGAAGCCTCCCGTGAGTTACTACAATAAGTTTATAAAATAAAATGCCTTGTTAAAGATCAAATCTGTGGCTACTTGTCACATTTCAGATGTCTGTCTGACTTGTTATCAGTTCCACAAAGAGTGAATTACCCTCTAAACCTCAATATTTCACATAAAAGCAAAGAAAAGGAATCAATCTGAGTCTTTTCTCTCTTATTGTCACGACAGCCTCCTCACTTGTTTTTATTTCACTCCTCCAGCTCTAAGCATTCCACAGGAACTCTCCAGACTTGTCATTCTCCATCCATCCACCAGATGGACTCAGACTCTTACATCCACCTGATCACCTGTTCCTCATTCTCCATTTAGCCCTCTTTACCTTTTAGCCTCTTCGACCTGAACCTGAGTCCTTCAGGTCCGTACCTACCTACCTGCCCCATTAACGCAATCAGTCTTTCGTGGTTTTAAAGCTAGATTGAAGACACTGATATCATATGAAACTAGAAAACCTAAGGAATCCATCAGTACCAACCATGTCATACTAGCTTGTCGTGAAGGAGGTTAAATAACGCTCCAAAGTTCCGCTAAATTTTGACGAGGAAAAACTGTCATGGCCATTTTCAAAGGGGTCCCTTGACCTCTGACCTCCAGATGTGTGAATGTAAATGGGTTCTCTGGGTACCCACGAGTCTCCCCTTTACAGACATGCCCACTTTATGATAATCACATGCAGTTTGGGGCAAGTCATAGTCAAGTCAGCACACTGACACACTGACAGCTGTTGTTGCCTGTTGGGCTGCAGTTTGACATGTTATGATTGGAGCATATTGTTTTATGCTAAATGCAGTACCTGTGAGGGTTTCTGGACAATATCTGTCATTGTTTTGTGTTGTTAATTGATTTACAATAATAAATATATACATACATTTACATAAAGCAGCATATTTGTCAACTCCCATGTTGATAAGAGTATTAAATACTTGACAAATCTCCCTTTAAGGTACATTTAGAACAGATAAAAAATGTGTGATTAATCGTTTAATTAATAAACGACTGTATCGTAACACCTGTATCATGATACGTATTGTATTACCAGATTCTTGCTAATACACAGCCCTAGTATTTTTACATTAGTGCATTGGTACTTTTACTTAGTAAAGGAACTAGATACTTCTTCCGCTACTGCCTGTATAAATACAGTTGCCTCACTTGGTCTGTTGATGCACACAGTTACATACAGTAGTGACCTCGGACCTGTAGGCAGAGCATCTGAAGCAATTCCCTTCAGGCAGGTAATCTGAGCATGTCTCTGGTCTGAGGCTCAGTCAAGCGATCAGCAGGTGACAGAAAGTGTTCAGGTAACATTCCTGTCACATTCCGGTCTGTCGTGTCTGAAACGCTGCAGGCGTGTCTGATCCACCGCCGGATATCAGACTGAGAGCACGTCAGCTGCAGTTTGGACACATACTGTATTTTAATTTATTTCTTATTGAAAGTAAATATAAGCTGTGTTCAAAATGTACCTGCAGGGCTTTAATCAATTAAACCCACACATGCTGCATATTTAGAAACCTAAATGCACTTCAGATTCTCTGCCTCACGTTTCAGACAGCCTGAAACAGAAAACACGTTATGATAGAGTGAAAAGAATAAATCAGCAAATGTAGCAAAAATAATATTAAAAATAAATGTAAACATAAATGAATTGATAAAATGTGACATAAATCGATTTTTTTAATTTGCTACTTTATTAATTTATCTTTGCATTAATCCCCTTTTATTTAGTCTTCTGTTTAATTTCCTTTTTTATTTATTTATGTGTTTAATTTTATGATTTTTTACATTTATTTATTTATTTTTGCATTTATTATTTATTTATTTTTGCATTTATTATTTATTTATTTTTGCTTCCATTTTTTACTTATTCATTTATTTTTTTATTTTTTTATTATTTATTTTTATAGTATAAAATAAATAAAAAAAATGAATGCAAAAAATACATAAATAAATAATACATTTAAAAATTGATAAATATATATTAATATAACAATATTAAGCAGAAGTACAAAGATAAATAATAATAATAATTAATTAAACTGCTTTTAATCGCTCTTTTATGCTTAAATATTTATGAGTAAAAGTGGAGTTTCTCCTCCTCAAAATATTACCATTATTGTATTATATTATATTTTATTATATTATTTGTATTAACACCCTTATTTATTTACTCCTCTGTTTAATTTTTCTTTTTATTTAGTAATTCATTTATTTTTATGAATTTTTACATTTATTATTTTTGCATTTGTTATTTATTTTTTAAATTATTTATTTATTTATTTTTGCTTTCTTTTTTACTTATTCATTTATTTTTTATTTATTTTTATTTCTTTTCATAGTATAAAAAATAAATAAATAAAGTATAATGCGAAAAATAAATAATTAAATTCAAAAACTGATAAAAAAATAATACATAAATCAATAAAAGGGAATATTAAACAGAGGTGCAAATATAAATAATAATAATTAATTAAACTGCTTTTAATCACTCTTTGATGTTTAAATATTTGTGAGTAAAAGTGGAGTTTACATTATATTATATTATATTATATTATTTGTATTAATTCCCTGATTTATTAACTCTTCTGTTTAATTTTCCCTTTTATATATTTGTGTATTTATATTATATAAAGTATATAATATAATAATATGTATTATATTATATAATTATGACCACTGTAAAGTGTGTCAAAGGTCTTCCCTCCTACTCTGCCAGCTTTTGTCGCCCAGTCAGTCATAACAGGCTGTTGGGTGACATGAAACACGGGGACGAGACCGAGCAGCTCAGGCTTTACTAAACCGACGCCTTCCTCCACTTCTCCTCTTCTAACGAGGTGAAATTAAGTCGGATTAAAGAGTTTATTAAGCCACATGACCTCGCCGGATAATCCCTTGAAAGTGACCAAAACATTCTCTTCCAGGCCAAATGAAACCAATCTTATCACTAGTGAGTCCACACACACACACACACACACACACACACACACACACACACACACTCCTCCCTTTCAAAACACTCCACTAAACCGGTCCTACAGTTTGACAGCAGACATTTTTTTCTCTCTTAGTCTCCTGTGTGGAGTCAGTCGTGACTCTTGAGACACATTTTGCTTCATCTGATATCGAAACATGTTTCTCACGCAAAGAAAGCCCCAGGGTCTATAAGAGCCGCCAGGAACCAGCAGACACACACAGGAACCAGGTCTACGGTGCAGACGGATCCAGCAGACACACACAGCAACACAGCATGGGTAAGAGAAGACTGGTTCTCTGCTGCTGCTCTCACACTCATCTCTCTCTCTCTCTCTCTCTGGACAAACCAAACTCTGGGCAAATTTTGTGCATTTTTTATTTATTTTTATGTGTCAATGTAGGAATACATATTTTTTTTAATTAATAATTTGGTACACTGTCTCATAATAATAATAATAATAATAATAATAATAAATTCAGATTTACTGTTTTCACTTCCTATAAATCTAGAAATTCTCTCTGGACAAACCAAACTCTGGGCATTTGTGCATTTTTTATTTATTTCTATGTGTCAATGTAGGAATACATAATTTTTTTAAATCTATAATTTGGCATACTGTCTCATGATAATAACAATAATAATAATAATAGTGTTGCACTTGTTTCTGATTCTCTCTGGACAAACCAAACTCTGGGCAAATGTTGCACTATTTTTGGAGCCTTGTAAATTGGTAAACAAATAGCACAAATTTAGATTTTGTAGATGCTTATCTACAAGAAAGATGTGTCATTGTATATAATATTATGAATATATAATATGGCACACTGTAATATCTAATAATAATGACAATAGTGTTGCACTTGTTTCTGATTCACTTCCTTTAAATCTAGAAATTCTCTCAGACAAACCAAACTCTGGGCAAATTTTGCTGCGTTTTGGAGTCTTGTAATTTCACATTGTTGGCAAATAAATAGTATAAATTTTTATTTCGTAGATCAAAGTTTGACTGTTTTTATTTTTTTATAATATGGCACACTGTAATATCTCATAATAATAATAATAATAATAATAGTGTTGCACTCAAATTTACTGTTTTCACATCCTATAAATCTATAAATTCTCTCGGACAAACCAAACTCTGGGCAAATTTTGCACTATTTTTGGAGCCTTGTAAATTGGTAAACAAATAGCACAAATTTAGATTTTGTAGATGTTTAATGTGTCATTGTAAGAATATTTAACGTTTATGTATATATAATATGGCACACTGTAATATCTCATAATAATAATAATAATTTTGTATATCTAAGTTTGACTGTTTTTAATTTTTTTACAATGTGTCAGTGTAGAAATACATAACTTTTTTAAAATCTATAATATGGCACACTGTCTCATAATAATATTAATATTATTATTAATAATAATAATAATAATAATAATAATAATAATAATAATAATAATGTGTTGCACCTTTTCTGATTTACTATTTTCACTTCCTATAAATCTAGAAATTCTCTCTGGACAAACCAAACTCAGTTCACATAGTTAATAAACAATTACAAATACAAGCACAAATCCGGAGCCAAGCACCTTGGTTTGATCATTAGTGTGAAGACAATTAATCATTTCAAAATTAAGGGCTAAATTTATATATATTTTTTTAATTCTATAATATTATATACTAGATAGAAATGTGTTTCTCTGCTGCTTTCTCTGCATTCAACTCACTGTGGACACCAAACTCTGGGCAGATTTTGCTCCGTTTTAGGAGTCTTGTAAGTTCACATCTTTGGTTAACAAATAGCACAGATTTTGTAGATCTTAGTATCTTTATTTTTTTTAATGGCACACTGTAATATCTGTAGATTAGATTAGATTTTTTGAATATGTATGAGTATAGTGATATAATATATAACAATAATCTGCAGCTGACGCCCAGCGAGTGGCCTCGTCAGACACGTTTCACGGCTCTGTATCATTTGATATTGAGCTCTGCGTCAGGTGGAGCATCCACACAGTAACACTATTGTTCCCGCTGCTCTATTATTGTCCTTCATGGTAAAAAAGATCACAGCGTTGATTATCTTCCGGTGACGCCGGCTGTCTGGAAGCTTATTTGGAGACATCACAGCTTGTTTTCTCCCTTTAAAAGATGACATGTTGTTACTGTTATGATGTAATAATAAACAGATTTAACAGAACAGAAGTTAATTTCAGGCTTTATTTCTCCCTAATGACTTTCTAATAAAGGAACTCTTTATAAGTAACAAATGTCTTTACGAGTGGTTAGTAAATTATTTAATGACACGTGTAGATTAATCATAAACTTTTCACAGGATTCAGGTCAGTTAAGTCAAGTACATTTTATTTATGGAGCCCAATATCACAAATCACAAGTTTGCCTCAAAGAGCTTTACAACCTGACACCCTCTGACCTTTGACCCTTGATTCAGATCATGAAAAACAGCAGAGAAGGGATCCCTCTCCAACAACAGACAGACGTGCAATAGATTACGTGTGTTTTCATAATGAAAACATACAGTATATTAATAAAATGGATCCATATCTGCAGCTAAATATAATTCATTAACAATTTAAGCTTCAAAGTTCACTTTATTGTCTCCATATAAATACTCACACACTACTGTGTACTTTTTATTTTATTAACATTTACAACGGTAGATTTTTTGTGTATTTTTGTAAAAACACTTCAACACATTTGATTAAACTTGAAACTGGAGAATTTATCATTTATTAGAGATTTTCAGCTCCTTACACTTTATTAATGACTTACTAAAGGCCCAGACGCATCAACCAGACGTCACAGAACTAGTAGTGACGAAGGCCGACCGTTGAGTGCCCTCACATCGCCTCACGTCGCCTCACGTCGCCTCACGTCGCCTACGAACGTAAATCGCAGGTTAGCGGTTTTGGAAAGCGTAAGTAAACAGCACGGACAATAACAAACCTCCGCTACTTTACATTACAAAAATGTTCACACCACTCTCACTCACCACTTAGCTTCATTCCAGATGTTCATGTCGCTGTGAAAATATCTGTAATGATCAGATGACAAATGAGAAGAGCCATCTGTGTGTGTCCTCTTGACTTAACTCGTTGGTTTGCTTTCCACACGTCCGTTTCTCTTTTCGTGCACTGATTCGTTTAAGCTGAACAGTCAATCAGAGTGATTTCTCTCACCGACGGGCAGCGCCGGCGATTCAACATGCTGAATCGGCCGAAAAACCTCCGAAAGACTAGAGCCGATGATGCGAGACACACTGTAAAAACTAGACCGACAGACGCTCACAGACGGCCCCAAACTGTCCAACGGCAGACCGTTGGCTTGGTGTGTCAGGGCCTTAAAGTACAAGTTGAGGTGTAGTAATATTATTTTGTACATTTTAAGGGGTTTTACACTTTAAAATCATCTTTCCATTAAGGCGAAAGTTGTAAGGTTTCAGATTGTTTTCCATTAAAATGTACATAATTTAACTGAAAACACGCAGATGATCCATTAAAAGCCTTAATAAGGCAGATTTATTGTATAATATACTGTAATAAGCATCTTTTAATATATTGTAAACCATTTATTTATCCATTAATTAACCTAAAAACCTGGGGTGAACCCCAACAAATGTGAAGAAACCCCTTGAATTTGCACATTAAATTAAAAATGAAGGTTCTTTTAGTACAAATGAAGGTGTAACTGCTAACATTAATAAAGCTGTTACTTTGGACTGTTAATAAAAGATGATTTATTAGAAAATGGTATCGTAAATGTTGTCTTTTAATATATATCTTACTGTGCGTGTGCGTGTGTGTGTGTGTGTGTGTGTGTCAGCTCAGAAGACGGCCCTGATCGTGTACGCCCACCAGAGTCCGGGTTCGTTCAACGCGGCGGTGCGTGACGTGGCGACGGAGGAGCTGGTGGCGCAGGGCTACAAGGTCCTCGTGTCCGACCTGTACGCCATGAACTTCAGAGCCAACTGCACGCAGGACGACATCATCGGTGACCTCACTATGATCCACTACAGGGTTAAAGCTTAAAGTTTATTTCCTGTTGCAGTGTATGTGAATGACATCAGCTCACAGGAAGTAAACATGAACCCAAACTGTTGCCTAGCAACGCAATTCCGTTGAAATGCACTAAAACGGAGCGTTTCAGACAGAGCGTGAATACAGGTATATTCAGACAGACAGTACGAGGAAAATAACGTGTTGTTTGAACATTAAAGCATGTCAACATGTTCTAGTAGAAACCCAAATTACAAGTATGAACCTGGAGATGAGCATGATATGGGACCTTTAAACCTGCTTAGTACAAGTACAAAAATCTCACTTTTTACAAATATGGGACCTTTAAGTTCTGACAGAGCGTGTTGTGTTCAGGTGAATTGAAGAATCCAGAGCTTTTCCAGTACGGAGAGGAGACGATGCACGCCTGGATGGAGGAACGCCTCAGTGAAGACATCGTAGCCGAGCAGCGCAAAGTAGAGGAGGCCGAGTTCATCATCTTCCAGGTCAGAGGTCACTCACATCGCTGTAGTTTCTCCTTTGTGTCGAGACTTTGAGCAAAACAATATCAGATTGGCGGTTATCCAGACATTAACAACCTCAGTGAACTTGGCTTCCAACAACCAATCAGATGTGTTTCTTACTTTTTATCGAAGGATTAGGGTGAAAATAATTTTCTTATTGTTGTCAAATCCCATTAAAATACCAAAAAAACAACATTGAATGTATTAACTAACAAGTACTTTATCAGAGCCTGATATCTCTTCTTCCACTGAGCTCTTTGTCATCCACCGTCCTGCTGCCCCAAATACTCACTATCAATCAATCAATCAATCAATCAATCAATCAATCAATCAATCAATCAATCAATCAATCAATCAATCAATCAAACTTTATTTATATAGCACCTTTTCAAACAATAATTCAAAGTGCTGGAAAGACGATTGACAAAAATATAGTGTTAATAATGGATTTAGAGACTAATGCACACCGAAACAACCAATATAAAAGTTAATTGAATAAGAAAGCAATAAAAGATAGGTACTTAACAGAATTAAAGATATATAATATAGAGTACCTGGGAGGGTTCCTGGACAATATCTGTCATTGTTTTGTGTTGTTAATTGATTTACAATAATAAATATATACATACATTTGCATAAAGCAGCATGTTTGCACACTCCCATGTTGATAAGAGTATTAAATACTTGACAAGTCTCCCTTTAAGGTACATTTTGAACAGATAAAAAATTTGATTAATTTTGAGATTAATCATGATTAACTATGGACAATCATGCGATTAATTAAGATTAAATGTTTTAATCGATTGCCCTAGTATTTTTTATTTGAAGTTCAGCCTAAAAGATTTTTGATGCTATTTATTTATTTATTTATTTATTTATTTATTTATTTATTTATTTATTTATTTATTTATTTATTTATTTATTTATTTATTTATGTATTAATTAATTAATTAATTAATTTATTTATTTATTTATTTATTTTACAATGCCTTCTTCTAATTATACTCTTCTAAATTGATGAAAATTTGCATTGCTAGACCAACTCAGACTTTTTGTCTTTACAAATGATTACATTCAAATAAATAAAATGAATTGGTTTGAGGGTTAGAATTAAAAACACAGATTCAATTTGAGTGTATGATGCAAAGAAAGAAAGAAATTGAGAGAAAATAAAACAATAAAGTATAAAAAGTATAAAAAATGTTCTGTGTCTCCTCCCAGTTTCCGTTGTACTGGTTCAGTGTGCCGGCCATCATGAAGGGCTGGATGGACCGAGTGCTCACACAAGGCTTCGCTTTCTCCCTGGAGAAGATGTACAATAACGGTGTGTTCAAGGTCAGTCTCTCTCAGCTGGACAACACAGCTCTTTAGGATTATAATTCAATAAAGTTAGCATGATGATAAAGCAAAAGGAATCCTTAACGTCAGGTCTATTTATCCTGATTTTAACATATTGAAAATATGAAAAACTCTGGTGATGTTTTCTTTTATGAAGGAAATACAGTAAATATGATTCAGACATGAATATATTGATTCAATTGATTTTAATTAAGTTTATTAATTAAACATAGACATTCCCATTTTATTTAGCATTCTTCATACATTTCAGTCATTTATTTAATTATTCATCTATTTGTGATTTTGGCAGGTTTTGTCCTCCATATATTATCACTCATTATCTGTTTATACAGCAGACTCCACTTTGATGTTGAATAAAAAGAGTATTTCTTTGTGTCCTTGAAGGATAAGAAAGCGATGTTGTCTTTCACTACTGGAGCAACACAGACGATGTTCCAGCCGGATGGCATCAATGGAGACATCAACATCGCGCTGTGGCCTCTACAGGTGAGCCACACAGACTCATATACTCCTATACTATACTCATATATATATATACATACATACATACATACATATGTATGTATGTATGTATGTATGTATGTATATATATATATACTGTATATAGGATATAGGATTATCCTGGTGCTCAGGTTCCTCCCACAAAATATATATTAAAATAAATAAAAAATAAATAAAATAAAACTTAATTAAAAATCAAATAAACAGTCAAATAAAATTTCAATATGTCTGCCTCTCTGAATAAACGTATACAGTTTAAATACAACGTTATGACATTAGGGTGGCTATAAAGTAGAAGTAATGGTATCTGTTTAATTTGTGATTTCAACAACACTGAAGCTGATCAATAAAATGATCAATGTTACGTAATAAAAGATGCTCCAAACAGTATTTTAGATGCTGGTTAACAACATGTGCCGGTTCTGTAATGATCAATGATATTTTGCAGTAAAAACCATGTTACTTTCATGACTGACTGGCTCATGATTATTTTTAATATTTGCATTATTTACCGGTAATTATTAAGCTGTCACTTCATTATTATTATTAACAGACAGTTGTAAACTACTCAAAGTACTAAGTAGTGATTTTGGGCCATACAAATAAAATTGACTTGACTTGTTTGTGAATGGTTGTTAACTCGTCTCTCTCTCATGTATTCGTCTCTTGTTTCTTTCAGAACGGCACGCTGCACTTCTGTGGATTTCAGGTTCTTGCTCCTCAGATCTTCTGGAGTCCGGCTCACTGTCCCGCCGCCGTGCGAACCATGATGCTAGACGGGTGGCGAGCCCGAGTAAAAGAACTGTTAGCAGAAAAGTCTTTGACCTTTGCCCCCTGTGAGCTCTTTGACCTCAGCTTTAAGGGGGGGTTCATGCTTTGGCCCAAAGTGAGGGAGGAGCGAGAGTCGCAGCCGTACGGCATCACCACTGGACACCATCTGGGGAAACCGCTGCCGCCGGACAACCAGATCAGAGCTCAGCCCACCGACGACAGTAAACCAGACTGCACGAACTAGAACTTCTCTGTTAGTATCAATATATGGGATTTTATAAATGCTTCATGTTTACTGAAGCTGAAATAAACAATTTAAATAACAATGACTTGAATTTATTTCTACTTAGATGCAAAAAAATATCTTTTAATTTGCATACACACTGACGACTGAAGGCTAAACTATATTAGTACCAGTTGTCGAAAGTATAAGTATGTGCAAGTGCTTAAGTACAATTTTGAGCTACTTGTACTCGTAATTGTACTCAAGTTGAGTATGTTTGGCTGATAATGCTTACACCTTAAATTGTACTATAAAAGGACCTTCATTTTCCATTTAAAGTGCAGATTCAGGGGGTTGCTCCACAAGATTCCGGGTTTTGATTTTTCATCTCCTCCATTTAAGTTTTTTTTTTTTTTTGCAGATATGTCAAAGGTCATCTTATCAAATGTAGAACATAACTCAGTGTCACTTCAGCGACATGAAATAAAAACAGGAAAAGGACCACCTTTTCTTCTCCACCCCACCCCATGTTGGTCTTGGTCACACGAAATTATTATTATTATTATTATTATTATTATTATTATTATTATTATAAAACAATTTAAGAAAATAATAATAAAATAAAATAAAATAAATAAAATAAAATATTTTTTATTATTTTATTTTTATATTATTTTATTTATGTTTGTGTTTTTTTAATTTTTAACAAAAGTAACAATTTGGAAAAGTAACCTAGGGCTCTTGGATTTTTTTCCCAAATGTTCTGATATTTTATAAACATTTTTTAATTGAATGATCAGAAAAATAACCAACAGATTAATCGATAATTAAAATAACCGTTAGACGCAGCCTGCTACTGTAGATAATATGGTTATGTTTATGTTGCTGCACTGTGGGTGGGACCAAATATAACTAACAGGGTAACTCAGTTAAAAGTTTGCCATGTAAAAGACACAGATACAAGTGAATGTTAACATTAAACATTAAAACGTATTAGTTCTTGATAGAGGAAATGAATGTATTTGATTTTAATTATTTAAGTGTCAAAAAGTCGGAGCGTCTAATTGTCTCTCCTGTCTGTCACCCCCTCCTGTGTGCGTCGGAATGGAACAGCCCGGTGTGACGTCACCGTTGGGGCAGCAGGCTGATATTGAAGAGCAGATTGTTGATTGTTGTAATAATAATAATAATAACAATAATAATAATAATAATTATTATTATTACTATTATTATAAAACAAATTAAGAAAATAATTTTAAAAAATAGAAAATAAAATAAAATGTTTTTTATTATTTTATTTTAATATTATTTTATTTATCTTTTTGTTTTTTTGTTTCTTGTTAAACAAAACTAACAATTTGGAGAAGTAACCTAGGGCTCTTGGATTTTTTTTCCAAATTTTCTTATATTTTATAAACATTTTTTAATTGAATAATCACAAAATTGCATTAATTTGTAATCTATTAATCGACAATTAAAATAACCATTAGACGCAGCCTGCTACTGTAGATATATGGTTATGTTTATGTTTCTGCACTGTGGGTGGGACCAAATTCAACTAACAGGGTAACTCTGTTAAAAGGTCGCCATGTAAAAGACACAGATACAATGTGAATGTTGATATTAAAGAATAAAACATTATAGTTATCTAGAGAAGAAATTAATGTATTTAATTTTAATTATTTAAGTGTACAAAAAGTCGGAGCGTCTAATTGTCTCTCCTGTCTGCCTCCCCTCCCCTCCCCTCGGAATGGACCAGCCCGGGTGTGACGTCACCGCTGGGCAGCAGCAGCTCTGCTAGAGAAGAAGAGCAGCAGATTGTTGTTTGTTGTTTTGCTTCTGAAGAGTTGAGATCTGAGCTGTTCTCTCGTCTCCTTCCTCCACTTTAACACTCACTATTTAAAGGTTACAGTTACAGGAATATATTCAGAAAGATCTTATACATCGTGTTGGTTATAATCTTCATCTGCATCGAGCTGAAAAAGAGCCTCAGGAAACCATGAAATGGATGTTCAAAGAGGATCACTCCCTGGGTAAGAGCAGAGGAGGAGGAGAGGAGAGAGGGGGTTTAATGATGGATAACAAACAACATGTACACGCAGTTACATTTATTAAAGTGTAAGCATGTATTTAAGAGGTGGATGAGATAAATGAGTGTTTAATAGTTTAGTAAATCCCTTTAGAATAAGGTTAATTACACACTGTGGCCTGTTCCTGCAGGCTGCTGTTGAGAGAGGAGGCTCTGAGCTAGCCTGTGGTTGAGTTAGATGCTAGATAATTACTAGTCTGTTTTATACAGATACATATTATAGTTTCATTTCATTACACTTGTTGTAAACTGGAGGCCTGATAGTTGTCACCAAAGTTGTTTTGGTGAGGACAGGTGCAGGCCTGCAGAGCTGGTTTACATCCAGCTTTTAGCCTTTTAAATTATTCATCCAGATTTCTGTCAATAAATCGACTAATTGTTTATAAAAGAAAGAAAGAAAATGTCCCTGTCATGTTATCAGAGACTCAAGTTATTCCTTAAAACAGCTTACTATGATAAAACATAAGAAAGCAAATCTGAATCTGAAACAGTCATGTTGTAAAACAGAGAAGGACAGCACTAAATGTTTGACATTTTACTTTGATAAATTACTTGAATAATTATTTAATTAATGGGATTTTTAGCTATTATTTTTCTGTCATCCAACTAATCTTTAAGTTGAAGTATAAAGTGAAACTAAGTATTATTTTTTTAATCAAAAACTGGAGGCCTGATAGTTGTCACTAAAGTTGTTCTGGGAGGACAGGTGCAGGCCTGCAGAGCTGGTTTACATCCAACTATTAGCCTTTTAAATTATTCATCCAGATTTCTGTCAATAAATTGACAAATTGTTTACAAAAAAGAAAGAAAGAAAATGTCCCTCATGTTATTCCTTAAAACAGCTTACTATGATAAAACAGCAGGAAGCCAACAACTCATTTATACATGTATTAATCTGAAACCAAAACATATCTGGTATTTTTTTTACTGTCATGTTGTAAAACAGAGAAAGGCATCAATTTCTCACAGTAAATGTTTAACATTTCACTTTTATAAATTACTTAAATAATTATTTGATTAATGGAATTGCTGGCTACTATTTTTCTGTTATTCAACTAATTGTTTAAGTTGAACTATAAAGTGAAACTCAGTATTATTTTTTTATTAAAACTGGAGGCCTGATAGTTGTCACTAAAGTTGTTTTGGGAGGACAGGTGCAGGTCTGCAGAGCTGGTTTACATCCAACTATTAGCCTTTTAAATAATTCATCCAGATTTCTGTCAATAAATCGACTAAATGTTTACACAAAAAAGAAAGAAAATGTCCCTCACATGTTATCAGAGGCTAAAGTTATTCCTTAAAACAGCTTACTATATCAAAAGGATACTAAAATGAATTATGATAAAACATCAGAAAGCAAACAACTCATTTGTACCTTTTATTAATCTGAAACCAAAACATAGCTGGTATTTTAATTCCTTAAACTTCATGATCTGAATGAACTTCCTGTTGACAGGCTAGCTGGTGGTACCAAAGTGTTTATCAGACTTTAAAAAGAGGCTTTAATACTCAGTTTATATGTTAATTAATGAGCACAGTTTACATGTTGTTGGTGAGAAATAACATGGGATTTAAATTGTCTCTGTTTTAAATGTTAAATGTGTAAAACTAATGAGAATATGGCAGTTGGCTTCTTTCCAACACAGTGTTATTGTTGGTGTCAGTCTTGAGACTACATTACCCATAAACCCCTCTGCTTCCTGTGAAAAAGAGGATGTTCCTTATCAAGTACAAGATCTTTAGTTATCATACGCACAACATTTACAAAGAAGCTTCGTCCAACGATGCTCATTAAATGTGTGTAAAAAGAAAAATTAGATCACACAAGTAAAAACAACAGAAAGTCTTAATATAAGAAAGTCCAAGATAAAATAAGGGATAAAATATAACATAAATAAAGTAATAAACATTAAACAGTAGTTGCAAATTAACTAATTGAATCTAAGCAGCAATGTAGTAAATGTATCTGCATAATGGTAAGTATAAACATATTTATACAGTAAACAGCTGTAAAACAGTAAGTAAAAGATAAAGTGACAACAGATATCCAGTTTCATACTGAACACTAACTGTATAAAGTTTTGTCCTCCTACAAGACTACAACCAATGATTATTTTCACTATCGAATAATCTGTTGATTATTTTTTAATTAATTGTTTAGCAATAAAAAGACAACAAATAGTGAAAAATCAGAGGCAGATTTATTGCCAAGTTTTCTCATAAAAGGAATTTCTATTGTTGTTTTTGGTGGATAACACTAAACAGAGTAAAAGCAAGTACTGAAAAAGTCAAGAAATAAAAATAAAATAGAAACATTTACAATAAAAATATGAAAAAATATTAAATTGCTCATCATACATACATACACTTTCCCCCATTTTCCCCAATTAAAGTAGCTTTAAGCAATGGAAATAATAACATTGAAAGTAATCGTTAGTTGCAGCCCGAGAAGAAAGAAACTAAATACAAACTTTTTTTATTTTATGTTTTATGTTTTTGTTGTGATGTATTTTAGGATGCCTACAAAAGATGAAAAATAACCTTTTGGTTAATTATGGCATTTTTTATACCATGTGTATTTATTAATTTGTACAGTCCCCTCTCAAATAGACTAAACTAAATGTTGATATAATTATTATTTGGTAGTGATTCACTCACTTTTGAGCAAATTTTGCTGTAAAAATAATCATTAATAATAGGTTTCAGCAGGAATGGTGTTATAGAGGCTGTCAGTACAATAATTACACAAAGAGCTAATGTGTTGATGATTTATTGATGATGCACTTTCACCGTTTAAGTGTCTGGATTGATTGATTGATTGATTAGGTTTTGTGGTCTCAGTGTGTCTTTGATCCACAGCAGCTGCCTGTAAATGTCTCACCTGAGCTGTTAAATATTGATCTCTGTCCATCACTGGTTTGTCTCTCGTGTCTGAACAGAAGAGGACGTTTTACCTTCGAAACGTGTGTTTCTGTCATCGTGTAAAAGATTAAAATAATTAACATTAATGTTTCTGTTTGTCCTCCAGAACATCGATGCATAGAGTCAGCCAAAATCCGCAACAAGTACCCTGACAGGGTCCCGGTGAGTGAACCCTCTCCAGCTGATTCAGTCCTCTTCGTGATGTGTGTTGTGTTACTGATCTGTAATCAATACCTCCGTGTGTGTGTTTGTTTCGTCAGGTGATTGTGGAGAAAGTGTCGGGATCACAGATAGTGGACATCGACAAGAGGAAGTACCTGGTCCCCTCCGACATCACAGTGGCTCAGTTCATGTGGATCATCAGGAAACGCATCCAGCTGCCCTCAGAGAAGGCCATCTTCCTGTTCGTGGACAAGACGGTGCCTCAGTCCAGGTCAGGGCCGGGACGCTGGGGGGGGGGTTTAGTCCTTTTAAGAGGTTCCTAATACCCGGGTCGAGTACCGGTACCGGGCCTCAGAATGTTTGCTTCATGGGAACAAATAAATGACAGGATTCAGAATAATAATTATATGATTTCATAGGTAATTATTGCAGTAATAACCTTGACATGGTGTAGTTAATTCCCTCTCACATCCACAACAACAATAACATTATTAATTAAAGTACGTAATTGTCATTTTTTAACTCGTATAATTTGTGTTTTGAGAGTATAAATAGAAAGAGATCAGAAAATTAATTGGTAACTATTTTTGATAATTGATGAATTGTTGAAGTTTTGGTGAAGTTTTTTCAGCAAAAATACAGGTTTATTTACTGCTTTTAAGCTGAATATCTTTGGGTTTTGTACTGTGAATACACCTCATTGGGGTGTGAGAAGTTATGGCGGCATTTTTCACTAATTTCTGGTATTTTCTAAGATTAAAATAAAAAAATAAATAATCAGCAGATTAACCGATAATAATCATTAGTTGCAGCCCTAGTGAAGATTATAACGCACGGCAATTACATCATCAATTTATAAAACTACTTGGTTTATTTGATTTAATCATGAGGTTTTCTCTCTAAACAGTGACACCAAGTTTGTCTAAAAGTTCAGCATCTTTCTCTGGTTGTCAACATTTTAATTTGGTCTGTATTGCAAATATTCCGACAACTTTAATTTTAAAGTTAATAAGAAAAAAAAGTACAACTATCTGGTATGTTTATGAAATGCATGCAGTTAATATCCATTTAAATATAAACAGAAACACAATTCTTCTACGATCTGAATTTTTAAGAGTAACAGCAGTCACACATAACGCAATATTAACATTCCCGTTCACTTTCTTTCTATGCAAGCAAAATAAATTAAAAATATATAAATGCATTTTAAAATTAATTAAAATAAATACGTAAAAAAATAAATAAAAGGGAGAATTAAACAGGGGAGTAAATTATTAGAAGATAATTAATACGAAATACTAATTTATGTCATATTTGAATTAATTGCTACATTTATGTTTAATATTATTTTTGCTATATGTAATGACTTATTTATTTATTGAGTTATTTATTCATTTATTTTTGGCGGGTTCTGTCCTCCATAGAGTTCAACTTCGAACTTTCAGGCCAATATCGCCTCAACATCCATCACAACTTCACAGAGCTCAAAGTGGCGTCTTATTTTGTCCAAAACCCAAATATGTTTTAATTAGTATGATATGTGAGAAAGAAAAGCTGTGAATCATCACATTTCAGAAGCTTCAACCAGTAAATATTTGGCATTTTTGATGAGAAAACGACTCAATTAGCAATTAATTGATTTATCAAAATAGTTGCAGATACATTTCCTTCAAATGGACTGATCGTTGCAGCTCTAGAATGATTTCAGGTGAAACAGCAGGACTGAGGAGGTTCACTGGTTCACAGATGATTCATTCAGTCATAAAAGGTAGTTGAGATAAAACTGGAGTCAAATCACATTTATGACTTTTATCAACAGGAACTCTGTTTAATTCAGACGCCGTCACAGTCTGGATAAAGTGACTCTTTTTAATTTCCTGTGGGGCTTCTTATCTCAGTTATTTCATTTTCATGGTTGAGTGTCTTTATAAGGTACATTTAAGAAAAGATGATTAAATAAACTGATCAAAGAAGCTGAAGTTGGAAGAAGCAAAGCAGGTAGAGGGATTATTTCTTTGAGTACACCTGGAAAACATTAACACCGTGAGTTAATGTGTGATTAGGACTGGGTGTTCAGGCTGATTCAACAATTACCACATCCAGAGTGAGCTGTTGTTACACCCATCATCACTCCTCTCTGACCAGCCGATCATGACTCAGCACTTTCACTCTGTACTTTTAACCCGTCACACAGAGAGAAATATATACGGCCTCTGGGACCAACAAGCAGAGCTTTTACACTTCTACACTTGTTTCTTGCTGTAGAGAACCACATCTGGTGACATAATAATCCAGTTACAGTTTCACATTAAACTATCCGAGCTTTTAATCTTTTACAGTTTAAACCTCACTAACCTGTCTGTTGTTTCAAACTGATGTTGTGCAGCCAAACAAACAGGGAATGCTATCAACACCTGCCACCTGCCAAATACCGGGTAAATGTTGGCTGTTGCATGTAGAAATTTCAGGTAACCTGCTACCATGGCAGATAGATTATCCTTATATAAAGAAATATTATTCTTAAAAAGTTAAAAATAGTCAGGGGTTAAGGTTTCATGATATTTTCTATATTCCAACTGTCTAACTCCACTGACTCAGTGTAAAATAAATAATAAAAAAATAAATGTTCGGTGACCTGCCGGAGTGGGAGGTGAGAAAAATACTAAGGCTGTCAATCAATTAGAATATATATATTTAATCGTGATTAAAACATTTTTTATCTGTTCAAAATGTACCTTAAAGGGAGACTTGTCGAGTATTTAATACTCTTATCAACATGGGAATGCAAATGTATGTATATATTTATTATTGGAAATCAATTAACAACACAAAACAATGACAAATATTGGATTATATATATATACAATTTTGCAGCTGCAACATTACAGTGATGAACACGTTAATGCATCAATAGTTCGGATCCAATAATGTAATATATATTATTTTGAAAAGGATCATTGTGCAAAATTTGTACTTTTACTTCTGTTACTTTAAGTATATTTTGATGCTAATTAGGGCTGTCAGTCGATTAAGATAGTTAAATGTGCGATTAATCGCACATTTTTTACCTGTTCAAAATGAACCTTAAAGGGAGATTTGTCAAGTATTTAATCCTCTTATCAACATGGGAGTTGACAAATATGCTGCTTTATGCTAATGTATGTATATATTTATTATTGTAAATCAATTAACAACACAAAACAATGACAGATATTGTCCAGAAACCCTCACAGGTACTGCATTTAGCATAAAACAATATGCTCAAATCATAACATGGCAAACTGCAGCCCAACAGGCAACAACAGCTGTCAGTGTGTCAGTGTGCTGACTTGACTATGACTTGCCCCAAACTGCATGTGATTATCATAAAGTGGGCATGTCTGTAAAGGGGAGACTCGTGGGTCTAGCCTCCTTCTTGACATGCAAGTATAACATGGTTGGTACCGATGGATTCTTAAAGTATTTTCACTTTAGCTTTAAAACTGAAAACGCTACAACCTAAAAATCGCAATTTGCGTTAATGCGTCATCGCGTTAACTTTGACAGACCTAGAAGGAACATGTGACACTGTGAGGCTCATTTATGTGTTTTAATGGAGCTCTGTGGCTCAGAGGAAGAAGAGATATCAGGTTGTGATACACACAATACTAGTCATTGATCAGCTGTCCTCCTGATCAATAATGACCCTGTGTGTCTTCTTCCTGTTTCAGCATCACGATGGGGCAGCTGTACGAGAAAGAGAAGGACGAAGACGGCTTTTTATACGTGGCGTACAGCGGCGAGAACACCTTTGGTTTTTAAAAAGCGGAAGCCACCATCGTGACCGGCCTTACCTGCGCGACGCCCCCTCTTCCCCCCCACATCTAATCACAGCCCTCACGCGGCCCCTGGAGAGACCGCGGGGAAACCCCAGAGAGATTCAGAGACATGAATGTAACAGGACGACGAACCGACTGCTCAGCTGACTGGATGAACATAAAGGAGTGCACCGGTGTGTTTGTTCTGGCCCATGTTGCACCACTTCTTAAGATTCATAGATTCAGTTGTGTATAGTGTGTTTCATTGCAATTATTATTGTTTGATGTTGTTGTGATTTGAGTGTTTTTAGGAGGAACTTTTTGATTTTTTTTTTTTTTTTCACATTTTAAATGATATGCGTGAATGGGTTTTTGCTTTTAGTTATGCTTTCCTCTTTGAAGACGATATTTAAAAAGAACATTTAATTTAATTATTTGAAATTAAATTAGGATGACCTAACCAATAAAAACATTAAAATTAAACCTTGTTGAGGTTTTTTTATCTCAAAATGTCAGCACTATAATCATGAGCTTCAACGTGTGTAACTTATTTTATAAAAAACATTTAACTGGGAACGGCTAATTTGATGCGAATGTCTAAAAATACATTATAATGTCCACATACTTTTGTCTACAATAGGGGATACAGGGATACATGAACAGTATATACTGTATGTATATTTACAGTTTCTACGGTCACTTTTGACTCTCCCAAATAAAAATAAAAAAATCAATCTCTATGAATTTTAACCATCAGAGTATGTAATACATATAAACAGGTACACAAAATTACTTATAGTATAATTTCTAAGACTTTATTCTGTAACATGTTTATTTTTTCTGTTTTCCATCACTTGTCCTTATTCTAAATGTCCTTACCGCAATATTACAATAACGTTCATTTATAGATTTTGCTTTTATTAATTTCTATTGATATAATTTATTTTTTTAAATACACTATATGTGTTAATTCCATCTAAATACAACTGTTTTGAAAAATCAATCAATCAGATACATATATACATGTTCCCACTCAAATAAAGCCATAACCCATCATTGTCTGTATGGACACCTCATGCCTGTGTTGTAGTACCATAATGCCTCCACTAGATGGAGACGGCGTGTTTTCACATGGAAGGCCAGTAGAGTTAAATCAAAGAGTATGAAAGCAAAGAGATGAAGCTGCTGCCACTTTAAACGGAAAACGCTTATTATATTTATAATATTGTAGTGTTCAACACAGGCTATTTCAGTAGAATATGACAACAGAAGAGAAATGATTTAGTTTTATTGTTGTACGGCACTTTTTAGGCGGACGTTTAACTGTCGTCCATTAGTTACTTTCATTCAAAATGGCGGTAGTGTAGCTTTGCTGCTGGCCACCGATGTTGAAATGGAACGAACACTTGACTTTACCTTCTTGGTAATATACGATCTTTGGTTAGATTACAGCCGCGGGGGCCGTGTGCAAAATACCCGCGCAAATGAATACAAACGGCTGGAATCCACTCACAACCGCCATTAGAGCAGCCGTTATCAGCCGTTAGTAGCAGTTAGTAGCAGTTAGTAGCCGTTATCAGCCGTTAGTAACCGCTAAAAGCCGTTAGCAGCTTTAATATGACCTCAAACACTACTTTTAATCACATAACAACAAAGGTAAGACAAATGAATAAACAGATAAAGTGAAGTTTAGTTCTCATCTTGGCTGCTGGTTCAGTGAGTTTACATCGTTTGTGTGGGTAACATTAGCATGAAGTAATGTTAGCGAGCATCGTTAGCTGTTTTTGCTGTGTGCTCATTTAGTTAGTCGGGGTCTTTCCCATTAGTGCTTTTATACGGCTTGACTCCTCGACTCGCGTCTTAGTCCCGCCCACGGGAGATGCGAGCGGAGGAGGCGAGGAAACGACTCGAGGAGAGAGGAAACGAGTAAATATGTTTTTAGAGACATGAGACGTCGTTTCCTTTTAAGCGTCACGTGGAGCGACGTCCGATTCTGATGACAGCAGCAGCTGATCACATCTGGATCAGCTGTCAGGCGGCTTCAACAGCTGTTTATGTCTGAACTGATCTAATACTAATAAAGAAACAGAGTTATCAGAGCAGCAGTGTTTCCTCTCTGTAGCCTGTTACCCGTTTAACACATGAATAACAGCTGCAGTCTGTATTATACTGAGGACTGAGTCCTGCTTAGAGGACCAGGAACCATCTCTACTGTGGACTGAGTCCTGCTTAGAGAACCAGGAACCATCTCTACTGTGGACTGAGTCCTGCTTAGAGGACCAGGAACCATCTCTACTGTGGACTGAGTCCTGCTTAGAGGACCAGGAACCATCTCTACTGTGGACTGAGTCCTGCTTAGAGGACCAGGAACCATCTCTACTGTGGACTGAGTCCTGCTTAGAGGACCAGGAACCATCTCTACTGTGGACTGAGTCCTGCTTAGAGGACCAGGAACCATCTCTACTGTGGACTGAGTCCTGCTTAGAGAACCAGGAACCATCTCTACTGGATCAATATCTTTATATTATGTATTCATTATTAGCGTCTGTATTTATTTATATTCTGACAGTAGAAGTTATGTATTAGTCTGAATGTTTGAGGGAAAAGTGAAATGGTATAACTCATATCAAACCCGACGCTCAGGAATTATCAGCCTCATGTGACTGAATGGAAATGAGGATAAATGATGCAAAAGGTGTAAAAGAGAGACCCTCCTTCTCTCTCTGACTTTAACTGTATCTTTAATAAAAGTTAACGGGGGAAATAACATGATCAAAAGAAAACTCTTTATAATAAATGAAGAAAGTTATAAATGTGTATGTCAGGTTTTATAAACCCCTCTAAGTGTCAGACTCCTTCAGTGACGGTGTGTGAAGCAGAGCTCCTGCAGGTCCTTCTGCTGCTGTTCACACTTCACCATCAACATGATCCGTCTGCTGTTCACACCTACAGTTAACACCGATTATAACTAGACGGTGAATCAGAAGACAACTAAAATATAAATCTGTTAATCTGTGATCTGTCTTCACTCCGGTATGAAACTCTAGTGATGTTGATGTATCTGATCAGTCTGATCGGCGCAGCGTCCAATCAATAACTGATATCCAATAAGGGGGCGTGTCGGTCGGTGATAAACTTCCGTGCAGGAAACACTGGAGGATGCACTGGTGTATCCTCAGTCATAGCTCCTCCAGCAAGCCTCCTCGCTCCTCGATCCTCGCTCCTCGATCCTCGATCCTCGATCCTCGATCCTCGATCCTCGATCCTCGATCCTCGCTCCTCGATCCTCGATCCTCGATCCTCGATCCTCGCTCCTCGCTCCTCGATCCTCGCTCCTCGATGCGCATTTTATGAATTGGGACGTCCTTCAAGATGGAGGACTGAGATCGATTTCCGGGTCACAGCCGGGGGATCGAGGAGCGAGGAGGCGAGGAGGCGAAAAATGCTGAAATGAGATGGACCTTCGGTGTTGGAATTGTGTTTGGTTTAGTCCAGGGGTCAGAGGTCAGGGGTCAGCAACCTGCGTCTCTTTAGCTCCTCTCCAGTGGCTCCCTGTGGATTTTTAAAAATGGAAATGAATAACTGTTCTTTGTTTACATTTTCATTTTTATTTATCATTGTTGTAGGTCTATGGTACGACGGTACGACGGAGTATTAGGGCCACATTGAGGGAAAAAAATAATCTGAGATGTAGAGAATAAAGTTGTAATATTACGAGAAAAAAATTCGTAGTATTATGAAAATAAAGTCATACGACTTTTTTTCTCGTAAAGTTATGACTTTATTCTCATAATATTACGACTTCTTTGCTCGTAATGTTATGACTTGTCAACTTCCTTGCATTAATGATATGATATGATTGTCCATAGTTAATCGTGATTAATTACACATTTTGTTATTCTGTTCAAAATGTATCTTAACCCCTTACCATCCGCCCTGTTTTAGAGGGGTAGGGAGCTACAGGGGGTCTTTAGAGGGAGATAGCAGGTCAACAGTAGATGTCACATAGAAGAGATCATCATCTGAAAGCTGGAACCTGAAGATTCATTTGAGATGCAGCTCAGCACTGTGTGTCAAGCTATACTAGTCATAAATAATAAATTGTGAAAGTGTATAAGAGCATAGAACACGATGATATACTTTTGTAAAGGTCATTCCCATGCTCTATTATGACTCATAAGTTGTTGCAGCAATTTTGGGTTTTTTTCCACAGATTTGGTGCTAAGTTTAACCATTTGTTATCACTGGAGAATTGATAAAAATGATCAATAATCCTTCCAAAATAACACTATTATTCTATAATTGACAATTCTGCATAATGAATGAATACTTTTGGTACTTAAAGTATATTTTGATGCTGATACATTTGTACTTTTATTGGAGTAAGATTTTGAATGCAAGACTTTTACTTGTAACAGAGTATTTCTACCCTGTAGTTTTGCTACTTTGGTAACACTTATAACCATCATTTATAAATGGTAAATGATAGTTAATTAAACTTAGTTAATAGTTATTTTACTGTTAGCAAACAATGAAATAATAATTAATAATGTACATACCTAACTACATACCTACCTACCTACCTACATAGATGCATGATTTCCAGGCTACTTAAAGCTACTTTAATATGGGAAAGTGTATGGTAAATGGTTAATTTATAACAAATAATTACAAAGTAAACGTAATACCAATAACGTCACAGTAAAATTGTCTAGCTCAGTAGTTTTCTTTTCCTACTTTCACTTCCTCGTCTGTCCTCGTCAGTCTTTCTACGAACACGTTGCATACTTAGTATTAAACAAGCAGAACCTCGATGGTTTATAATTCAGAGGAAGAAGAAAGGAAGTTAGCTTTTGCTTTCAACCACACTTTCATCGTCATCCTCATAATTGCGTCAGATTTCTTTGACATTACTACTTTAACATCTCTAACAGATGTTTAAGCAATAAGTGTTGATGTGTTGACATCAACTTCTTCTGGATAAATCTTAGTCATTCAAATGTTCCCTTTTTATTTTAAAGATGTTCTCTTCATATTTCTCTACTATTTCCTAATTAGACTCCCCAGGTTGTACAATAAAAGTCCTGCATTCAAAATTCTGCTTAAAAGTACACAAGTATTACCAGCTAAATGTTCTTAAAGTATCAAAAGTAAAAGTACTCATTATGCAAAATTGTCCCTTTCAAAAATTATAACCTGAACGTTTTTTAGCCATGTTGCATGCTATCAGCGTGGCTCTATGGGATAGCAATGTTGGTCCAGACTGAAATAACTTGACCACTATTACATGGATTCCCATATAATTCACTACAGATATTCAAGTTACTTTGAGGTTGAATCATACTGACATTAGTGATCCTCAGACTTTTCCTCTAGCGACACCACATCAACTATTTGATGAATTGCCGTGAAACTTGGTTCACACATTCATGTTCCCCTCAACCTTTGGTAATCTTCTGACTCTTCACCTAGTGCCATCATCAGGTCAACATTTTAATGTGTCCAGTACTTTGGTTTATCACCAAATTCCTGCAAAAATAATGACATTCCCATCAGCCTCCGCTGGACTTTTTGCTGCAATTCCAATCTCATGAGAAGGCGTATAAATGGCATGACATCACAAGGATATTCTGTGCGTCATGAGAACGCATATTAGTGTAAGGCAGGCTTCTTGCTGCCTTAACTATAAACTTACTTGTCACTTAATTAAACTACTGTAGGGCTGTGGGTAAAGCAAGAGCAAGGGGAGAGCTTGGTCTGTGCAACAGGATCCACTTTAATATCTCAACTCAAGCGTAGGACAATTGAACACCAATAACTTAAATGTCACTTCTTACATCATATCACTCCGCCAATCTTAATCATCACTCACCTTACAAGCACGTAAGGTGCGCCAAATTATATAGTTCCATAAAATAACTTAAAGAGCAGAATATAAAATGTATGCTGTATAAAATAAATCTTTACAAAAATAAATCTAATCTTACATTAGTCTTTTGGCGTGTCATTTTTACGCCATGCAACTACGGTAACGGCTGCAGTTAGGTTTAGGCAACAAAACGCTTAGTTTAGGAAAAACATCATAGTTTGGTTTAATATAAGAACGTAAACTAAGAAAAATACATACGTAAAGAACGTAACAGAAATATCGAAACACATCACAAATGTCACTAATGTCACTTCAAAATAACTCAACGACACTTTGAGACTTGAACACTAGGGCTGGGAAAAAATTTGATTCAGCTATGTATCACGATTTGTTTTTTACGATTTTGAAATCGATTTTTTAATGCCAGAATCGATATATTTACTTTGAAATTTGAGTTTATGCAGAGGTAGAAGGAAGTTAGTGCTATCTGTTCCGTGTCCGTCAATAAAAACAAACAGCAGCCGGCCGCCACAAGCCGAAACAAGACAGTAGAAAATGTTGGAGGGTCAGCGTGGATACGACCTGCACCCTCACATGTTAAATCCAGCGTGGTAAACACTAAAAATCCAGTAAAGGATGGAAACACTTTGGGTTTCACACATTGCAGGAAAAGCAGAGCTAGACATCACGGCTAAAGCTGCATGCTAACTCTTTCATGGACAGGAAACGTTATCGTATCGCGGTAACGTTGCGGTCGAGCCGGCCGTCGCTCTCATCTCCGTGGTCAAATGGGCCGACGCTACGACTGTAGAGCACCCAGATACTGACATTTATGTTCTCTGCATTCAAACGGCCCCGATGGAGCTGACCATGGATGGATAAAGAGAACGGAGCTGACGGGAGAGCTAGAGACGGACTTGGAGAAGTTAGAGGAAGTAGACACGTGGGACTGCGTCCGGTTTTCAAAATAAGGTGTTATTTGTATTTACAAAATACATCTATGGAAATAAGATTGATTGGATTATATTCACCAGACGTATAAAACATTACATGTCCCTTATAAATTAAAAAGAAAATACTTCTAATCTGTGAGGGAAATGTCTTCATTCTTTGATTTTTGGGTTGCTGGATAATAAATAATGTCTGACGATGACTGATATATTTGACTTCAGGACAAGTCTGACTACATACATGCTGAAAATCAAACATTTTTTCTGTATTAATTTAGATATTTTCCCAAGTAAAAGTCCCTAGAAGTGTATGGTTCAACTTTTTCTCCATGGTCTAGTGGTAAAAAAGTTAACAAAAATCACAATAAATCGCAATATCGAATGGAAATACATATCGAATCGGCACCCAAGTATCGTGATAGTATCGAATCGGGAGATAGGTGAATCGTCCCAGCCCTAATATTTAGTGCTAATTACAAAAGTGACTCACAGAAGTGAGCATTAGGGATGCTTCTTCTACTATCAGTGTTAAATCGAGCATGCATTAACACATCTAATAATGTTAAAGATTACAGGAATAAGGAAAGAGGGCTGAATTCAGAAAAAGAGAGTGATGTAGTTTCACTTCACTTTGTTTCCTCATTAAATGTTTTTTATCTTATAGCCAGAATAATGAAGTACAAACATGTTTATTGTGAATGACTTCTTCTGTGTGAAAACCGTCAGTTTGTTCTCAGAAACGCTGAATCGTCTGTTTCTGGTGGAAACAGATGAAGTGAAAATGTCAACCAAATGTCAACTCACAACGTTACACTACCGATGTGACTACTACTACTATTTATGCTGCTAATATTACTAGTAATGCTACAACCATTACTACTGGTTTTAATCTCAATGTGACTTCCTAGTTAATTAAAGGTTATGATGATGTACAAATATGGCTACTCAGTGGTAGAAGAAGTCAAATCAGTTACTGAAGTAAAAGCAGCAATATCAAAGTATGAAAATATTCCATTATAAGTAAAAATCCTGCATTCAAAATGTCACTAAGTAAAGTACAGAAGTATTAACAACAACATGTATCAAAGTAAAGCATCAAAAGTTAAAGTACTCATGGTGCAGAGTGGCTACTGTCAGTGTTATATTACTGGGTAATTATTATTGAGGCATTAACATGTATATATGCAATACTTTTAATATTGTAGTTCGTGTTAATTTGTATGGAGGAAATCAAAAACAAATGAATAAATAAATAAATGACTCGATAAATGAATAAATATGTCATTAAATGTAGCAAAAATAACATTAAAAATAAATGTAGCCATTAATTAATTGATCAAATGTGACATAAATTCATATTTCTGTTTTCATTTTGTATTAATTCCCTTATTTATTTACTCTTCTGTTTAATTTTCCCTTTTATTTATTTATGTATTTATTTTTATTAATTTTTAAATGTATTTATTTATTTTTGCATTTATTATTTATTTATTAATGGATGTTTGCATTTATTTATTTATGCACGACTTTGCGTTTCACCACATATTTATTTCCCTAAACTTATTTATTTCTGTATTCTTTTCTTTATACATTTCTTTACACATTTCTGCCTAAATGGCTACGTTTATTTTCGATATTAATTTTGCTACATTTAATGACATTATATTTATTAATTTATCGAGTCATTTATTTATTAATTTGTGTATTTTTGGCAGGTTCTGTCCTCCATATACATGTGCTACTACCTCTAAAACTAACAGGTACAATTACTACTACTACTATTACTTCTTCTCTAGTCAACTAAATCAATTAAACAGAGCATTGCTAAATACAAAAACTTGAATCTGAGGTTCTGATTTTGTAGTGTGTAGTATACTCAACACAGTACACTGAGTACACACTGAAAAATACTTGATTTTTTTGAGTGTGCACACTATTGTCCCAGAATGCAATGCACAAAATGATCAGAGAGATCTGAGATAATAAAAAAAGTATTCATATTTGGAAAAACATTTGTGTTTTTTATGCATCCGCGCCCGTGACAGCTGTAGCCGGAGGCGTTATGTTTTCAGGTTGTCCGTACGTATGTCCTGATATCTCAGGAACACCTGGAGGGAATTTCGTTAAATTTGACACAAATATCCACTTGGACTCAAGGATGAACATAGGTCAAAGTTTGGAGAAGTTAGGGGAGGAATAATCTCACAGAAATCTGACTCAGTTATGAGGAAGAAGAAGAAAATGCGGTTCAACGCAAAAACTAACTTCCTTTCTTCTTCCTCTGAATTTTAAATGAGGGAGTTTCTGCCTCTGAAGTATGCAGCGTGTTCGTAGAAAGACTGATGAAGAGAGACGAGGAAGTGAAAGTAGGAAAAGAAAACTGCCGAGGCTCGTGGTGTGTTTGTGTGTGTGTGTGCACAGAAATACATGAAATGACCACAACCTCTTGACAGCACATTACTACTTGTGATGGTGTTAAAATGACGTAACGCCATCACGGCTGGTGTGTGTTTGAGAGAGAGACAGAGAGACGAGAAGAGAAGGTGGATTATTGCACACAATGATTCTGATTAACCTGATCTGAACGCTGCTTTTTCACTTTTTGACCTGCGATATTTTCTTGTAAGCTCACCTGAACCCGCCTTACCCTCAAAGACGGGATACTTGAGAAGACGCCATTGGCATTAACGTGACGGTTGATTGAGTCAAGTGATTCACATGTTTTGTTATTTATTTTTTGGCATAGGTTTATATTATAAACAATTAAATATTTTTTGGGGATAAGACCTGGGATTGAAAACATGCTCCTCCTTAAAATAACCATGTTTATTTTCATTGAATAAAAGTGCATTTATTTTTCTAGTAAAACGACACATCAACCATCATAGTGGCATGTCTTGATAAACCTTACAGTGAAGGTGTCAATAAATAAGAATCATTCGACATAATTTATTATTTTTTAATTACAAAAGTTCAGATCAGTCAGGAATAGGCTGGTTTTAAATATTAACAGCTATTTACAGACTGGTGTCTAAAACACACAAGAAGACTCACTGCATGTTTACAACCAGGCAGGCAAACTCGTTAAAATAGGCAATAATTACACAATCAGTTTATATGATGGAGTAGTGGCATTAAAATCTGCCAGATTCTAGTTCTCTTATTTATTTACTCTTCTGTTTAATTTTCCCTTTTATTTATTTATGTATTTATTTTTGTTAAATTTTAAATGTATTTATTTATTCTTGCATTTATCTGTATTTTTTAGTTATTTATTTTTGCATTTATTTATTTAATATTTATTTTTAAATGTATTTATTTATTTATTTCGGCACAATTTTCCCTTGTTTATTTTCCCAAACTTATTTATTTCTGTATTCTTTTCTTTATACATTCAGATTTCTTTTTACATTTATTCATGCATTTCTGCCTGAATGGCTACATTTATTTTTAATATTATTTTTTGCTACATTTAATGACATATTTATTCATTTATCGATTCTCCTTTACAAATAATTCACTACATGTTTACAATCAGGCAATCAAACACTTTGCATTTATTATTTATTTATTTATTGTTGCATTTATTTATTTATTTTTTTGCATTTATTCATTTATTTATTTCTGCACGATTTTCCCTTTGCATTGCATCCCTTATTTATTTCCCCAAACTTATTTATTTACAGTATGTATTCTTTTCTTTATACATTTCTTTACAAATTACGAACAGTGTATATGATGGAATAGTGGCATGAAAATGTGCCAGATTCTAGTTCTTTATGAAGTTCAGAGCCGTTCGATCTCTGAGTATCATTTCCTCAAAGTACTTCAATTCAGCAGTCATTTCAGTGCTTACTAAACAGTGCTTATTTTGCTGATTTTATTCTAAATAAAGAAAAATGTTAAGTTTGTAATGTGGAATATAGAAGACATACTTTTGGACTAATTAAGACAGACTGTGACTTATATTATATTCTGTGGTTGCAGCTAAAAATCCTTTCTTTAGTGTTGGTAGTTATATCCTGAGTAATCTCAAAAGAAAGCTATAGTGGAAAACCCCCACATTATATTCTGTGTAAGGCCTTTTTGCAGAACTGTTTTACATATTATTATTATTATTATTATTATTATTATTACCTTCATGTTTTCTCTGTAGTGCAGAAAATAGCCGACGAGGCAAGTGCCAGAGAAAAGAGAAGAAGAGGAAACAACCGTCTGTTTTCTGAGAACACAACGCACTATGAATCAGAGGAAAGCGTTCCGAGTATGGAGGCATGAGCTGTATAAAAAGGGAGGACGGAGCAGGTTTCTAACACAGATCAAACCTGGAAGATTAAAGGCTTTTCATCCAAACAGAAGCTCCTCTGTCTCTGAACCATGAAGACTGCGGTGACTCTCGTACTTCTGATCTGCTTCCTGCATGACAGCTGCACCGGTCAGTAACTCTGCTTGATTTCACTCTAAACCGTCACTCTAAACTGTATTCAGTATTATAAATGAATAATATCATAACTGTATTCAGTATTATAAATGTGTGTCTGTGTTCACAGGTCCGGTGGCACAATCAGCAGTAAACTCTAAATGCTGTCCAGGCCACACACGGAAACGTATTCCTCAGGCATGTGTGAGACACGTTGGGATGACTGGGAGGAACTGTGCATCCAGAGCAATTGTGTAAGTATTCACATGTGTTCATGTTACTCACATCTATCCCTGTTATGTGTACTGTTACTGCATGTTGCCTGCAATTTTGTAGTTTTCTCGTAGCAATATTACAAGGTTCAAAGGTCAGGAATGTGTGTTAAATGAAATCTAACTACTTTATATTATGGGGTTATTTAATCTCTAACAATGCTAAATATTTGATGAGGTTTCGTATGTTTTGTATATAAATATGTAGGCAATATATTGATTATGACTGGAACGATACACCTATCTCCCGATTCGACATGTATTGCGATTCCATATTACGATTTATTGCAATTTTTTAAAACTTTTTTAACAGTAGCGTTGGGAAATAGTTTAATCATACACATAGGGACTTTTACTTTGGAAAATATCTAAATGAATCCAGTAAAAATGTTTGATTTTCAGCCTGTACTGTATGTAGTCAGAGATGTCCTGAAAAATATGTTTAATTTTTTCCGTATCGCCGAGTCCTAGTACAACGTATATACATCACATTAATGTGAAAGAGTTTAAATTACAATATTTCCCTTCAGTGAAACACGACGTTGCTGAAAATGGAAGTACTCAATTAAAGTACCTCAAAATGCAGTTAAATATTTAGAAAAATGTAAAACCTTTAAAAAACCTTTGTAAAACCACATAATTTACTTATGTAAAAGGAGCAATATCACAATATACAAATACTCTGATAAAGTACACTTTATCAGCATAGTATTAGCAGCAACATGGCAGTTTCTCCACAAGAGGGAGCTGTTGAGTTATGTTAAGATTGTCCATAGTTAATTGCAATTAATTAATTAATTAGTTTTTTACCTGTTCATGTACCTTAAAGGGAGATTAGTCAAGTATTTAATACTCTTATCAACATGGGATTGGACAAATATGTTGCTTTATGCAAATATATGTATATATGTATTATTGTAAATCAACTAACAACACAAAACTGACAGATATTGTCCAGAAACCCTCACAGGTACTGCATTTAGCATAAAACAATATGCTCAAATCAAAGTCCAACAGGCAACATTATTTAATATGCACTCAGTTGCCAGTTTATTAGGTACACCTAGCTAAAACTAATGTAGTCTAGTACAACAGTCCTGCAGTAAATCCTCCTTCATGAAGGTTTTAATGTTCAGTTTGTGTTGATTCAATTGTACGATGATGTAGTTTGTGGTGCTGCTGTTTCTATTATTTTGTCCACCCCATTTATATCAATGAAGGAAGGCTAAATAACAGAAACACCTCTCTATAAAACACCACCATACTATAAAAGTATTGAGTATAACACTGTAAATACAAGTACATGACCTGAATACTTATTTTACCGCTGCTGGTTTTCAGCTGCTTTGCATCAATGAAACTGTGTCAGTGTGTTTCTAACAATGTACAATATGTGTGTTTCTTACAGATTCACAACCGTGTGTAACCTGGCTCATTGTATTGATCCAGATTGGGACTGGGCCAAGGATCAGTTGAAGAAATTCAACGAGTCATCGGGTCCGCCTTTCAATACCAAACCGTGTACTAGAAGAAACTGAGGTTTTAAAAATGTGAGAAAGCTGTTCCTTTAAATACATGTTCTCTACGTACACGCCTGTCACCGACCTTCAACTGATTAATTAATCATGATTATACAGAAGATTACCTGCAGATTAAAACTGCTGCCTTTAACTGACATTGTTGGAAAGTTTAATATTAAATTTAGTTTAAAACACATCTTAAAAATGTCTTCTAATATATCAAACACAGCAGCAGAGTGTCCTCTGAGTGGTGCCACTGCACATGAATGAAATCTGTATGCATGTATGTCTTGATACTTGTGTCCTAGTTATTGGAGAATATTTAAAATGTATTTTTTTATTATTGTTACAAAAGGTCCAGCCGCTTTCTGAATAAAAGCTTTATTTTTGTATTTATTGTTCTGCTCTCTTTATTTTATTTTGGAGGCCACGAGTCAAAAGAACAAACTGAGCGAGACACCGAGTGACCTTCAGTCTGCTCACTAACGCTCTTTAATATTTATACTAAATAAGAATATATATATAGTTTAAAAGGGAAAAGACCACTGCAGCTTCTGTGTGAATACACCAATGATGGAAAGTAATATTTACTCAAGTACTGTATAAGTACAATTTTGAGGTACTTTACTTGAGTGTTTTGGTTTTCTGCTATTTTATACTTCTACTCTACATTTCAGAGGTAAATATAGTACTTTTTACTTCAGTACATTTATTCAATACCTTTAGTTACCAGCTATTTTGCAGATTCAGATTAATAAAACTAAATATAATACATTATAATGTATTATTATAGATTAAACTACCCAGCAGTATTAAGTAATTGCTGCAACATTAAAGTGATATAATAATATAATGTACATTATTCTGAATATTCTGCATTATGAGTACTCTTGGTACTTTAAGTATATTTTGATGCTAATACTTTCATTCTTTTACTTAAGCAAGTACAATTTTGCGGTACTTCATTTGAGTATTTTTCGTTTTCTGCTACTGTACCTCTACTCCACTATACTTCAGAGAGTAATTGTACTTTTTACTTCACTACATTTATTCAAGAGTTAGTTACTTTTACAACATTAAGATGAACTACAACATTAAAGTAGTGCATCAAACATGTTAATGCATCAATAATAATGATCCAGTAATATAATATTAGCCACTCTGCAGTACTTTTACTTTTGATACTTTAAAGGGACTGTTTGTAAGAATCAGAAATGTCTTGTTAACAGCGACACCTGTGGCCGTTAAGTCAACTAAAGTCAGCGTCCTGTTGCTCGCACTTGTGCTCGCTCTACATAGACATGAAGGAGCATCGCTCAACACAGTGAGGAGACACACGTCAGCTAAAAGCACAATATCACTCTATATCTCAGCTGCTTGGCAGTAATGTTAACTGACCAGACGAAGGTCTCTCCATGAATCACTGCTGATCCTAGTGTTGGCTTTTCCTGCCTCAGCCTCCCGACCGCGGCCGGAGGGAACAGGGGAGAAACCGGAGTTTTGGTCGGAGACGATAACGTTTCTCTCTGCGGAGCTCCGTCACTTCACAAGACACGGGAAACCTCTGTTGGTCTGGAGGAGCTGCAGCAGTTATTTCTGCACAAACGTCCTCTGAACATTCACTAGATATTCTCAGAGCTACTAACTGTTCTGCAGTGAGCGCGCATGAACGTGAGGTGAAGCGAGCTGTGAGTGAAGGCAAGCAGGCAGAGGAGCGGTCTGAACAGCGTAGCCACACGCGAGCGAGCATGGGTCACCGACCCAGTAGATTTATACGTGTAAAAAGTTACAAACAGTCCCTTTAAGTACATTTATGCTAATACTTTTTTACTTTTACTTAAGTGAAATGTTGAATGCAGGACTTTTTCTTGTAACAGAGTATTTCTACACTGTGGTACTGCTGTTTTTACTCCATTAAAAGATCTGAGTACTTCTTCCACCGCTGGAATACAGACGCTGTGGTTTGGTTGCAAATGTGTGAATAGAAATTTCCATAATTCTGTAAACATTGTATTTAAATATACTGTGAGGGTTTCTGGACAATATCTGTTATTGTTTTGTGTTGTTAATCGATTTACAATAATAAATATATACATGCATTTGCATAAAGCAGCATATTTGTCCACTCCCATGTTGATAAGAGTATTAAATACTTGACAAATCTCCCTTTAAGGTGCATTTTGAACAGATAAAAAATGTGTGAGAAATGTGTGATTAATCAGATTAACTGTGGACAATCATGCGATTTATGACGATTCAATATTTTATCGATTGACAGCCTGAATAATAATAATTTTTTTGTTATTTATATTTTGCATTTTAATCTGAATCTGTAAAGTAACTAAAGCTTTAGTGGAGTAAAAAGTACAATATTTCCCTCTGAGATGTTGTGAAGTAGAAGTATAAAGTTGCAGGAAATGGAAATACTCAAGTGAAGTACAAGTACCTCAAAATTGTACTTAAGTCTAGTACTTGAATAAATGTTTAAATATCACATGGTGACATCTGGTGACAGTAAACGGTACATTTTAAACAAAATGATGTGCTGAATTAATTCTCTTTACGATGTAGAGGCTGTTGTTTACAATATGTGATTTGATGCTACTCATTGATGAGTTTATGAAGGACACATTACAATGTAGTTTCCTTCCTGCGTCTGCGTCCTCCTCTGTGAGGACAGCAGGTTGCAGGAAGAAGAAGAAGAAGAAGAAGAGGTGGTGTCGGACCACAACAAGTGACTGCTGGTGACTTTTCAAAGCCTCCATTGTTTGTGGTCTGAGTGGAAGTAAACGGTGCCAGGAAACAGTGTTGGAAGAAGTTGTGTGTGGAGACAGAAAGTGGCTCTTCAAAAACACTCCATCTGTCTCCGCAAACACCAACAACAGATGTCAGTGTGAGGACGAGAGTTTCTAACGCATCAGTGGAAAAACTGATAAATGTTCAGTTTGGCATTCATTAAAATAATAATTCTGTGAGAAAGAAAAATGTTGTCTTTAATTGTCAAAGAGCAGACTAATAACTGATGACAGAATAAAAATACTATAATATCCCATAAGCTGAAACTGTTTGAAGTCCAAACATGAAAGCCATTTTGACTGTTAAAGCAGAAGTTATATGTCAAAATACATCCTCACATGTATGCATTAAATGTACTTTGTGGAGTTTTTTAGTAGCGCTATGGAGTGGTATTTTTAAGAGTGGGTCCATGTATGACATGTTTCACTCTTTCATTTATCTACAGGTGGCGGTAAAGTGCCAAGAAATGCAGCAAAGCTGGTGAAGAAGAAGACTGAAGGCTAAGAAAAATCAGCATTGCAAATGTTTTATGAGGAAGGAAACAGGTTTGTTGGACCTCAAGGATGCACACACTGGTGAGTAACACTGAATAGAAACACAACTTTTGTATCCAGTAAACAAGTATTGTGTTTTCTGTGAAGCTAAGAAACCACATTACCCGTAACACCATCTAACCCAGCACCTCTTTATCTGCAGTCTCATTAGTTATCTTTCTTCCTGTGAGGCTCTTTAATAGTTAAACTAATGCTCTAAAGTCACAGTTTCCTTTGTCGAGAACAACTTTCATGCAGCGTGAACAAACCAGTCATCCTCTAAGGCAGTTAAAAATAAAAGCAAAAGAGTTTATTGTAATTTCAAAAGTGCCTGGAAGTGAGACAAACAGCGAGACAAGACGAGCTACAAGATGTAGGCATTAATCTGTACATTAAAGGGCCTTTAAATACACGTCTAGCAGCATACTGTACGTTATTAAATCACTTTTATTACCTTCCCGGCAGCAAACTGATTCCCTCTTGAAAACTCAGCTCACAGAGACGTGACACTTGTGCTGTTTAATCTATCACAGTGAAGATTTTGTGCATTTATGGAGACTTCCAACATCCAAAATGTGAGAGTCGGTGACGTGAGAGCATCACATTCATGAGACGTGGGATTGAAATATAATGAAGTCATGAACAGGATCAAGTGAATTGTGTTGTCTGTGCTTGTGTTAGTAGTTTCTCTCTGTTGTTGGCTGGACAGAGGGACAGCTCTACACGAATGTTTCCTCGTTGGCCGTTGTTCTTTCAAAATGAAAAGACGAGAACAGCCCTTTATGCAAACGAGCCCAGGCTCACAAAACGTGGACCAAGCTGTGAAACCAGGCGATCTGGTTCTAAAATGAAACCAGATTCAGCAGCGGCACAGCAATTTCTCTCTTAAAATGTTTTCAGAAGTAGATTTTGGTGGATTGTTTAGACGGATTAACAGAAAGTTTACGAGCAGGCGAGATAAGATAATGAAAGAGAAGAAGAAGAAAAAGAAGAACAAGAAGAACTGGATTTCTGTTTGAAACGCTGAGCAGAAAACCAGGGACCAATCAGGTGCGTTCCACGATTGGCTACGTCACCGCTTGAACGGCCAGCTGAGTGGAGCAGTGTCCCCTAGTGTCCTCGCCAGACCTGGTGGACATGTACGGTTGGATTTAACATTACACACATGGCCACTGACTATTAGTGGAACAATTTAGCCACAAATTCACAGACTGACCAACACGGTCCAGACATATACTCAGGTTTGACCGAGTCTTGTTGCCTTTCTGATTACGTTTTTTGTATTTATCAACCTTCATGGTTTACCAGATTCCTAATTTAATCCTTAAACTACATCAAAATGTAAAAAAAAAAAATCTAATTAATCTTTTTTCCTTTAAAGATGCAGTCGGCAACTTTGAGCAAATATGATAAAAAGATATTTTTATAAAACTGTCAGTATATCCTGACAGAAATCTGGTTCCTCTGCATCCTTTTATGCCTCCTAATGGCATTTGCAAGATTTCACCGCGCCCGAAGGAAAACACCCAACCAGAGCCGAGCTGTCTTTAACGCAACTGTCAATTACTGCTCATGAAACTCGTGAACTTGGCTCAAACGGTCAGACTAAGCAGCGCTGATCAAATATGAGTTGAAAACAGTCGAGTCAAAACCAAGCACCGCCCAACGACCGGGTCCGGAGGATGACCGACTTCTGGCGTCATTTGACTGGTGTAATATCTGTTGGCGGGTACGAATAATAGTTCACTATAGGGAAGTTCACCGGCTGGGTTTCAACATTTATTATTAATTTTTTCCCCCGTTAAAGGGGTTTGTTTGGAGAGATTTTCCTTATCAGGAGCGAGGGTGGAAAAGGACAGAGGGTGTCGTATAAGGTGCAGATTGTTAAGGCTCTGACACATCAAGCCAGCTGTCGGCCATCGGACAGTTTGGGGCCGTCAGTGAGCGTCTGTAGATCTAGCTTTTTGATTCTAGTCTGCCCGTGTCGGAAGTTTTTTGGCAGATTCAGCATGTTGAATCGGCGGCACCGCCCGTCGGTGAGAGAAATCACTCTGATTGGCTGTTCAGCTTAAACGAATCAGTGCACGAAAAGAGAAACGGACGAGAGGAAAGCAAGCCAACGAGTTAAGTCAAGAGGAAAAACACAGAAGGCTCTTCTCATTTGTTATCTTCATCTCATCTGATCATTCCAACACACGGATATTTTCACAGCGACATGAACATCTGGAATGAAGCTAAGTGGTGAGTGAGTGGTGTGAAAATGGTCATCAGGCGCCACTTTGTTTCATGTACGTATCATAACGGCTTGTATATCCTCCGTCCTCGGTCTTCCTGTTTCCCTTTTTGAATGATGAATACAGACTACCGCCGCCTGCTGGTGTGGAGAGTTATTTCCTCTCATGCAGATGCAGAACATACGTGCTAATTGGACGTCGGCTGTCGTCTTTGCGGTGTGTTCAAGTGCAACTTTTTGGCCAAGACAAAGGCGAAGTGAGACGGCTCGACTGTCGGCATTCGTCGCCGCTAGTTCGTCGGGTTGGTGTGTCCTGGCCTTAAAGCCCCCTGAGGTTAATCTGTGATATTGGGCTATATGAATAGAATTGACTTGACTTGTTACCTGTTGCTTTGCCTCGTCTGTGGTTTGAGGATTCCTGACGTTACTCCGTGTTGAGTACTTGTTGCTGTGTGTCATCACCACAACTGGACCAACGAAAGAGAGACGGCTAACGCTAGCTAGAACCCCAGTTTGAATGAAACACAAACGTAACGGCACGAAACTCCAAACGTCGGATGTTTTAAAGGGAAACGTGTCTGAGATTGCTAACAGCTGACAGCTAACGCTATGTGAAAAAGCCTTGTAACAACATCTGGAGGCTATACAGCATGATGTGTCTCCTAGCAACACTGGGAAACGACCCTATATTATATTACTCTATATATACTATATCTTCTTGAAAATGGAAAAGATGTGCACAATAGTCGCTGTAAGATTATAGTTTCTATTTTCTTACACAAAAAGCGAGGATAATTCAGATTTCAGTTCTACTTTAAGTAGGCTAAAGGTTTAGTAAGGGATGTATTTGCTGACATGAAAACAAGCTCAATATAACCTGATAAGTACTAGATAGTTTGTTGGAAGCTTAATGTATTAAAGCACGAACAGACGAGAACTCAAAGTGTAATATAGTATCTATAATATAACAGTCCTTTAGAGTCTAAATGTGCTTATATAGGATAGAGTATGTGGTCAAGTGTCACTATTTTAACACGTGATTATTGACTGAGTGTCTGACGGCTCTCTTCCTGCTCCGTTAGAAAGCTGTCGATGGAATAGCGGTTTGATGACTCTTGTTTGATATCAGCCCGTCGTTATCTTCCTTCGACACAGACGTGAACTCATTTGGTGACAGATCGACTTTGGACCAACTCTCCTCCGACTCGGCGGCTATTTCCTCGCCTCGCTCCTCCTTCCACAGCCGCTCGTACTCCTGCTTCAGCTCCTGGTACGAGCGGGAGAAGGTGTGGAAGATGGAGGTGGCGGGGAACGCCATGATGAGGATGCCGCTCAGGATGCTGGTGAGCGCGACTACCTGTCCGGGGATGCTGCGCGGCACCATGTCGCCGTATCCCACCGTGGTCATAGAGATGATGGCCCACCAGTAGGAGGCTGGGATGCTGCTGAAGCTGTGGTGGGGGTGCGTGGCGGCAAACGGCGCCAGCTCGCTCTCCGCTAGATGGACCAGAGGTGAGAAGAGGGTCACGGCCACGCAGACGAACAACAGCAGCAGGCCGAACTCCCTCATGCTGCGCTGCATGGTCAGCCCTAACGTCTGCAGGCCCAGAGAGTGGCGAGCCAGCCGCATCACATACAGGATCCGCAGGGCCCGCAGCAGGCGCAGGATCAGACTCAGTTTGTCCAGGTAGCCTCTGCCGGCGCCCATGATGACTTCCTCCCGCGACTCATCTCTGACGTCGACGACCAGGGACACGTAGAACGGCAGGATGGCGATGACGTCGATGATGTTGAGGGGGCCACGAGCGAAGGCCAGCTTGCTCTGAGCGTTGACGAATCGCAGCACAAACTCCAGAGTGAACCACGCCACACAGATGGACTCCACCACGAACATGCTGCGACACTTCTGGGAGCACTCGCCCTGCAGACACAGAGACGGACTGTGAGGAGAAGACACTGGGCAACTGTAAAAGGGTCACGCCGCCAATTTCACACACACGGATCAGGTTACTCGTCGTGGTTAGCACAACGCAGCCGGTGAACACTCGTCTTCTGTGGCTGTGGAGAGGTCTGAGAAAATAACCTGAGGCCTCTAATTAAGTTGGCGTGGCACTGAGGCAGAGGAGCTTGATGTAAGAGGCCATTGGGTTGCATTATGGGAAATGTAGGACCCAGAGGGACTACAGTAAAACTCAGAATATCTCAGCCACCACCCATGTTCTTTTTATTTGAATTGCCATTAAGCACCGAATGGTAGAAATTCAGGATCAAATTTATATGAAACCCAGAAAATGTATTAGATTATTAAATTTGAAAAATAATAAAAAATAATTTAAAGTGGATAAATTGAAGGTTATGGAGTAAAGTATTCATATGTAGTCAAACTAAAGTGACAACCTTTCTACATAAGGGACAATCAATTTAATTTTTAAAAAGATAATCGATGTTTTGCTGCGCCAATTTGAACCATTCTTTTTAAACCTGTCTCTTTACTAAATCATTTAAATGTAAAGCTAAATTACTGCTCTCTCGTGTTTTTCATTTAAACGTGCTGCATTTTTGTAGACCAACCAGGGAGTTAGCATCATCCTGGTTCCTTCAACAAAAAGCCAACGGGATTTTTGAAGCGTGAATGCAATCGCCAGAAGTAAAAAGCTAACGTTAGGCTATAAACAAACTACACCACAGTCACATGACTTCACGTCACCACCACTGAGCTAAAGGTGGACTAGTGTTTGGCGTAATGATGTTTAGAAGTCTCGTTCAGCCACGTGTTAGCATTTTAGCACTTCCTGTTCCCTCGTCTGGACATCAATGTGTTTTTATTTAGATGCCTGAAATAAGTTCTATGGTTAACACAAGCTGAAGAGATTTTAACATCTTGTTCTACGATATAAAATACACCAATAAATACCCCACGTGTGAAATTTAAGGCCTTTCAGTGTGTTCCAATCCGCGTACTTCTGTACTTACACTTACTATTTTGAGTGCATAAGTGCGTTCACACTGGGAAGTACGAAAAAATGCAGTGCACTCAAAGTACCCGGATGTTGTACTCAAAACAGTCAGATCGTTGAGTGTGGAACGCTGGACACTTTCCACACTCAATTGTCGTCATCTTGGCTACGTAGCGGAAGGTACGGAGCCACGACCACTATTCAAACATACGTAGATAACAGAATAAAACACAACAGTACGTAAACATACCGGTGCATTTTCAGCCAACAGGAGGACACATCGTAGGCGACGACATTAGAAACCTAATTTCCACTCTGCTTTAATTTTTTTCTTCAACAAAGCAGGCAGATATGTTGGCGGTAGTTGACGGGTAAAACCTGAAGGAGGCAGCAGCGCAACACAAAGGATGCCAGCTGCCGTAAAACCCCGAAGAAGAAAAGATATTTTGGCGGGTAGCGAGCCGCCATCAAATGTTGCGATCGTCATTTCCAGTCAGTGCGCCACAGAGTATTCGATTTGAGACGACCCTACCCCGTTGAAATTTACGCACTACTCAAGTGAGTACAGAGTGCACAAAGTGCACTACATTGAAGTGTACTTCTGGAAGTACGTATATTGGAACACACTCTGTGTCTTAAAAAAGGCAGTTGCTAAAAAGTGGCTAAATGAGACGTCTAGTCATCTTGCGACTCGTCCTCCTTTACAGCCTCGTTGTGTTTATACTCACGCTCATGTGACCGTGGTGTTTATAGCCTAACGTTAGCTTTATACTTCTGCCGATTACATTCACACTTCAAAACTCATAAAAGTGGTGTTCATTTGTGGAGATTATCTTGCTGAACAAAAGGTGTTAGTATCATAAACGTCTGTTTGCCACAGAGCTGATTTTCTGCAATAATCCAAAACCCAATGGAGCAATCCCGTTGGCTTTACGTCCTGGTTGGCCTACAAAAAATGCACTCTATTTCAGCTATCGAACTAAAAACCCATTAAAAAAAACATTGATTTCTAGACGAGGGAACTGGAACTGGAAGAGATGTAGGACTCATTCCTGAACCACTCTATTATGCCGTATAACTGCGCCTTTGAGAACAACATATTTTGGTTGCAGCACATATTTTCACAGCAAATCAATGAACCTTTTTGTCAGAAGACAACAAATACACAGATGAAGAAAGCATTAAATTTAACAAACAAAGATGCGATAGACAAATAACTTTCACATGTAGCGTATTATTAATTGTCACACCTGCTCAATTTTTCACAACATCATTTCAATGTTGTGTGTCTCTGCAAAGTAAAAAGCACTTAAATTGATTTTATACACAAGCTTATACGACATTCCTTCGACACTGGATGTTAAAAAAGTAAGTCTGTTGTAATATCGATTATCAGACATTTAAGTGGTAAAAAAAATCAATTTCCATTTCAGGGTGGCTTTGAAAGCCGACTGAATGACAGCAGCAAAACAAGACCTTCTAATGAGGAACATTTGTCAGAAATACTAAAATTATAACGTTGTAAAACACGTTTCTAGCTGCACATAATGAGCCTCGTTATGTTTACTGACAAGAAAAGGCTGGGAGGGGGGGGTCTGGCTTCATCGAGCTTTTAAATCAATACTTCTAATCTAGAGTTCTGTACGCTGTGTCACCAGAGGAATACAACTCCTAGAAATAAAGTGAATTATTTGTGAAGGAAGTAATATTCAAGAAATGAGGGTGAACTTGATCTGAACTTTCTGCCTGCCAACATGTTGACAGCTTACTACATCATTTACTGTATATACTTTATCTGGCTATTAGCTTCTAAAGCTAATGTCTCGACATCCAGGCAGCTAAAGAAACGCTGGTGGAACATAATAATTACATTTACTCAACCGTAGAACACAATATTGCACTTGGCTTGCTGATGGTTTACTTGGGTAATTGCATTTTGAAGGATATTTAACTTTCACTTGAATATTGACCGTTCGCTAACCTCAACCCCCAAACACAGATTAATCATAGCCTAGCATTAGCAACTGTCTCTAGGTACAGCAGACTTTGTCGTGTCTTTTTTAGCACCTTTCCAACACCAAATAATCAGTAAGTTAGAATCTATGGCCCCGACCACGGCTCTGAAATATCAGTACGTTAGAATCTATGGCCCCGACCACGGCTCTGATATATCAATAAGTTAGAATCTTTGGCCCCGACCACGGCTCTGAAATATCAGTAAGTTAGAATCTATGGCCCCGACCACGACTCTGAAATATCAGTAAGTTAGAATCTATGGCCCCGACCACGGCTCTGAAATATCAGTAAGTTAGAATCTATGGCCCCGACCACGGCTCTGAAATATCAGTAAGTTAGAATCTATGGCCCCGACCACGGCTCTGAAATATCAGTAAGTTAGAATCTATGGCCCCGACCACGGCTCTGAAATATCAGTAAGTTAGAATCTATGGCCCCGACCACGGCTCTGAAATATCAGTAAGTTAGAATCTATGGCCCCGACCACGGCTCTGAAATATCAGTAAGTTAGAATCTATGGCCCCGACCACGACTCTGAAATATCAGTAAGTTAGAATCTATGGCCCCGACCACGGCTCTGAAATATCAGTAAGTTAGAATCTATGGCCCCGACCACGACTCTGAAATATCAGTAAGTTAGAATCTATGGCCCCGACCACGGCTCTGATATATCAATAAGTTAGAATCTATGGCCCCGACCACGGCTCTGAAATATCAGTAAGTTAGAATCTATGGCCCCGACCACGGCTCTGATATATCAATAAGTTAGAATCTATGGCCCCGACCACGGCTCTGATATATCAATAAGTTAGAATCTATGGCCCCGACCACGACTCTGAAATATCAGTAAGTTAGAATCTATGGCCCCGACCACGGCTCTGATATATCATAAGTTAAAATCTATTCTCTGTACTTTGCCAAACTCTGGCTATTCATCCTCAAATCCTAATATTGTTTAACAATAAAACATAAATCTAACTTTTGCGTTGTTAGTAACTCATTAACATTGTTATGTTAAAAATAAATAACAGTGTGATCTCAGATTATCTTGTAAAATGTTGTATAATACTAAGGCCAACTCGCTACCCCAAAATACAAGAACAGTATGCTGCTCTTTATATCCTCATTATTTCATTACGTAGCACTGAACTAGCATCATGTAGTCAAATGCATATTTAACATTTTACGAGTCATCAGGGACATTAAGTCATTAGCTACTAACAGCTGATGAAATCTGATAGCGACAGTTTCAATGAAAAGCTGCAAGAACCTATTGTTTTATAAATTACTTCAAATTTTAGTACATTTTCTTTGACAAGCCAACATTGAGCTCATTTTTATCGGCATTATTTGCCTGTCAAACTGAGTAAAAGCAAGTTAAACCAGGTGGCCAACACACAACTAAAGATGTCAGTCAGACTCCAAACTAAAAACAAAACTGGTTTCCAGAAATTAAAAGGAATCTTGGCTTTGTTTTAGAAACACAACTCCAGATGTTTGTTTCAGTCCAACTCTCATCAATTACAAAAGATATGAAAAACCACTTTATGAGTCTCATCTTCTGAACGGAACACACAAAAGTCTTGATTAGAGTGATTGACTGAACATCCATCAGGGAGAAATCAATCCACCGTCTCTGGCTTTGAAACATAATCACATGGCCTAATTCAGGCACTTTACACTGACAGCTAGTTATACAATCAATTCTTCAGCCTGTCTGCTTCTGTTGACTCAGACAAGAGCAGAAATCTATGATTTAACAGTCACATTGGCAAAAGCAATTCCAACTCCTCATCCCACACTTAAAGGCATACTATGTATTAACTGTCACTGTTTGAAAACAACGTTAAAGTTGGTGCACGACCCCTGACTGCAGATCGTGTCTAGAAGGTAACCCCCGAGTTGGGAAACTCTTGCTAGATGGTTAAGGTTAGGCATCGACCTTGAATAGTTGAAGTTAGGCATTGACCTTGAATAGTTTAGGTTAGACATTGACCTTGAATAGTTGAAGTTAGGCATTGAGCTTGAAAAGTTGAAGTTAGGCATTGACCTTGAATAGTTGAAGTTAAGCATTGACCTCTAATAGTTAAGGTTAGGCATTGACCTCTAATAGTTAAGGTTAGACATTGACCTTGAATAGTTGAAGTTAGGCATTGAGCTTGAAAGGTTGAAGTTAGGCATTGACCTTGAATAGTTGAAGTTAGGCATTGATCTTGAAAAGTTGAAGTTAGGCATTGACCTTGAATAGTTAAGGTTAGGCAATGACCTCTAATAGTTAAGGTTAGGCATTGACCTCTAATAGTTGAAGTTGGGCATTGATCTTGAATAGTTGAAGTTAAGCATTGATCTTGAATAGTTAAGGTTAGACATTGATCTTGAATAGTTGAAGTTAGGCATTGACCTCTAATAGTTAAGGAAAGGCATTGATCTTGAATAGTTGAAGTTAGGCATTGACCTCTAATAGTTAAGGTTAGGTATTGACCTCTAATAGTTACGGTTAGGCATTGATCTTGAATAGTTGAAGTTAGGCATTGACCTTGAATAGTTGAAGTTAGGCATTGAGCTTGAAAAGTTGAAGTTAGGCATTGACCTTGAATAGTTGAAGTTAGGCATTGATCTTGAAAAGTTGAAGTTAGGCATTGACCTTGAATAGTTAAGGTTAGGCAATGACCTCTAATAGTTAAGGTTAGGCATTGACCTCTAATAGTTGAAGTTGGGCATTGATCTTGAATAGTTGAAGTTAAGCATTGATCTTGAATAGTTAAGGTTAGACATTGATCTTGAATAGTTGAAGTTAGGCATTGACCTCTAATAGTTAAGGAAAGGCATTGATCTTGAATAGTTGAAGTTAGGCATTGACCTCTAATAGTTAAGGAAAGGCATTGATCTTGAATAGTTGAAGTTAGGCATTGACCTCTAATAGTTACGGTTAGGCATTGATCTTGAATAGTTGAAGTTAGGCATTGACCTCTAATAGTTAAGGTTAGGCATTGACCTCTAATAGTTAAGGTTAGGCATTGATCTTGAATAGTTGAAGTTAGGCATTGATCTTGAATAGTTGAAGTTAGGCATTGATCTTGAATAGTTGAAGTTAGGAATTTATCTTGAATAGTTAAGGTTAGGCATTGATCTTGAATAGTTGAAGTTAGGCATTGACCTCTAATAGTTAAGGTTAGGCATTGATCTTGAATAGTTGAAGTTAGGTATTGACCTCTAATAGTTAAGGAAAGGCATTGATCTTGAATAGTTGAAGTTAGGCATTGACCTCTAATAGTTAAGGTTAGGCATTGACCTCTAATAGTTAAAGTTAGGCATTGATCTTGAATAGTTGAAGTTAGGCATTGATCTTGAATAGTTGAAGTTAGGCATTGATCTTGAATAGTTGAAGTTAGGAATTTATCTTGAATAGTTAAGGTTAGGCATTGATCTTGAATAGTTGAAGTTAGGCATTGATCTTGACTAGTTGAAATTAGGCATTGATCTTGAATAGTTGAAGTTAGGCATTGATCTTGAATAGTTGAAGTTAGGCATTGATCTTGAATAGTTGAAGTTAGGAATTTATCTTGAATAGTTAAGGTTAGGCATTGATCTTGAATAGTTGAAGTTAGGCATTGACCTCTAATAGTTAAGGTTAGGCATTGATCTTGAATAGTTGAAGTTAGGCATTGACCTCTAATAGTTAAGGTTAGGTATTGACCTCTAATAGTTAAGGTTGGGCATTGATCTTGAATAGTTGAAGTTAGGCATTGACCTCTAATAGTTAAGGTTAGGCATTGACCTCTAATAGTTAAGGTTAGGCATTGATCTTGAATAGTTGAAGTTAGGCATTGATCTTGAATAGTTGAAGTTAGGCATTGACCTCTAATAGTTAAGGAAAGGCATTGATCTTGAATAGTTGAAGTTAGGCATTGACCTCTAATAGTTAAGGTTAGGTATTGACCTCTAATAGTTAAGGTTGGGCATTGATCTTGAATAGTTGAAGTTAGGCATTGACCTCTAATAGTTAAGGTTAGGCATTGACCTCTAATAGTTAAGGTTAGGCATTGATCTTGAATAGTTGAAGTTAGGCATTGATCTTGAATAGTTGAAGTTAGGCATTGATCTTGAATAGTTGAAGTTAGGCATTGATCTTGAATAGTTGAAGTTAGGAATTTATCTTGAATAGTTAAGGTTAGGCATTGATCTTGAATAGTTGAAGTTAGGCATTGATCTTGACTAGTTGAAGTTAGGAATTGATCTTGAATAGTTGAAGTTAGGCATTGATCTTGAATAGTTGAAGTTAGGAGTTGATCTTGAATAGTTAAGGTTAGGCATTGACCTTGAATAGTTGAAGTTAGGCATTGATCTTAACTAGTTGAAGTTAGGCATTGATCTTGAATAGTTGAAGTTAGGCATTGATCTTGAATAGTTGAAGTTAGGCATTGATCTTGAATAGTTGAAGTTAGGAATTGATCTTGAATAGTTAAGGTTAGACATTGATCTTGACTAGTTGAAGTTAGGCATTGATCTTGAATAGTTAAAGTTAGGCATTGACCTTGAATAATTGAAGTTAGGCATTGATCTTGAATAGTTGAAGTTAGGAATTGATCTTGAATAGTTACGGTTAGGCATTGATCTTGAATAGTTGAAGTTAGGCATTGACCTCTAATAGTTAAGGTTAGGCATTGACCTCTAATAGTTAAAGTTAGGCATTGATCTTGAATAGTTGAAGTTAGGCATTGATCTTGAATAGTTGAAGTTAGGCATTGATCTTGAATAGTTGAAGTTAGGAATTTATCTTGAATAGTTAAGGTTAGGCATTGATCTTGAATAGTTGAAGTTAGGCATTGATCTTGACTAGTTGAAATTAGGCATTGATCTTGAATAGTTGAAGTTAGGCATTGATCTTGAATAGTTGAAGTTAGGCATTGATCTTGAATAGTTGAAGTTAGGAATTTATCTTGAATAGTTAAGGTTAGGCATTGATCTTGAATAGTTGAAGTTAGGCATTGACCTCTAATAGTTAAGGTTAGGCATTGATCTTGAATAGTTGAAGTTAGGTATTGACCTCTAATAGTTAAGGAAAGGCATTGATCTTGAATAGTTGAAGTTAGGCATTGACCTCTAATAGTTAAGGTTAGGTATTGACCTCTAATAGTTAAGGTTAGGCATTGATCTTGAATAGTTGAAGTTAGGCATTGACCTCTAATAGTTAAGGTTAGGCATTGATCTTGAATAGTTGAAGTTAGGAATTTATCTTGAATAGTTAAGGTTAGGCATTGATCTTGAATAGTTGAAGTTAGGCATTGATCTTGACTAGTTGAAGTTAGGAATTGATCTTGAATAGTTGAAGTTAGGCATTGATCTTGAATAGTTGAAGTTAGGAGTTGATCTTGAATAGTTAAGGTTAGGCATTGACCTTGAATAGTTGAAGTTAGGCATTGATCTTAACTAGTTGAAGTTAGGCATTGATCTTGAATAGTTGAAGTTAGGCATTGATCTTGAATAGTTGAAGTTAGGAATTGATCTTGAATAGTTAAGGTTAGACATTGATCTTGACTAGTTGAAGTTAGGCATTGATCTTGAATAGTTAAAGTTAGGCATTGACCTTGAATAATTGAAGTTAGGCATTGACCTCTAATAGTTAAGGTTAGGCATTGATCTTGAATATTTGAAGTTAGGAATTGATCTTGAATAGTTGAAGTTAGGAATTGATCTTGAATAGTTGAAGTTAAGCATTGATCTTGAATAGTTGAAGTTAGGCATTGATCTTGAATAGTTGAAGTTAGGAATTGATCTTGAATAGTTACGGTTAGGCATTGATCTTGAATAGTTGAAGTTAGGCATTGATCTTGAATAGTTGAAGTTAATCAATGATCTTGAATAGTTGAAGTTGGGCATTGATCTTGAATAGTTAAGTTTAGCTTTGTTCTTGGTGTGAATGCACCATAACAGGATGTTGTGTGGCTGTCAGCTTTTCGTCGGCTTCATACGCACCCTGGTCTCTTCATCTCTGAGGTCTGGCATGGTGCTGATGCACAGGCTGATGACGGTGACCATCACCATGACCACCGAGAGGCAGGCAAATATCTTCCCCATCAGCCCCGACTGAGGGTTTTCCACCACTTCACGCAGCATCCAGGTCATTTTGTGATAGCCCTTTTTTGTCTCTGTGGTGGTTTGCTTCATCATCACCCTCTTCTGCCTCCACTCCTCTTCTTTGCGCTCGCGCTCGGCCACCTCCTCCACACGGGTGATCATGCGGCGACGGCAACAACGCTCCATATGGCCCGGGTCCACGCCCCAGTAATCAAGCTCATCATGCAGCGACACAGCGCACAGTTCCCGAAGCAGACGCAGTTTCCCTGCGGCCAGGAAGTTGAGGATGACCCTGAAGGCTGTCGGGTTTCGGTCGAAGAAGTACTCCTGGCATGTCTCGTCATAGTCGTCGCAGAGTCGTGCGATCTCCTCAGGGGTGGTGCAGAAGCGCAGACGACCCAGTCGACTCTGGGGGAACTGCTCCAAAGTGCTCCAGGGGAAGGTGTAGCGGTTGCCCCCGACGTTGATGAGAACCTGCAGGGTGTGGTCGACCACGTATGAAGCCTTGCGGTCACGAAGCAGCTGGGCGCGCTGGAAGTAGACGCCCTTGATGGTCTCAGTCTCCGGGATCTCGGTGAAGAAGCGGTCGAGGCTGCTGTCGTCGCTGCTGATGGAGTAGGTGCTGAAGTCGTGGTTGGCATTGCTGATGATGGGCATGCTGGCTTCAGGATGTGTGACGGGATGGAAGAGGTGCTTGTATGTCCGGTTGACGGGAGGTTAGGAGGAAGCTGTAATAACAAAACAAATTAATAAAAAGTCAGTCTTTTGTACATCAAGTCCTTATGAAACTATTTTTCTATTAATGCAAACTTTTTTGTCTCAGTTTAAAGCCTCTTTACAAAACCAACATTTCATATGGAGTCCCACAAGGCTCTGTCCTGGGTCCCCTTCTTTACATTACGTTACCAGTAGAGGTCATCATTCATTGAGTTTAGTTGCTATGCAGATGACACTCAACTCTATATAGCTGTTGATCCTGATGACCTGATCCAACCTTCAATTTATGTTTAATCCAAAATGTCCACGAGCTAATTCAGGACAAAACAAAAGTCCTTGTTGTCGACCAAAAGAGCAACAGTTTACTGCACATATTTGTGATTAAAAAATGTATAATACAAAGGGTAATAACTGAACTTTTTTACAGTTTGATGTGACGTTTTACAGACGCCTCTTTTATAATAGAGGTCTATGGGGAAACAGCTTATCCAGATCCGTTAATACACAACAGAGTCTCACAGCAGTTGGTGAAACAGTCACAAAATGTAATCTATTTGATTTGTGTACATGGACACAAATTACCCTTTTTTTTCATGACGTTCAGCACGACTTTCAAAAAACATATTTTTAGTGCGTTTCCTATGAATGTCCAACAACAATTTCCGCTCCAGTCTTTTCAAAATAAAACTACTCATTTAGGTTTAGGCAGAGATCGACTTAGTTACATTTAGGAAAAGATCGCGGTTTAAGTTTAAATAACACTGGAAGTGGCGTAACTTACAGTATAAGTACCCAAGTTACTTGACAAAAACTACTTAGTTTGATGTTTTAAGTACATTTTTACAATACTTTTGTACTTCTATTTTAGTAAAAGTATGAATACAGGACTTCAACCAATGAGTGAAACAGCAACACAGTCTCGCGGCAGTTCGTTCAATATTCACGAAATGTAATCTTTTTGATTCGTGTACATAGACACGAGTTTCCCTTTTTTTTGTGACGCTCAACACGATTTTCAACAACGTATTTTTCGTGCATTTTCCAACGAATGTTCAGCAACATGTGACACACGTGTCAATTTCTGTCTTTTCAAAATAAAACTACTTAGTTAGGTTTAGGAAAAGATTGTGGTTTGGGTTAAAATATCTCCTTAAGTGCCATAACTTAAGTACAGAAGTTATGTGACAAATCAGTTTTGACTTCTGACTTCACACGGGACACGAACAGCTCCAGTCTCCTGGGTGTAAGTCCGGTGTTTTGTGATCCACCCATCCACCCCGACCTCCTCCCTACACGGCATTTGCTGCTCTTTATACTTCCCGGTTCACAAATAGGTTCATTACAATTGATTTCGTGCTGACCATCATGAAAAAAAATTTAAATTCATGTCTATGTACAGGAATCAATACATTAAATTTTGCGACTGGGCTGTAATACATCCATACTCTGTTGATTGACTTATTTATTAATTGACTAATCATTTAAGAAATAATAGATTAAGCCACATTACGTCCATTGTGCAATTGCATTGTGCACGTGCATTGTGCAATAATGTAAAAAAAAAAGATCTTAGCACCCCACTTTTAGTCCTGACACCCTTCTGAGTTGACTTCACACCAATTCACGCCTCGATTCACGCGACTCGGTCGACTCTGCTGAGTGACCTTAAAACTGTCAGCGGCTCAGGTGTGACGTCGTGGTGTGAACGAGCCAGAGAGGTTAAAATGTCTCTGAGATCGACCAGTCGGCGAAAACTGAAGAAGCTCCTTTTAACTACAACTTCTATTTCGACCTGACGTCCTGAAACTAGTTTTTAATGGTAACAGATATCTGCTTAACAAGGACCACCGTGGGCATAAGTCCTGTGATGTTCTTTTAAATGTGCCGGTACATTAGTCTAATAACCATGTAAGTATCTTGTCAAATAAACAAAGCAAGCGGCTCCACTGAGAGGTTCAGGACGTCTTTTGTTCCTGCAGCAGACACCGTGTCCTTTCACTATTTATTCACTATTTATTCATTCACATGATGCACTCAGCTCTCACTGACCTCTTATCGTTGTTGGAACTATCTGCTTCCCTTCAGTGAACTGCGTGATGCTATCTTGGGTAGTTGACGTATTTTGTTGTGTCTACGTCTTTGTTTTGTTTTTGTTTTTGTGCACGGTGATAAACCAGTTTCCCCTTTGGGGATTAATAAAGTTCATCTCATCCTAACAAAAACATGCAAAACACACTGTGAGCTTAAAGGGCAGATTAATTTACATAAAAAACACATTTTCTCACTGACCTCTGCTGGTATCTCTCCACACGGATAGTTTTTATTTGACCTTCCTGTCAGCACAGGTTTTATTGGGACTACTTTCTACCAAAGACATTTATTTATTTACATTTAAAGCTAAAAAAAATTTTAGATTCTGAAAAATTGCCACCTATAATGTGGTGATGAATTGACATCAAACCAGCGTGTACAAATAGTTAAAATAAGTGCAATTCAGATCATCGATACTATACAGTATTAAACATGCCCAGAAAGAGATGATGCTGTTGAATATCAATGCTGTGAACACACAAAATAAAGGGGCAGAAATCTCAGAGAAGGATATCTGAGAACATGGACAAATAAAAATAAATAATCTACTGGCTGTTTTTTGCTGAAATTACCCATTAATTCAAAAATCTGGACTGGATGCATGCACATATGCTCTATTTTACTGCTTGTATGTTTCTACTTTTAGTGTTTTTTTAAGAAAACTTTGGAATTAAATAATAATAAAAGTGCACTATTTGAACATTTTGCTATTTTTCATTTCACTGCAACGCCACCATGTGGTGTTTACTGTCATCAATCTACATTTTGGAGAGGGAAAAACTGTCATGTCCATTTTCAAAGAGGTCCCTTGACCTCTGACCTCCAGATCAGTGAATGTAAATGGGTTCTATGGGTACCCACGAGTCTCCCCTTTACAGACATGCCCACTTTATGATAATCACATGCAGTTTGGGTCAAGTCATAGTCAAGTCAGCACACTGACACACTGACAGCTGTTGTTGCCTGTTGGGCTGCAGTTTGCCATGTTATGATTGGAGCATATTGTTTTATGCTAAATGCAGTACCTGTGAGGGTTTCTGGACAATATCTGTCATTGTTTTGTGTTGTTCATTGATTTACAATAATAAATATATACATACATTTGCATAAAGCAGCATATTTGTCCACTCCCATGATGATAAGAGGATTAAATACTTGACTAATCTCCCTTTAAGGTACATTTTGAACAGATAAAAAATGTGTGATTAACTATTTTAATCGATTGACAGCACTAATATTATATCATTACATTATTATTACTCATGCATTAATGTAAAAGCAGGATTTTACTGTTGTAGCTGGTCGAGCTGGAGCTCATTTTGAACTATTAGCTAATGATTATTTTCATTAAGGGTAAATCATGCTGATTATTTTCTCCTTTAATCGATTGATTGGTTTGCAAAAATCCCAATAACCCAGGGCCAAAAGTGACACCTTCACCATGTTTGTTTAGTCCAAACATTCCTCATTATTAATAATACATTAACATTATTAACAGGAAAAAAAGCAGTAAATCTTCATATTTATGAAGCTGGAACCATTAGTTGTTCCAGTAATATTAATCAGGATGAGATCTAATAGAGAAACTATCAGCACAGGAGAATAAAGTCTTTACCTCTTAATTAGAAACAGAAATTAGAGCAGCAGCTAATTAAAGAGAAAACTAATTTAATTAACGGCTTGTTGAAGTTAAATTATATTTTATTCTGATGATAGGAGGCTTTATTGTGTCCTAATGGCAGTAGAAGTGATAATAAAACAGTATAATAATATAGTAACTCACCTTCCAGGTCGCAGGTTTGCCTCCTCAGCTCTCCGTTATTAGTCCCGAACATGTTCTCATCTGTTGCTGTGATGAAGACTCCTCATCATTAAGACATCATTATAATGTCTGTTATTATTATAATAATAATAATAAGCTGCAGCTCTCAGTGTTCTAACAGTTGATGGATCCTGTGTGAAGTTGTGAAGTCTGTCTGAGCAGCATCACCGGTCTGAACACGTCGCAGCTCTCCGGACTGGTCTCTCGGTGTTCGGATCGCTCCTCTCCGGTTCGAGGACAGAATGAACGAGATGATCTAACAGAGAAACCTGCTGCTGGATCCTCTTCATCATCTGAGTCTGACAGCAAGAAACTCCTCCTCCTCCTCCTCTTCGTCCTCTTCGTCCTCCTCCTCCTCCTCTTCCTCTTCTTCCTCCTCCCTCCTCTTCCTCCTCTTCCTCTTCTTCCTCCTCCCTCCTCTTCCTCCCTCTTCCTCCTTCTCCTCCTCCTCCTCCTCTTCCTCCCTCCTCCTTCTCCTCCTCCTCCTCCTCTTCCTCCCTCCTCCTCTTCCTTCCTCCTCCTCCTCTTCCTCTTCCTCCTCCTCCCTCCTCTTCTTCCTCCTCCTCTTCCTCCTCTTCCTCCCTCCTCTTCCCTCTTCCTCCTCTTCCTCCTTCCTCCTCCTCCTCTTCCTCTTCCTCTTCCTCCTCCTTCTTCCTCCTCCCTCCTCTTCCTCCTCCTCCTCTCCCTCCTCTTCCTCCCTCCTCCTCTTCCTTCCTCCTCCTGCTCTTCCTCCTCTTCCTCCCTCCTCCTCCTCCTCTTCCTCCTCTTCCTCCCTCCACCTCTTCCTTCCTCCTCCTCCTCCTCTTCCTCCCTCCTCCTCCTCTTCCTCCTTCCTCTTCCTCCATCCTCCTCCTCTTCCTCCTCTTCCTTCCTCCTCTTCCTCCTCCTCTTCCTCTTCCTCCTCGTCTTCCTCGTCCTCCTCTTCCTCCCTCCTCCTCCTCTTCCTCCCTCCTCCTCATCCTCTTCCTCCTCCTTCCTCCCATCTCCATCTCTCTTCTTCTACACTGTAAAAAATGACGTTACGGTAATTCAACTGGTGGATTCAGTACTCTGATATTTCTATATGTAATAGTTGGAGTCTGTATATTCAAAGGATCAGTCTGTAACATTTTGGGGGATCTAGGGCAGAAATAATAATATAATGGTTAAAGCTGCAGTAGGCAGTATATTTTTTTGGCATCATTGGGCTAAAAGTCCCATAATAACCTTTCATCATATTGTAATTCAAGTGTTCTGAGAGAAAACTAGACTTCTGCTCTCCTCATGGCTCTGTTTACAGGCTTTAGAACATCTAGCCCGTGACGGGAGACTTTGACCAATCACAGGTCATTTCAGAGAGAGAGAGAGTGTTCCTATTGGCTGTGCTCCGGCTGGTGGGCGGTGCTTGGTATTTCCTCAACTGATTTCCAACATGGCTGCGGCGTCACAAACGTTCTCATTTTACAGCTAAACCGTGCACTACAAGATGATTCTGAAAACATGTGAGGAGAGAAATAGGCATTAACGTAACAGAATATTGATTCATATTTGATCAGCGCTGCCTAGTTTCATCGTTTGGTCGGAGTTCAGAGTGATTAACAGCCGGCTCTCATAGACGGCAGCTGGACAGCAGACCTCAGATCAGCTCTTACTGCTTGTTTTCCTCCAGTCTGTGAAATCTTGCAGATGCCGTTAGGAGCACCGGAGGACACAGAGGAACATGATTTTTTTCAGGTTACCTGTTTCTACTGTCACGATATAGCGCCCGTTTTATAAAAATAACTTTTATTTAATCATATTTGGTCCAATCTCACCTACTGATGCTTTAAGGTTAGGATAGGTCGTTGGGCAAGACTTTCAACCAGGAGACTGCTGTTGGTGTCCTGTTAACGTTGACTTATTTTGTCACATCAGTCGTCACCTGAATCGCTAGTCACAGAAGTCGAGTCACTGAAGTTAACATCAACCACAACCGTTTCCTAAATCTAACTAAGTGGTTGTGTTGCCTAAACTTCCTGTGAAAACAGAAGTTTATTTTGAAAGGACACTATGCATGTAACGAGCGTATATTGACACGCCGTCCCTGATCCGTCCAAAAGTATCGTAAGAGGGGAACCACGTGCGTCGGTCTCTGATGCCTCCACTAACCAAGCGGCGGTATTTGAAGAGTTGGGAGTGAGAATGTGATCTAAAATCCTAATCTCCAAAGTAACAATTATAGCTGTCAAATAAATATATTGGAGGTAAAAAGTACAATATTTTCCTCTGAATTATAGTAAAATAGAGGAGTATAAAATGGAAATACTACCTCAAAACTATATTTATTATAAGTACAGTGTTTGAGTAAATGTACTTAGTTATATTCGACAGCTGGTGAGATGTAATGTGTGTAATATAAATTAAAATAGACGGTAGACGTGGTCTATACGTGAGTCTGTATTTTATAACAGAGGAAACTTTATTATGGTGAACATGTCAGTTGTATCTCAGCTGTCGTCGTCTTGTCTTCTTATTAAATAGAAAGCAGAGACAACGAGCCGTCCAGGTTTTCACAAACCAAACAGAGATGTTGTATCGTCCTGAAGGTCTCTGGAGATCTGTGTTCAGCTCGCCATCGATAAACTTCTGTTCACTTCACCTTCAGATTAAAAGAGAAACAGATTAGAGAGGAATTGTTGCCGTAAAAGCCTTCAGATGATGTTGTGGTGGATGGATGTGGAGACTCTTCACCTCCTTTTTCCTACTAATAGAGTCAACATTGGTTTCTTAGACACATTCAGGCAAAAACATGTGTTTTCATGCACTGGTTGGAGATTTTGAGTTACTTTGCTTCCATAACATGTTTTCTATCAGACTAGAGAAAAGAAAACATCCTAAATACACATTCAGGTGTTTATTTGACTACAGTGGTGTGAGCAGAGGGCTACTCAGTTGGTTGCAATCTGCAACCAGACCACTAGATATCACTGAATCCTACAGACTGTACCTTTAATAACATCAACAAGAAATCTCTAGCAAAAAGAAAAGATGCTCTTTACCAGATCTGTAATACATCAATAGAATAAACAAAGAGTTGTTTTTTTACAGTGCAGCTGCTTGTCTACTCCATCAGGACTCTTCAGTATAAACTGGACTCGGCTGTAAAGCCTTTGTTTAAATGCAGCTAAAGCCTGATTGACAAAGTTTGTACAGGCAGACGTCCAAACACACAGAGAGGATTAATAAAACAGGACAGAAGATAAAACACAGAGCCTCACACACACACACACACACGCACACAGTGTTATGTCACTCATGATTTGCATTGCCGCTTTACAAGAAGCAGGTGGTTGTGTTTGGTGCAGATCTAATAACCAATACGTGAGCCGCTGTGACGGTGACATCCTCGCTCTGATGAATGTGACCTCTGGTAAATAAACGTCTGGTGGCTTTCTTCTTCTGAGGGTTTTATTTCCTGTTTTATATTCCGTACCGCGGAGAGAGAGAGAGAGTGGATTACACACAACTTTACTATGTGTTTGTGTCTGTTGTGTCTTGTTTGACTAATCGGGGTCACGTTGCCGTGGTAACTGATTGGGGCCTCAAGAGGAGAGCCTCGAGACTTCGCTCTTCAGAATCAGATGATTTTTTAGATTACAGTTGGTTTGTTTTTTAAACTTCAGAGAAAAACCTCTTTGTCCTTTTTCCATGTATCGACCTCACAAAGTCTCTTATGAGCTTCAAAAATATGGTCCTGCATTCAAAGTAAAAGTACATAAGTATTATCAGCAAAATGTACTTTAAGTATCAAAAGCAAAAGTACTTATTCTGCAGATTATTTTATTATAAATTAACACTGATGCATCACTGTTAGATCAGCATGTTACTGTTGTAGCTGCTCTAACATGTGGAGCTTGTTTTAACTACTTTATATACATTTTTAGTTTAGTCCAGTGGTTCCCAACGTAGGGATCGGGGCCCACCAAAGGGTCTCTAGATAAATCTGAGGGGTCGTGAGATGAGAGAGGAGAAGAAACTGAGTTCTGATACACAAATTTTATGCGTTCACCTACTGACGTGCATTTGAACGCCGATGTGTTCACTTACTGGCGAACATACTGACGTGCCTTCAGTGTTAATTTCGTTAACGAAAACTATGACTAAATATGTTCGTCAACGACCTTTTTTTCCATAACTAAGATGAGACGATGACGAGATGGCACCGACGCCGTTAACACTAACTGGCAAACATATCGAAGTGCATTTTAAACTGTGATGCGTTCCCTTACTTACATGCATTTCAACGCCGATGCGTTCACTTACTGACATGCATTTCAACGCCGATGCGTTCACTTACTGACGTGCATTTCAACGCCGATGCGTTCACTTACTGACGTGCATTTCAACGGCGATGCGTTCACTTACTGACGTGCATTTCAACGGCGATGCGTTCACTTACTGACGTGCATTTCAACGCCGATGCGTTCACTTACTGACATGCATTTCAACGCCGATGCGTTCACTTACTGACGTGCATTTCAACGCCGATGCGTTCACTTACTGACTGAAGTGCCTTCAGTAACAATTTCGTTAATGAAAACTATGACTAAATATGTTTGTCAACAACCTTTTTTTCCATAACTAAGACGGGACGATGACGAGACGGCACCGACGCCATTAAACACTAACTGTGGTGATGTCAACATGCAATGTTGTTGACGATAAAAGACGAGACTAAAATTTAGTTTAGGACTCAGAGTAACTTACTTAAGTTAAAGTAAACAATGACAACAACAGGGAGAAAGAAACCAGGTGGTATTTTGGCTCGGTTAGATTGACTGAATCTGATGACTAAAACAGTTTTAATTGACTTGTTTAGTCAACTAAAACTTGTCTAAACAAAACAGGATGAGGTTGAGTGAATATGATAAAAACTAATAAGGACAGTTGACACAAGACTAAATATAAATGAATAAATAAAAGTAGCTGTCAAAATGAACACTCTGCCCCCTTTGAGTTTAGAGGAGGAAGATGAACAAAGAGTTCTTCATCATGTTGAACTCTTTAACCCCGCAAACCAGCACAACGAGAGCGATGTTGTAATAAGACGATCTCTGACCTCCAGGGCTGATGAATATCAGGGATTACATGATAATCCACAAGCAGGAGGGACGCGGAGGGAAACCAGAGAGCATGCTGGGACTCCACGAGGCTGCAGGATCATGCTTGGAGTATATTAAGTAGTATTTATAATAGTATATTGGGATTGTATAGAAGTCTATAAGAAAATGAGCCTACTTCTCTCTTGATTTATTACCTCAGTAAACATTATAAACATGAGTTTATGGTCTCAATCGCTAGTTTCAAGTCTTCTTCAATACAGCATGATGTTCATTTAGTAAATTATGGTCCCATTTAGAGTCACATAGACCATAAAGCAGGGGATGCTTTAGGGCGGGGCTACCTTGTGATTGACAGATCGCCAACACGACGTTGTCCGGTCTAGGAGTTGTCCGTGTTTTTGTCTTACAACTTTAACTCTTTCACAGCGTGGTTTCACTTCATCAAAGTTAATCGGAACATTTTGGTCGCCTAAAAATGTCTTATTCAGCATTCGGTTGTACTTAGCTCCACCCTCTCGTAAATACCAAGATGGAGACGGACGAAAACGAAAATGGCGACAAACGACAACCAAGATTGTGACGGCCAAATACCAAGATAGCGACGGACAAAAACCAAGATGGAGACGGACAAAAACCAAGATAGTAACAGACGAAAAACGAAATGGCGACGAACGAATACCAAGATGACGACAGAAAAAAAACAAGGTGGCGACGGACGAAAACCAAGATGGTGACAGCCAAAATGCCGAACTCAAGGCTTCACGTCCTCTTCTTATAAACAGTCTTTGGCTCCAGGTGACACCTTTACATACAAATATTCACGTGATTCATCGTTAATATGAAAATACTAATTAAAGCCGCTTTAAACCAGATATCTGAATGTTCTTTTTAGATATGAAGTAATTGATATAAACTTTCCTTTTGTGTGGTGGAGTTATATAATTAATAAATCATACTCTCAGAGTCTAAGAAAACACATTGTCCTTGTTTGTCAGCATCTTATTTACATTTTGAACTATTGTTCTCACTCCACAGAGTTTGCGGGCGGCCGGCTGATGAAGATTACAGCCGCAGCCTTTCATTTCATTTTGTTTGGAAACCTTAAGCCTCTTTTTGCAACTTAATTTCCTGACGGTGCCGCGGGGTTAACACGGTTCACTGGAATCTCTCCCTCAGAAGAAATTAAACCAAACTCCTGGGGAATTGCTCTGCTCTCTCAATTTGCTCCGGATCACCAGGGGACCGGTGCAGCGGGGCAACTGATAAGTCGCCCTTGATTCAGCACAAACACTCGTTAATTAACCTCCAGCCCAGAATCAGGTCCCCGCCAAAACTTTCAGGATGAACTGTATTTCATTAGCATGGCATGTTGATGCGGGCGCCATTAAGAATTCAGGCTTTGTTTGAGCCGGTCCGGTCCGTCTCCAGTTTCTACATAATGAAAAGAAGAAAGACAGGAAGTCCGTGGAGCGTATAGATTGAGAGGAAACCCTCAGAAAGGAATCAGATTATATAGGCCAAGTGTCCTTTTACAGTTATTGACTATCTGCCCTCTGAGCCGCCCGACTTGGCTTACAAGCTGCCTGACGGATCCGAGATAGACGGCGTCTTAAAGCAAGTGCATCCTGCCGTAAACAACGCCACAGGCTGCTTGTTAAATGTCTTTTAAAGTTCACACAGATTACGAGAAGAAACAAACTGTTTTCTCATTTATGTCTTGTCCTTTCTCTTCCTGCAGGTCGTTTTGTTTTTAATTGTCAAGGTTTTGAAAGTAACTATTGCTCAAGTACAGTTTGAGGTACCTGTTTACTTCAGTATTTCCATTACTGCACTACATTTCAGAGAGATATATTGTACTTTCTACCTCACAGTGGTCTGACGGCTGTAGTTACCGTCCAATGAATATTTTATGTGATCTCATGGGAAGGGGTTAGGGATACGGGGCGGCGGTGGCTCGGGGGGTTCACCGTAGAGCGGGTCAACCTTTAGTCCCCGCCTCCTACTATCCTCATGTCGAAGTGTCCTTGAACATTTTTGTCCGTCACCATTTTGGTTTTTGGCCGTCACCATCTTGGTTTTTGTCTGTCGCCATCTTGGTTTTTGTCCGTCGCCATCTTGGTTTATAGCCGTTGCCATCTTGGTTTTTGGCCGTCACCATCTTGGTTTTTGGCCGTCACCATCTTGGTTTTTGTCCGTCGCCATCTTGGTTTATAGCCGTTGCCATCTTGGTTTTTGGCCGTCACCATCTTGGTTTTTAGCCGTCGCCATCTTGGTTTTTGGCCGTCACCATCTTGGTTGTTAGCCGTCGCCATCTTGGTTTTTGTCTGTCGCCATCTTGGTTTTTGGCCGTCGCCATCTTGGTTTTGGCAGTCGCCATCTTGGTTTATAGCCGTTGCCATCTTGGTTTTTGGCCGTCACCATCTTGGTTTTTGGCTGTTGCCATCTTGGTTTTTAGCCGTCGCCATCTTGGTTTTTGGCTGTCGCCATCTTGGTTTTTGGCCGTCGCCATCTTGGTTTTGGCAGTCGCCATCTTGGTTTATAGCCGTTGCCATCTTGGTTTTTGGCCGTCACCACCTTGGTTTTTGGCTGTTGCCATCTTGGTTTTTGGCCGTCACCATCTTGGTTTTTAGCCGTCGCCATCTTGGTTTTTGGCCGTCACCATCTTGGTTTTTGTCTGTCGCCATCTTGGTTTTTGGCCGTCACCATCTTGGTTTTTGGCTGTTGCCATCTTGGTTTTTAGCCGTCGCCATCTTGGTTTTTGGCCGTCACCATCTTGGTTGTTAGCTGTCGCCATCTTGGTTTTTGTCTGTCGCCATCTTGGTTTTTGGCCGTCGCCATCTTGGTTTTGGCCGTCACCATCTTGGTTTTTGGCTGTTGCCATCTTGGTTTTTGGCCGTCACCATCTTGGTTTTTAGCCGTCGCCATCTTGGTTTTTGGCCGTCACCATCTTGGTTTTTAGCCGTCGCCATCTTGGTTTTTGTCTGTCGCCATCTTGGTTTTTGGCAGTCGCCATTTTGGTTTATAGCCGTTGCCATCTTGGTTTTTGGCAGTCGCCATTTTGGTTTATAGCCGTTGCCATCTTGGTTTTTGGCCGTCACCATCTTGGTTTTTAGCCGTCGCCATCTTGGTTTTTGGCCGTCACCATCTTGGTTGTTAGCCGTCGCCATCTTGGTTTTTGTCTGTCGCCATCTTGGTTTTTGGCCGTCGCCATCTTGGTTTTGGCCGTTGCCATCTTAATTTTTGGCCGTCGCCATCTTGGCTTTTGGCCGTCACCATTTTGTTTTTTTGCCGTCGCCATCTTGGCTTTTGGCCGTCACCATTTTGGTTTTTCGCCGTCGCCATCTGTCTTTTGCAACCAAAAGTGACACGAGAGGGTGGAGCTAAGAACAACCGAATGCTAAATAAGACATTTGTAGGCGAGCAAAATGTTATAATTAACTTTGATGAACTGTAAACACACTGTGAAAGAGTTAAAGTTGTAAGACGAAAACACGGACAACTCCCAGACCGGGCAACGCCGTGGTAGCGACCTGTCAATCACAAGGTAGCCCCGCCCTAAAGCATCCCCTGCTTTATGGTCTATTTGACTCGGACCATCATTTACTAAATGAACATCATGCTGTATTGAAGAAGACTTGAAACTAGCGACTGAAACCATAAACTCATGATTAGAATGTTTACTGAGGTAATAAATCAAGTGAGAAGTAGACTCATTTTCTAATAGTCTAACATCCTGACGTCAAACGCCTTCCACTCCTCCGCTGTGTTCGTATTATAGATTCAGTCCATGAAAACAGAGGAGCAGCCTCGTTCGAACCATTAGATGTGCTTTACTGGACAACACTGTTATCTTTGGGGAAGAGATGCATGATGGGATAAAAGTCATCTTCTGGGACAGCAGTGATTTGAAATTTCCCCGAGCTGTCAGAGATTAATGGAGCCGAGTCTCCAGAACCAGGACACACTGTTTTAAAGGAATAATGCAGCTCTCTTTTAGAGTTAATACATGAACTCTGTCAATATACTGTTTACTTTTCATCAGTCATAGCTGTGGAGTTGGCGCTGGCGTCCTGTTTTCTACCTGAACAAGTCAACAGAGAGTGAAACCATCCGCCAACATGGAAAACAAACAGATCAACAAACCAAACAGCATCATGTCTTTGTGTCTATTTCTGGTTTTTGCCACAACATATTTCCAGTTTCTCTTAGTCATCTTTGTCTCTATTTTCATGACTTGATCTGGTGTAAAGTTGAAGTGAAGTTTTTTTCTAAGAAATCATCATATAGATCCTCATGATTATGAAAATGTATTAATATTTCTGCCATGATGGCATTAGTTCCATCTTATGCTACTTTCTACTTCTACTCAAATATTGTACTTTTTACTCCACTACATTTATTCAATTACTTTAGTTACATTGCAAAATCAGATTAAAGGTCCAGTGTGTAGGTTTTTGGCGCCATCTAGCGGCAAGGTTGCAGATTGCAACTGACTCAGACTTCAGGAGAACTACGGTGGCAGACGCGAAAATGTGAAAGTCTCTCTCTGGAGCCAATGTTTGGTTTGTCTGTTCTGAGCTGAGTAGAAACATGGCAAGCACTTCTGTTGTGTAAACTGCTCAGAAACCCCCTTATTGTCAGTCTAGCTAGGAAAGCCATCCATCCTCTGAATGCTGTAGGTCTGTAGTCTGATCCATCCATCCTCTGAATGCTCTAGGTCTGTAGTTTGATCCATCCATCCTCTGAATGCTCTAGGTCTGTAGTTTGATCCATCCATCCTCTGAATGCTCTAGGTCTCTAGTTTGATCCATCCATCCTCTGAATGCTAGGTCTGTAGTCTGATCCATACATCCTCTGAATGCTCTAGGTCTCTAGTCTGATCCATCCATCCTCTGAATGCTCTAGGTCTCTAGTTTGATCCATCCATCCTCTGAATGCTCTAGGTCTCTAGTCTGATCCATCCATCCTCTGAATGCTCTAGGTCTCTAATTTGATCCATCCATCCTCTGAATGCTCTAGGTCTGTAGTTTGATCCATCCATCCTCTGAATGCTCTAGGTCTGTAGTTTGATCCATCCATCCTCTGAATGCTCTAGGTCTGTAGTTTGATCCATCCATCCTCTGAATGCTCTAGGTCTCTAGTCTGATCCATCCATCCTCTGAATGCTCTAGGTCTGTAGTTTGATCCATCCATCCTCTGAATGCTCTAGGTCTCTAGTCTGATCCATCCATCCTCTGAATGCTCTAGGTCTCTAGTTTGATCCATCCATCCTCTGAATGCTCTAGGTCTCTAGTTTGTGGCTATAAAGTTTCATGAGGCTGTGATTATCCTAGAGGTCAACACAGGTCGTTTTATACAGTGAGGTCAAGTTTCAAAAAATGGTCTCTCACTACAATGAAATGTCTCCTATGGGGACTAACCCACAGAACCTATTTTCATTCACATATCTTGAGGTTAGAGGTCAAGAGACCGCTTTGAAAATGGTCATGACAGTTTTTTGTTTTTTAGTTAGATGCCTTATTGAGACGGCAAAATTTACGTCATCACGCCGACCGTTAGCCTAACGTTACCTTTTTACTAGATTACATTCACGCTTCAAAGATCATAGAAGTGGTGTTCATTTGTGGAGATTATCTTGCTGAACAAAACGTGTAAGTATCATAAATATTTGTTTGCCACAAAGTTTATTTTCTGCAATAATCCAAAACCCAATGGAAAAAAAAACCCATTGTGTTTTTGTCGATGGAAACAGGACGACGCTAACTTCCTGGTTGGCCTACAAGAATACGTCATCCCTGCAGCACTCGGTGGATTCTTTAGGTTTTCTGGTCTCACATGATATCTGTCGCTTCACTGTAGCTCTAAAACTGAACCTTTTACAGCCTCTGATGGACATAAACGTCTATCATACTTTTGTACTTTACTTTTGCTCGTACCAGTATTTCTATGCCGTGGTATTACTGCTTTTACTTCAGTAAAAGATCTGCGTACTTCTTCCAGCACTAAATGAAGTAAAGTTGCCTCATTGACTTCCTTCTTTAAAACCCATCATCATGAGTCTGAATCAGCTGCTATTGATGAGCTTTCAGATGTTTATCGATACTCACAAACCACGAGGGGCAACGAATCCAAACACAATATTTCCTCTTCTTTTGAATCCATTTAAGCTGCTTGTTTAGTATTTAGCCTTTATTCCCCTGACTGGAAAAATCGATGGAGGAAATTGTAGAGCAGAGAAGAAGAAGAAGAAGAAGAAGAAGGAGCTGCTGATTGGAAAACACAAGGAAAAGGTCAAGTAGGAGGAAGAGATGGAGAGAGAGAGAGAGAGAGAGAGAGAGCAGCTCTGCTGAAATCAAATCATTCCCTCGAGTTCAACAAATGAGCTGTCGGACTGTGTGACTGTGTGTGTGCTGTCAACATTGTCTTCGATGGTTCTTGCCTCGGGCTCACAGTTTGTTTATGCAGAAATAACAGCTGGCACTTAGCCTCCACACTGTATTATCCATGCACACACATGCACACAAACATGCACACACACATGCACACAAACAATGGAAATGTAACTCGCTGCAGGAATGAAACTGGACCCCGTCGTCTCTCATGTTGGTGTAACGTGACGTTAACTGAACTGAACGTGTTACAAAGCAGCTCGTTCACACATTAAAATACATGAAATAATTAGTATTAGAGTGATTATTCCTAATTATAATGTCAAAGATCCATTACTGCTGCTACGGATATCATTTATTACCACCATTGGAAATAGAAATATTCACAATAAATCATTATTATTCATTATGTTCTTTTGGCAGACAAAGACAAAACTTATTATCTTCATTTTCCCTCCCTTATTCTCTCCATCGCTGTCATTATTCATATTGAACCCTGCAAAACAAAAACATAAAGCAAACCTGATGAACAACAAAAATGAAATATAATATCCAGCGTAACAGAAAAATAAAACATATCTTATCTGTTTCCAACACAAAAAGAGGCATTTAAAATAAAGATTTAAAGGGCTTTAAAAACTGATACCATTTCATGAAAAGGATTATTCAGACGTGACATTTCCTCTAAACGTCGAGGATCCTCTGAAGATACAGATAAATCTTTCCTTTCATAATGTGAGCTGTGAAATGTCTGACTATCTTCTGACAGATTTTCATGATGCATATTAAACAGCACAACAGTGATGATCTCTGCTTCTCACCCACTTACTCCCTCTTGTGTTCTGTTGCTATTCCTGTAGAGCAGCGCTGAGTCAAAACAACAAAAAAAAGAAGAAGAAGTCCTGCAGGAATCAAACAGAAAACGCTGTTTTTTACATGAAACTGCACAAACTGTGCTGATGATACAGCTGACAGCAGCCTGGAGACACCTGCAGTCATATCAGTGGTGGAGGAAATATTCAGATGTACTAAATACCACACTGGGAAAATACTCTCCTGCAAGGAAAAGTCCTGCATTGAAAATGTTACTTCAGTAAAAGTATACAAGTATAATCAGGGAAATGTATTTAAAACATTAACCTTCTTATTGTCTTATGTCTCATAAGTTGTTGCAGCATTTTTAGGTTGTTACACAGATTTGGTGCTAAATTTAACCATCTTTTACTGCTGGAAAATTGAAAAAAAATGAACAACAATCCCTTCAAAATACCACATTAAGACACCAAGACCTTGAGGAACACCATAGAAAAAGCCATGCTGTGATTTGGGGTCAAAAACTTTTGACATTTCTGCAAGAGTTGCATGTTTTGGTGATTGGATGGCGAGCACTTCTGTTGTGTAAACTGTTCAGAAACCCCCTTATTGTCAATCTAACTAGGAAAGCCATCCATCCTCTGAATGCTCTAGGTCTGTAGTTTGATCCATCCATCCTCTGAATGCTCTTGGTCTCTAGTTTGATCCATCCATCCTCTGAATGCTCTAGGTCTCTAGTTTGATCCATCCATCCTCTGAATGCTCTAGATCTCTAGTTTGATCCATCCATCCTCTGAATGCTCTAGGTCTCTAGTTTGATCCATCCATCCTCTGAATGCTCTAGGTCTCTAGTTTGATCCATCCATCCTCTGAATGCTCTAGGTCTGTAGTTTGATCCATCCATCCTCTGAATGCTCTAGGTCTCTAGTTTGATCCATCCATCCTCTGAATGCTCTAGATCTCTAGTTTGAGGCTGTAAAGTTTCATGAGGCTGTGATCATCCTAGAGGTCACCTCAGGTAATTTTATACAGTGAGGTCAATTTAAAAAAATGGTCTCACTGCAATGAAATGTCTCCTATGGGGACTGACATCATCATACATGAATACAGTTGAGCTCATTGAATTCACAAGAGTCTCAGCTTTACAGTGATACCCAATTTACGTAATTCAAAGACTGTTTAGGGACCCCAGTATGCAGAAATATTCAAACACAGGTACTGCATTTAGCATAAAACAATATGCTCCAATCATAACATGGCAAACTGCAGCCCAACAGGCAACAACAGCTGTCAGTGTGTCAGTGTGCTGACTTGACTATGACTTGCCCCAAACTGCATGTGATTATCATAAAGTGGGCATGTCTGTAAAGGGGAGACTTGTGGGTACCCATAGAACCCATTTACATTCACATATTTGTAGGTCAGAGCCTCCTTCCTGACAATATACTATGACCTGGTTATGGTTGCCAGTGGATTCTTTACGTTTTCTAGTTTTATTTGATATCTGTAGCTTCTCTCTAGCTCTAAAACTGAACCTGCTAGAGCCTCTGAAAGACGTTGGGGAACTCAAATATTGAGTAAATGTACTTAGTTACATCCCACCACTGTAATACTGACATAATACTTTTATATCACTCAACAGCTTCAGGCCCATTATCCTGTTTCATCCACTCAGCTCCCACATGCAGCACTTTGTTCTCCTCTGAGATCACGAACCAGCTCACAAAATAACTTTACACCACCGACAGAACCCTAAAAAACACAACCACAGTATGTTACTCATATCACTATATAATAATACCACTATATTGTTATTGTGGTATTTTATTGTTTTGTGAATCATACAGCAAATACACAAATTAAACTTGTGATAAATTATGTTAATTTTTTTTTTTTTTGGGAGTGATAATAGATTATAAATTATGCTGGAAACCACATATAGATGATATTGAGGATTTTCTAAATAAAGCCTCATTATTTACCTCATACTGGTCCGTTATAGCTCCAAACATAACTTACTGTGTGCAGACTAAATATATATAAAACTCATTTTCATACCGCAAAATAAACACATAAGAATTGTAAACAAAAATGGCTCAACATGACCCAACATACTCATTGTTTATTAGATTAAAGACTCTAAAACAACTCTAAAAAATAAATAAAAGAAATTATGAGTTGTTTTATTTCAGTTAAAAGAATGAATTTATGGAGCAGCCGTGGTGAGGAACTGAAAACATGTAGATAACTTAGGAGTATAATAGTATTCTCTTCCGTTTCTATAATTCATAGCATTGTATTATTACTGTGTATGTATAATACTGATAGTGTATGTAACACTCTATATTTTATATATTACTATATTGTACTTATCATTCATACCTCATATATATATATTTACTTACTGGTGCTACCTGTATTATATATAATTCTCACATCATGGCTGCCTGATAATAATTCCATAGATTTATTAAATAAAGTGTTGAATGCAGGAGTTTTACTCGTAGTGGAGTATTTTCACAGTGTGGTATTATTACTTTTACTAAAGTAAATGATCGGAATACTTCCACCACTACTGTTTAATAATAAATAAAAATGTATAAAACATAAAACCTGCCTTTTTATATTTACCTATTAATTAATTAATTAATTAATTATTCATTCATCCATTCATTTATTTACTTATTTATTTATTTAAACAGGGCAACATTTATTCATTTATTTATCTACTTAAACAGGGCAACATTTATTTATTTATTTATTTATTCATTCATTCATTTAATTATTTATTTATTTATTGAATTATTTATTTATTTACTTATTTATTTATTTATTTAAACGGCAACATTTATTTATTTATTTATTTGTTTATTTATTTAAACAGGGCAACATTTATTTATTTATATATTTATTTATTTATGTTTTAACACTTCTTTATTGCAAGAGTGCCAATACAAACAAAACATATACAAAGAAATGAGTCATTAATACAGACAAACAATGTCAGAGCCAGGGGAACTCTTTTGAATAAAAACATTAAACAAAAAGCAAAAATAAATTGTTTTCGCAGCTTTGGGTTAAAAATAGTTTTAATATACTGTTTGGTTTCATTTTCAAATCTTATAAATAAAGGTTTAGAGGGGCTAAATTTGTATTTATGAATATGAAATTTTGCTAATATTATGATTATATTTATTATATGTAATTCTTTAAATGTTGTACTATTGTTATTGTAGAAAACAAACATTATGCCAGTACAACAAAAAATCAGAGTCGCTATTATCAGAAACATAAGACACAAGCTGCCTTTATAATACACCCCACCCATCTATGGTAATGACGTCACATGAACGGGATCCCAACATCTCGCGATACTTGTGGGAGCTATAAAAGCCTCGACGGGCCGGTACTCGGTCTTTCTCTCTTTCTCCCGTTAGCCGGTGAAGGTGCAACAGTAATCGGTCGTCCCGAGCCCGGGTTCATCCGACACCCTCACCAACCTACACAGCTGAACTGAGCTCTACAACTACTGCAGCAACATGCCGCCCAAATTCGACCCCAACGAGATTAAAGTTGGTATGTTTTCAGAGTCCACTGGGTAAATAAAGCTGAGGTTGTTCACAGCTTGAACAGCCGAGATGCCTCCGTGTCTGCCGGCCTCTGAACGGCCTGGCAGCGGCCTGAGAGGAGTAGAGAACACGGTAAAGAAACGGCACGAAACGCCACGAAGAGAGGGGGAAATCTGTCTGAGTTAATGACTGCATGCTTAACTGTGTTTATCAGGTGGAACGTGAATGATTTGTGAAGGTTTGATTGATTGTAATACTGGTGTCTGGAGGCGGACTAGTAGTGATCCACGTGGAGAACCAGCTAGCTAGGTGAGCTAATGTTAGCCTCGTGGATGTGAAGAGATCAGTGTGTTGTCTTGAAATTCTGCTGTTTAGGTTGTAATCCGTTTAGTTATTGATAGTTAAATATATATAAACTAATTTAATTTTACCTCTATTGATTTAATTATTGCAATAATCCTTTTTATCGATTATCCAAGTAATTATTATTGATTCCCATGGATTAACAGTCACTTATATAAACTTTATAGTCTTATCAAATTACATTGTATTTTGACTGCTTTGTGACATGAGTCCTACAGTCCTGAATGATTGATCCAATGATTTAACTAAATCAAAAAAAATGTAATGTTAATAGACCTGTTGGTTTTCAGTCCTGCTCATGGAGACCACGTGCTGCATTTTCCATCACTACCTGCTCTAAACATATCTGAACACTTTTTATGGTTTATTAGTATTTTTGTACATAACATATCATAAATTAATGAATTCTAATTCATATGTATTTTCCCCCCTTTTTTTGCATGCATTTGTCAGCGATGTGTCAATATTGTGGTATTGCTTTCAGCCATGTTGCTCAGTCCTGACTAGTGTATTCACCAGCTCTTGATGGGCTGAAAACATCTGATTTTAGTGAACTAGGAGTAGGGACACTGTGCTCTGGATGTCCAGGAGCAGGACTGAGGACCAGTTAACTGTAAATGTTTTTAATATTGATGGGTGTTAAGATATTACCTTTTAGTTTAAGATGAGACCATTGTGAAATTAAGCTTCAGAAACTGTCTCCTGAATCTAAAGGTTTTGATTTATCATCTTTAAACCTCCTTTAAAACTAAACAATCTTAGTTTGTTCCTCATGAACACAAGAGGATTTTGTCTGAAGGATCAAACCAAAACTGCACACATAAAATAAATCATCTATCTGATAGAGCCTCAACATGATTGAGCTCAATTACCTTGGTGTCAATGGGTTGAATGACAATTAGCATAATTGTTCAGCTAAATATAGCTCGTAACAAACATGGCCAACAGTTTTAAAGCAGCTGAATGATCTGAACACAAACGGCAGGTACATTGGTCTAAAATATGCTCAATTTAAAGTATCAAAGTTTATTTATGGGATTAATTCATAGTTTAATATCACATTTCTGTAGCAATGATGGAGGTGTTTGGAGTTAAATTCCTTTTTATTCACTGTTGGTGTCCCCTTCCTGAGGTTACAGTATGTTATGTTCCACTTAACATACTCCACTCCTGGAATAATTCATAATCCAGATCTGTTGATGTAAAGGAATCTTTCAGGACAAAATGTGGAGACTACAGGAGATACTATGTAAATTACTTCACTGCTCATTGTGAAGCTGTCTTTATATGAAACCTGTCTCTAATCTGTTGACAGTGGGTGTTGTGTGAAGAAACTGCATCAAATGAAGCATTTTAATCAAGTTGTACTGAAGTGTCCTCGTCTTTTCTCTTGCAGTGTACATGAGATGCACAGGAGGAGAAGTCGGCGCCACCTCAGCCCTGGCCCCCAAAATCGGACCTCTGGGTTTGGTGAGTGGGAAATGAAATAATACAAACTTAACCACCAGCCTCCCGCCACTATGCCTGTCTGTCAGAGTGACTGAGTATAATCCAGTGGAGGCTCAGATCGACCCAGCTTTAGGAAACAGGTCTGCCCGAAACTAATGGACAACTCTGTGCCGTAAAGACTGGAACACAAACTGAGGCTCCCATGTGCTGTTATCCTGGACAATATTTATGGTTTAATCAAACTAAACATATAACATGTAAATTTGAGTAAAGCCATTTAGCTCTTGGCTTTTTGTTTCATCTGCTGTTCCTTTGTTTTCTCATCAGTCTCCCAAGAAAGTTGGTGATGACATTGCCAAGGCCACCGGTGACTGGAAGGGCCTGAGGATCACCGTGAAGCTGACCATCCAGAACAGACAGGCAGCGGTATGTCACTTTGACCATGCAACTTGTGATTTTTAGGTTGTAGCATGCTCAGTTTTAAAGCTACAGTGAAGATACTGACATATGAAACTAAAAAAACAAAAGAATCCATCGGTACCAACCATGACATACTAGCTTGTTGCAAAGGACATTTAAGTCAGTTTGCCATGTTATGAATTGAGCATATTTCTTTATGCTAAATGCAGTACCTGTGAGGGTTTCTGGACAATATCTGTCATTGTTTTGTGTTAATTAATTCCCAATAATAAATATATATATATATATATATATATATATATATATATACATACATTTGCATAAATCAGCATATTTGCCCACTCCCATGTTAAGAGGATTAAATACTTGACAGATCTCCTTTTAAGAACAGATAAAAACTGTACGATTAATCACGATTACAGTTTAATTGATTGACAGCCCTAGTCCAAACATCTGCAACATGAACCTTATTAACTCCGTCTATACTTGAGCTTTGTTGAGGCAGGAAGACGACTTGTTGTGATAATGACTTTCCCGTTTTGTGTTATTTTTAGGTCGAGGTTGTTCCCTCTGCGTCTGCTCTGATCATCAAGGCTCTGAAGGAGCCTCCTCGTGACAGGAAGAAGGTCAAGAACAGTAAGTGACTGGCCTTCTGGAGAAACAAATTAAAACACAATGATAAGGTTGAATGAAGTGGATTGATTGCATTTTAACCCCCTCTTTTTTCTTTTTTTTTTCTAGTCAAGCACAGTGGAAGTGTGACCTTCGATGAGATTGTGACCGTTGCTCGTACCATGAGAGCTCGCTCCATCGCCAGAGAGCTCTCTGGTAAGAATATGAGATTAAATATCACAGAAATCCTCCTTTCTACATGTTTGCTACTTTATTAGCTTTTCATAGCTATCACACATTCCTTTTAATAGGCAGATATGCTTAAATTCAACTATTAATAGTTGCTGTTCAGCCTCCCGCCACTATGCCTGTCTGTCAGAGTGACTGAGTATAATCCAGTGGAGGCTCAGATCAACCCAGCTTTAGGAAACAGGTCTGCCCAAAACTAGTGGGCAACTCTGTGCCGTAAAGTCTGAAACAAATCCTCATTAACCAAATTAATAAACAGATTTTATCCCACATCAGTTTAAACTATTTCATCTAGGTTTTGTCAAAGTTATCTTAACTTTGTTGACATTAATCTGCAATAGCTGTTGACAATCTGTTTTATTTCCTCCCTCAGGAACCATCAAAGAGATCCTGGGAACCGCTCAGTCCGTCGGCTGCACCATCGATGGTCGTCCTCCCCATGATGTCATCGATGACATCAACAGCGGCAAAGTCGAGTGTCCAACCGAGTAAATGAACGATGCAAATAAAATGTTCACAAACTGAACTCCTTGTGTTAAACCTTTTTTAATATCCTTGTTTACACTCCATACAGCATAGCAGTTTCAGCCTTGTTGTTCCAGTTGGTTTTGTGATGGGCGATGTCTCAATGTGGCGCACTGATAACTGGCTGCAGGTCTTTAAACACGTGATGTTATCTATGAAGACACTCACAGCTAACCGGCAGTTAAACATGATTATATTTCACAGCCATACAAAAGGGTCTGTACAATAAAAGCTTGATTATTATTAAAGCACAATTAATAAAATGGAAAAGTTTGTGAAACTGCCACATTAGAATTTGCATCACTTGATATTTAGATTTGTAATTTTTTTTTAATGAACACTCAAATGCCTTCAGTGGCATGACTATTCATAAAGAGTAATGCCAAGACATGATGAATCCTGACATTAATTCACAATATTTTAAACATTGAGGGAAAAGAATAAATGTACAGTACTTTTAGTTTATATAATAGCAGAATCAGGTTTATTTCGCCAAGTATATACATAAAAGAACTGGGTGTTATGCAGCTCTGTACTTGCACACAATAGAAACGACAGATTAAAGAATACAATAAAAATCAAATGTCTATATTCTAGTCGTGTTTGGAACCTGTAATCAATATTAGTGCAAAGAAATAAATACTGGATGGATATATGGACTATATGATTATGTACATGTGAAGATGTCTATATACTGAATGTGCAGTGAGTAGGATTTATATTTACAGACAGGTAATGTGACATGTATTTATTACTGAAAATGTGCATTAAAGACAACTATAATTAATGTACATTAAAGACTAAATTATAATCTAGAAAATGCATAAAAACTCTAAATTATGATGTATAAATGTGCATTAAAGACTAAATTATAATCTAAAAATGTGCATGAAAGACTGTAAATTATAATCTATAAGAGCAGCTGCGGATATTTGGTGTGAGGGTTATGGACAGTCTATGACTGTGTTTATCAGAGAAACGGCCTGAGGGAAGAAACTGTTCTTGTGTCTGGTTGTTTTGGGTAATATGTAGTTTTGTTATAAATGAAACTACCCAACAGTTTATACAAGTACAGCTTAAACAATTAATTAGTTGAGTGACAGAAAATGAATTGGCTACTATTGGTGTGAACACATTACACAGTTCCAGCTCCATAAATGGAAAGATTTGCTGCTTTTCCTTTTATTAATGTTAATGTATTGTATTAGTAATAATGTTGAGGTTTAGACTGTTGGTTGGACTACTTTTTTTTTTTTTTTTTTTTTACAAATGCTGTAAAAACAAGCTTTTTAAAAAAAAAAAAGATTTAACATTTTTTTATAAAACAATCGATTAATGGAGAAAATAATCAGCAGATTAATTCATAATGAAAATAATCATTAGTTAATAGTTCAAAATGAGCTCCAGTTGAACCAACTACAACAATAAAATGCTGCTTTTACATTAATGCATCAGTAATAATAATCTCATGATAGAGTATATAATAGTATAACAGTCACAGGGGACATTTTAATACTTTTTTTAAGGACATTTCCTGATTATACTTTTAACATGAACATTTTTTTTAATTAGTACTTTTACTTGTAACAGAGTATTTTCTCAGTGTGGTATTAATTTGTACTTGTACTTAAGTAAAGTATCTGAATACTTCCTCCACCACTGACACATAAACCTGTAAATATAACAAAGTTAGTGTTATTTTATTACTATTTTTCTATTTATTTTATGTAGTTATTTTTTTAATTAGTACTTTTACCTGTAATAGATTATTTCTCATTGTGGTATTAATTTGTACTTTTAATGTAGTAAAGTATCTGAATACTTCCTCCACCACTGACACATAAATTTGTAAATATAACGATGTAAGAGTTATTTTATTTCTATTTCTTCCTGCAGCTGTCAGACTCCACAACCAGCACTGCTCCCAGTAGACCACTTAAACACCAAAAAACTGACAATAACCTGATATTTTCAGGTAGAATTTCATTCATTCTCAGTGTGCAATATCATTTTCCACTTGTGCAATTTAGTTAATAGTCTGTTTATTGTCAATACTATATATACTGCTCCTATTTTTTTATACTTCCTTCTATGGTTCATTTGTTACACTTTGTTTAGCTCTTTTTTTACTGTGTTAGCTGATGCATCTTGTTTTTTGCACTATCCCCTTTGCTGCTGTACACTGCACATTTCCCCACTGAGGGACTAATAAAGGATTATCTTATTTTATTTGTTTATGTTATGCAGTTATTTTCTGTGTTTACGTAATGACGTCACACGTCGCGTTACGTCAGAGGTCGTAGTTGAGAGACAGCCGGAGGAGGGCTCGTGCTGGACGGTTCGCGGGAAACGTCCCAAAACAAATCAGAAACTTCAGACTCAGTTAGAATTCATCAATCAGTCCAACTAATCGATGTGATTGATAGGAGCAACTTCTTCTAACGCGGGTACTTTAACAACTTAATACTACTGTGGAGCTGAACCTGGTACTAACGTTAGCTTTAGTTAGCTGCAGGCTAACACAACAGTTAGCTCATCTGTTAGCATCATCCGGGTTAGCACAGACACGAGAGGTAACGGTTAGTGACGTCACAGCTACACGGCCGGCTGAAGGACTCGGGATCGCTCGGGACCCGGGCAGAGACATGGCGGAAAGACCCGAAGACCTGAACCTGCCCAACGCGGTGATCACCCGCATCATCAAGGAGGCGGTGAGTCTAGAGACACTATAACAAGTACTAGGAGACTTTACTGGAGTAAAAGTAGTAGTACTACAGTGTAGAAGTACTCTGAGCCTTTATTGAAGTAAAAGTAGTAATACTACAGTGTAGAAATACTCTGTTACAAGTAAAAGTCCTCCATTCATTATCTTATTTAAGTTAAAGTATAAAGATATTTCACTAAGTGTACCTAAAGTATCAAAAGTACTAGTCAAATGTCCCCTGTGACTAGTAGTGAAATAAATACTCAGATATTTTACTTACGTAAAAGTAATAATACCACAGTGTAGAAATACTCTGTTACAAGTAAAAGTCTTCCATTCATTGTCTTACTTGTACAAACGTATTTCATAATATGTACTTAAAGTATCAAAAGTAACATTATAAATAGGTTAATTATAATAAATAGGTTTAATTTGGTTAATAATTTATTTCTGTCTTAGCCAAATTAAACCTATTTATTTAATTTGGCTAATGTCTGTATTGTTATTAGTTTTTTTTATTCTCTCATTTGTATTATTCTTAATGGTCTGTTTTTTAATTTTACTTATATATTTTAGCATCTACTGTCTTTGTATTGTCTAACCTGCCTTTGTTTGAATGTGTTGCGTTTGATTTATTTGCAAACGGTTTGAGCTACATCTCTTGTATGAAAGGTCCTGTATAAATAAAGTTATTATAATTCTTTTTGCATGAAGATGTTATCGTCCCTGAGTGAATAAACCTTTTTTTCTCAGCCTGTCTGTGTTTTTTTCTGATAAAATTAATTTATATCCTGCAGCTTTGATTTAACTCCTCCGCACCGTTTGTTTTGCCAACAGCTCCCAGATGGGGTGAACGTGTCTAAAGAAGCCAGGAGAGCCATATCCCAAGCTGCCAGCGTGTTTGTGTTGTATGCAACGTCCTGGTAAGAATAAAAAAAAACACTCACAGAAATCTAACAGTCGAGTATTGATTCACAAAATTCACACATTTCAAACACGGCGCGTCTGAGTCAACTTCTAACTTCTCCAGAGTGCTTCAACTATCAAGTTTATGACCTGATTATTATTTATGAAATGTTCCCTTATACTCTGGAGGACGGAACCTGCCAAAATAACAGAGTGACAACTCCTCATTTGCATAACGAGGCAGAAATGTATAAAGAAAAGATCACAGAAATAAATAAGTTTGTGGAAAAAAATCAGGGGTAAAATGCAAAGGGAATAAATATATACATGCATAAATACATTTGAAAATGGATATAAAATAAATGCAAAAATAAATGTAAAATAAATAATAAAAATCATGCAAAAATAATAAAAATAAATAAATAAAAGGGGAAATCAAACAGAAGAATACAGAAATAAATAAGTTTGGGGACATAAATAAGTGGTGAAATACAAAGGGAAAATTGTGCAGAAATAACTAAATAAATGCAAAATATATATATAAATTAAAAATGAATGGAAAAATTAAGAAATAGAAGATAAATACAAAAATGTATACAACAATTTATTTTTAATAAGAATAAATACATACATATATAAAAGGGAAAATTAAACAGAAAAGTAAATAAATAAGGGAATTAATGCAAAGATAAAATAAATAAAGATGCAAATTAAAACAGATATACATTTTTGTCACATTTTATCAATTAATTAATAGCTAAATTTATTTTTTATATTATTTCTTCTACAGTTAATGACAAGTATTTATCAAGTCGTTTATTAATTTTTTTATTTTGGCAGGTTTCGTCCTCCATATTATACCACTATTTCAATAAAAAAAAAATTTTTTTCTGTTTATCTTTTCACAGTGCGAACAACTTTGCCATGAAAGCCAAACGGAAAACTCTGAACGCAGGAGACGTTTTGGCTGCGATGGAGGAGATGGAGTTTGAGAGATTCCTGGAGCCGCTCAGAGAAGCTCTGGAAGGTCAGTTCAACAGTTTTAAAGACGTATGTTACTAAAATAAAAGTGTTAAACTGTCACTGACTTTCACTTGAATTTCATTAACTACGCAGATGTTTCCACGCCTTTCGGTCAAACACGTCATTATATAATTTTACACGTCAGTCCCGAGTCACTTTTACGGGTGCAGCTCGTATCCACGCTGACCCTCCAACGTTTTCTACTTTCTCGTTTCGGCTCGCTGCGGTTTGTTTTGGTTGATGGATACGGAACGGATATGACGTCAGGTTACTCAGACTACAACAATAAAAGCGGTAACTTCCTTCTACCTCCACATAGACTCAAATGAAGCAAATATATAGATTCTGGCATTCAAAATATTTTTTTCCCCACCCCTAATATTTGGCAATATTTTGGATTTAAACCCGATGCAATAAGGGAACCATAACGTTAATGAGGCAATCGCCGTACTGAGGACGAGCGGTCACAGTCGGTGTGTGCGGCGCCAGGTGGAAACCGGAGAAGTCAGACACACTACTATTCAACGTAAAAGACTAAAGTAAGCGCTCTGCAGATATTGAGCGTCATCTTTTCTTGTAAAATGTCTGGTGTAGTGTGTAACACCGGTGTTGTCACAAGTTTACTAACTGGTGGGGAAATTTCCTCACTGTGACATCCCTAGTCTAGTTCAGTTTCCGTCCCAATTGCGACCTCAGAACGCTGTGGATTTACAGTCTGAGCTAAAACAGTCTGTGCTGCTGTTACACATCTGTAATTCTAAACGTGTAGAACAAAACACAGTATTGATGATGATGATGGAGAGTTAATTAATGTTTGTGTTCCTCTACAGTGTACAAGAAGGGCCAGAAAGGAAAGAAGGAGGTGTCTGAGCAGAAACGTAAAGACAAAGAGAAGAAGACCGACTCTGAGAACGATAAGAGCCGAGAGGAGGAAGAGGAGGAGGAAGAGCGCATGGAGGAGGAACCTGAAGCTGAGAACGACGCCGAGGAGGAGGAGGTGGAGAACTGACGAAGCGCCGACGACACAAACGATTAAAATGCACTCACCATCGCTGACCTGGACTGCGATGCGTTTAAGTGACGCTCCGTCATCACAGAGCCACCGTGAATCAACACATCCGGGTTCAGAGCGCAGCAGCAGGATGGGCTCAGAGAGGTGGTGGGGGTTACGTTCATAACGTGTGCAGCTGCTGTCTTCAGCTCAATGACGCCACAAGACAAACTACGTCACGCTCTTCCTGATCTTCAGTCCATTTTGTATTTTTAATCTTTTTTTTGTATATACCTGCGTCACCTTTTGATACGAACTTACAGTAGTTAGTGTGTGTTGACAGGAAGTCAAATACAAAGACACTGAATATTCTGGCTCGACTAAATCCACTTTAATAAATCAATCAGTTTACCAGCGGAGGGAGAGAGAACATAGACGGTAGTTTGACGTGTGTTCAGTTATCAATAGGTTTGTTTTCATAGTCACACCGTTACAGTGAAACCTTCAAATGAATAAATATAAACACAAAAAAACTTTTTATTTAAACTAAAGAAGCCACAGTTCTCAAATGTTGACCAAAATCAAATGGACCTTGTTCACACCTGGTATTAACATGGGTCGACCGCTCTAAGTACGTCAGTTCACACCCGGCATCAGGATGCGTCTCAGGGACTCCTCGTGATCGGATCTCACTTCCCTGCTCTATGTACACATAAACGAGTACATCATTTCCATTAGCAGAGACCAAAAAGCAGGATGCAGCGATGCACTTCCTGTGCCTCGTCTGCTGGAAATTAATAGAAGAAGAAGAAATCAAAACAATACAGACGCACTTGTAATATTTCTTGGTGGGCTTTCAAAATGTTCAGACGCCGTGGACAAAGCCAGCTTACGCCGAATTCACACCAGAGCAGCGACAAAGTGCAGCGTGTGGCGAGCTGCCGTGCAATGTCTATGAAAAGATGCGGCGATGTGCGGCCAAAGTGCAGCCAGTGAGTACCTGCAGCCAATCAGTAAACAGATCCTGAGACATGTTGAATTTCTTCACGAATGAACACACCTCCCGGCCTCAGAAAAATGGAATCATTGCAGCGAGCCGCACTTCGCCGCCGTGGGAATTTGGCATTACGCAAATTGAGCACGAACTGGAGAAAAAGGAGGAACAAAAGGAGAGCCACGGCGTTCATGGCGTATTCTCCCGTTACGTCCTGGTCGGGGACGCGTCAGCGTTTACACTACAAAGGATACGTGGTCAAATGCCTCCCATCAGACCACCTCGGATCACAATGCGTCTTGGTGGTCGTTTACACTCGTGTTTAGTGCCGTCTACTTGTGATCCGATCACCCAGGATGCATGTTAATGCCAGTAAACGGGGTTATACCGTCTAATTAAATGTAGATTTAAATCAGGAACTTCTTGATCAAAGAATAAAGAATAAAAACCTGAAATTTGATTCTAGCTTTTGGGACTAAATCCAGCACTAGTTTTGAATTTAGCATCACAGTTTGGTTTGTTGTATTGTTCTGTAACGAGGTGTTTTTTTCTGTGTACTTACACATACTATCTGACTAAATACTAGAAGCAGATACCAGCGTATACCAGCGTGTACCAGCTAAATGTGATAAATACTGTGTTCACCATGAAGACAGTGACGTCTGTACTGACCTGTTGGACTACAGGACGTCAGTAGTGTCTCTTTAGGTCCTTTTTGTTCCTGATCTGCTGAGTTTTTGAACCGTTTATACTTTTGTAGAGTTGTATATGACTGGCTGAGAATTTCAATAAATATTTTGTATAAAAATCAGAACTGCATCGATTCATGAGTGACCTTAAAGACCCTTCACACCCACTAGTTGTTCTGGCTGATCTCCCTCCTTCAACAGCGACTTGACCCTAACAGGCGGCACATTTTCACTACAGCTGCTCACTAATTAATTTAGATCTGAGGAACAACCTTTAACATATTAAAAGTATTAATTTAAAGCAGATAAATCATCAGTTTGCTGAGTTTAGTAATAAATCTGACTTATTAAAGTTATGAAACCGACTCAGATTTAACAAAAAATAATTGACTGTGTACAAATCATACATTTTAGTGTTTGAATGACAAATTACCATTTTTATAAACAAATATTTTATTGAGTTTTCTTTTTTTATATATGCATCATTTACTCATTCCCGTGCCCCATCCCATCTGTTCACATACAAAAGTATATTTTTCTATATAGCTGCCTCTATTTTTTTATATATTATCAAAAGGTTTATCCTGTCATATTTCATTATTTCTTCTGGGTTGTAATATGAAAGTAGTTCTCTCCACCATTATTTTAATGAAGGTGGGTGCTTAGATTTGCTATTAACTCATATTTTCTATTTTTGCTGACGTAATTATTAATAGTATTAATTTATTTTCATCGTTATTAAACTCTTGAGCGTTTGCTTTTAGTCGGAATGCAACATAGAGTTGTGTATTTTGTCTGTTTGGGTTTCCGTTACAGACTTAATTTAATCACAAAGACTTTGAACTATTAAACTTGTTGCTTCTTGAAATCTTTTAAATTTTTTATATTTATTTATTAATTAATTAATTAATTTATTTAAAAAGGATCCCCATTAGCTGATACCAATGGCACTAGCTAGTCTTCCTGGGGACCAAAATCAAGCACATTACATTTATCACATACATACTATATACGACGCTAATAACATTCAAATGTTCCAAACATACTGCACGTAAATTTCACATTCATTCACATCATCCACAAACCATTTAGCCTGAAGGACCATCATCAGGGAAAAGAACAAAAACATACATGACACACATTTAAAGTTGTAAGCTTTTGTCAGTCTTGTATCTTCCCGCCAGCTTTAAAACTGAGCTCGCTGCAACACAAAAATCACAAGTTGCGTTAAAGAAATTAGTGTCTTTAAAATGAAATCAAATATTTTTCAAATTAAATGAATCTTTTATTTGTGTTTTTGACCATAAAATGAAAATCAAAATAGCTTGTTGGGTAATATTATTTTCACAATATTTTCAGCCTAATTTTAATTTACCCTAACGCTATTTCCCAGCCCAATTTAGTCAAAAGTAGCCCAATCTGGCAACACTGCTGGAGACTACATTAGCTGCTGCTAGCATAACACACCTGAATCTCTGACTGAACTGTTGAGTTGCATTATGGGTAATGTAGGCACCAGGTTTTGACAAGTAAAAAGTGTGGAATAAAACAAACAATCTTTTCTATGTTAGGTTTGGTCATCAAACTAAAAGTAAAGAAACCTTTGTGTTCTAGCAGCTGTTTGAGGAAATCCCTGAGCGTTATTTAAAAAAATATAAACTATATATTTGTGAGACGACGTTACCTGAAGTGATGATATTCCTCACCGGCCTCGTCACACATTATTATTTGCAGTGTACAGATGAATATTAAAAAGCCTGACTGACTGGGCAGACTTCCAGCTCCGCTCACACCTTCATCACTAACAGAGAAAGGTCAGGGGTGTTTAGGTGGTCGTCATGGTAACTGGCTTCCTCACACATGCAGGAGGTGATGCTGCCGCCCACCCACGCGTTGTAGAGCTCTCTGTAGAGGACGCCATGCAAAGAAAGGCGGATCTCTACGCCCACCGAGTTCAAGCTTTCTGGAGCTGATTTCTGGGCAGCGCTCCAGGATACTAAAGTTTCCTCCGCTTAGTTATCAGTGTTGTTGTTAGAACAATCGCTGTCGTTGTGTTCACCTGACGCGTGGTCCACAGGTCGATGTGAAACCGACGCCCCCCCACCCCACCCACTATTGCACTAATTTCTATTCGCTCATCAGGTGATGAAGAGATTCAGGTGTGTTATGCTAGTAGCAGCTCTTTTTGTTTCGTTTTTAAACTGGACCTTTGAATCTTGTATACTATATAGGCCTACATTTCCGCTAATAAAATATGTCATAAAAAAAATAAATTCATAAACAACTTGTGTACCTTTAACCAACTTAATGTTTCCAGCTACTCAGATACATTTACCACCATGGTATTGGTAACAAGTATGATAAAGTTGTTGATCAGTGTTCACCGTTACTTATTTACCTCTCAATTTAGGACAATGGTTTAAAACTTAAAGGGCCCATATTGTAAAAGTGAGATTTTCATGTCTTTTATATTATAAAGCAGGTTTAAGTGCTTTATAAATACTGTTAAACTATCAAATCGCTCAATATACGGAGAAATACACACAGCCCCTATTCAGAAATTGTCCCTTTGAAACAAGCCGTTAGGATTTCTGTCAATTTGTGATGTCACAAATATACAATACTTAGATCCTTGACACAATTTTAAACATAAACATTCTAAATGTGTCACAGTTTATTTCCTGTTGCAGTGTATGTAAATAACATCAGCTGACAGGAAGTAAACATAGACCAAAACTGTTGCCTAGCAACGCAATTCCATTGCAATTCCGTTGAAATGCACTAAAACAGAGTGTTTCAGACAGAGGGTAAATATAGGTATATTCAGGCGGATAGAATGAGGAAAATAAAGTTGTTGTTTTTTACATTACAGCGTGTAAACATGTTTCTAGTAGAAACACAAAATACAAGTAAGAACCTGAAAATGAGCTGATATGGGACCTTTAAACTGTGATAATTCAAAAAGTTGAATACAAGTTTAATAGTTCAAAGTTTTGTGACCCATTTAAAGTTTAAATAAAGTCTGTAACTTAAACACAAACAGACTAAATGCCCAACTCTATGTTGCATTCCGAAAAATTGATAAAAGTGGTCTCCTCCTACTCCTGAGGAAAATATCTTAATATGAAAACACTGACAGGGAACATTGTACTGCACAATCACTACTTTTACCTCAAGTACATTTTGATGATAATACTTACAGAATTTTACTTAAGTGAGGTTTTGAACGCAGGCCTTTTACTTGTAGTGGAAAAATATGTATATATAAAAATGATATAAATAAAGCAAGTGATGAATAAAGTAAGAAATAAAACGTCTATATACAAGTCAAGTGTTCTGTAAGTTGTACGCTATACAAATGGTGCAAAGAAATAAATACTGAATAGATATATATTGGACATGGGTAATTATGTACAGTACAGTTAATATACTTGGGTTCTTTCTAGTTCAAGTTCAAGACCTTTATTTGTCCCCGAGGGGCAATTGGTTTTGCCGCAGTAGCAAACAACAACAACATCAACATCTCATCACAATAAGACAATATACACATACTGTACATTCCCACATACTAAAACACTGAAAAAAGGTGAAACCTTGAAGTACAAAAATGTTAAAAGACTTACAATATTACCATATAAGATAATGACAAGAACAGAAGAACAGGCTTCGGTTGATGTGCTGATACCACTTCTACTTTACAGAGTTGAGCAGTGAAATGGCCGAGGTTATGAAAGAGAATTTATATCGGATAGTTTTGACTAATGGTTGTCTGAGGCAGGAACCAGAGGGCAGAAACTTAAATTCTGAATGCAGCGCATGGGTACTGTCTGAAATGATGGATTCTGCTTTCTTTATCAGCTGTTTGTTGGACAGTTCAGACATTTCTGCTGAGTGCCGATGATTTTGCTGCTGATTTTTATCACCCCTGTTAATGAGTTTTTCTGTTTGTGGTTAAGGGATGCATACCAGCAAATAAAAGCAAAAGTGTAAACTGACTCAATAAAAGATTTATGAAACAGTGTCATCGGGGATTTCTCAACCTGAAACTTGGCTAGCTTCCTCAAACAAAAGAGACGCTGCTGGCTTTTCTCACACAGCATATCTGTGTTCCTCTCAAAGGTCAACTTATTGTCAATTATGATGAACCAAATACTCGTAAAATTCAACAATCTCAACATCTTGTTCATTTATTGTAGTGTTTGCAGGAGTTTGTTGTTGACGTCTGAAATCAATGCAATTCTGTTTCATGTATTTAATGTTATGAAACTCCAAAACAAATTGCTATTAACAGTTGATTTGCCAGTAAAGAATAATAAGAAAAGTTCGATAAAGAACTAAAGTGGTGCTTTATTTTTATGTGTGACCTATAAAATGCTGAACTTACAGTCGTACAGAAACACACTGCAGGAAGTATTTTTCTTAGTTTTATATTTATTGTTTCTATCAGAGGAACATATGATTCATGCAAACTGAACAAAACACAAAACATTGCAACATAATTAGGCTTTAATAGATGTTCAAAGCATCATTCAATGTCAATATTAAACACAGTAAAAAGAAAGAAGGAAAAATGTAAAGGCTGCTCCAAATTTGTCGCAGATTTTATGGATCAAATTATTTAATGTTTTCAGGTTTTTTATTTAACAAACCCAAACAATTTGGTGTTTTATTATGAAAAACATGTTCAGACACCAGCGGACACATGTGACAAAAAAAGCTTAAATGTTTTAAATTATAATTAAAAATAAATTCTATACGTTCCATAAATAATTTATTTACTCATTTTGTTTGGACCAACAAGGTTTAATATCTGTAGTTTTATGTTTGTTCTTTAAAAAATGATTTTGTTTTTATTTATATTTTGTCATAACTTCATAACTTTGCTTCGATCTGAAGCGATGTGGGGACTTTTTGTTGCATGTACCGATTGTAGAATTACTTGATTACTTCTTGTTGTATGTGAGTACTTTCCTCTGCTACTGTGTCCAGTCTGTTGTTTTCCTTTTCTCTGAAACTTGAACCTTTAACCTTTAACCTCACTATTCACCCTGATGAGAAAGACACAGATTTACCAGCAGATCTGCTGGTAATTTTATTGTAACTTTAATGGAAATGGTCAAATAATGAAATATAAATCTTTATGAAATCAGTCACGTACTATATGTATATGTATATGTATATTATTGTGCAGCAGGTGTCAGGTGGGCGTAGTACTATTATATATATGATGTTATTGTTCTCTATGGAAACATCAGAAACAGAACAAGATGAGCTAAGTCATTATCTTCTTTCTTATCTGTCATTTCTGCAAACTGCATGTTCAATTTAAATAGTCAAAGGTCTATAATGCATGTATAATGTTAGTTTATTTTAATATTTATTACATGATGATATCACAAATGTCACACAATGATAGAATCAGTGGTGGAAAGTACCTGAGTACATTTACTCAAGTACTGTACTTGTACTTAACTTTAGTATTTCCATTTTATGTTAATTTATACTTCTATTTCACTACATTTTCAATGCATATATTGTATTTTCACTCCATTACATTTATTTCAAAACGTTAGTTACATTCCAGAAACAATATATATATATATGTTTATATTTATATTTTTATTTTAAATATATGTCAACTAAGAAATTATTATGTATTAATATAGGCTAAGCTACTCAGCAGTATATAAAGTAATTAAAATCAGCTAATATAATACATATTTTGATGTTTTTGTACTTTTACTTAAGTTCAATTTTGAATCCAGGATTTTTTAAGGATTGTTTTCACTGTAGTATTACTAGGTAATAATAATTACATATTATTGTTGTTATTATTAATGTTGTTATTATTGTTGTTCTGCATCATGAGTACTTTTACTTTTGGTACTTTAAGTATATTTTTATGCTAATACTTTTGTACTTTTAAAGTTTGAATGCATGAGTTTTTGTATTTTTTTTACACTGTAGTATTGCTAAGTTATAATAACGAAAATAATATAAAACAATGATAATATTAATAATAGTTATTATTATTATAATAATACTTATTATTATTATGGTGACTACTAACTGAAACAATAATAATATAATATGGCGCAAGAATTAATCATAATTTTTAATTTATTTGTATTAATATTGTGGGTAATATTCCCTTTAATAACAAACCAACTCATTAAGTGAATGCCAGATAATAAATCAGTGATGTGGAACAATTAACAAACAACGTTCCATCCGGCTGGAACCTCGTTCTGGTTCTGCAGAGAACTGAGGAACATCCTCTTTAACAGGTGAAGAGTGAAGAGGAGGGACCGACTCAACAACAAAGCATCAACAAGGAAGAAGTCTTTGGTTCTAAGTTCCCTGGTTCTGCTGAGGTTCTGTGAGGAACCTCTCAGTGTTCTGCCCACTAACCGCTGGGTTCTCTGGTTCTGTAGGAAGCGTAAAGAGGTTTGTTTATGCAGCACTACTTTTTGTGTACATCCGACAAGTCCTGGCACAAACTAAGATATTCGACATCTTTTTTTAAAAACAAAGCAACTAAAAGTCGGCACCAGTTCAACGTGTAAAGTTTCCGCCGGTAAACCGGAGAAGTTGTTCCTCATTCCGGTCCCACCGGAGGACGAGCGGCTGCGTTATCCCGTCTGTCGGATCTACTTTCTCTCGGATGGATCCGCTCATGTGGAGCTCATGGCGGTGCTGCGGCCCTTCTCTCTCTCCGCCATCTTGAATTTTAATGTTAGTTTCTAAAAAAAATAAAATAATAAATGTGTTTCCTGAGATAAATGTTGTGGTTTGGTGTTTCGAGGAGTCGCTGTGGATCAGTCAGCAGGAGTATTAGCTGGTGGATGTGTGGTAGTGCAGCTCCGTGGTGAGTATATTCAGTGTTTGTCCTGATTGTGATGAAGACTGAGACTCCAGACATTAAACCGAACAACGAGACAACTAACAGCTAACATCTACCACCGATCCGGATCGATACCAGCGGAACCGAGCCGCTGATCACTCTGCCGGCTCCGGTCCCTGCAGCAGAGCGGCTTTGCCCGGGTAACGGAGCAATAACCAACTTTTAATTCGCTTACAAATGATAGATTTAGCCTGGTGAGCTAACAGGCTAACGGCTAACACATCAAACTACCCATGCTAACAGTGTTAGCATGCTGATGCTAACTCTGTTAGCATGCTGATGCTAACAGTGTTAGCATGCTGATGCTAACTCTGTTAGCATGCTGATGCTAACTCTATTAGCCTGCTGATGCTAACTCTGTTAGCCTGTTGATGCTAACTCTGTTAGCCTGCTGATGCTAACTCTGTTAGCCTGCTGATGCTAACTCTGTTAGCCTGCTGATGCTAACTCTGTTAGCCTGCTGATGCTAACTCTGTTAGCTGCTAGCCTGCTGTGGCTGTAGATTTAGCCTGGTGAGCTAACTAGCTAACGGCTAACCCATCATACTACCGATGCTAACAGCTAACAGTTAGCTGTTAGCCTGCTGTGGTCCTATGCTAACACTGTTAGCCTGCTGAGGTCCTATGCTAACACTGTTAGCACTGTTGTTAGCACTGCTGTGGTCCTATGCTAACACTGTTAGCCTGCTGAGGTCCTATGCTAACTGCTCTAGTCCTATGCTAACATTGTTAGCCTGCTGTGGTCCTATGCTAACGTTGTTAGCACTGCTGAGGTCCTATGCTAACACTGTTAGCTGTTAGCACTCCTCTAGTCCTATGCTAACACTGCTAGCCTGCTCTAGTCCTATGCTAACACTGTTAGCTGTTAGCCTGCTGAGGTCCTATGCTAACACTGTTAGCTGTTAGCACTCCTCTAGTCCTATGCTAACACTGTTAGCCTGCTCTAGTCCTATGCTAACACTGCTAGCCTGCTCTAGTCCTATGCTAACACTGTTAGCTGTTAGCCTGCTGTGGTCCTATGCTAACACTGTTAGCTGTTAGCACTCCTGAGGTCCTATGCTAACTGTAGCTGTGGTCCTGCTGTGGTTTAGCAGGTAACGTAGCGGGGCATGTGAGCAGCTAACTCCCCGCTGCGGTGGTTACATATGTAACTCATGTTAATCTCATTAGTGTGAGATAACGGGACCGGTTGTTGTTATTATGTGACTGTGTTGTTGACTGTTAGCTGTTAGCTGTTAGCTGCTAGCTGAGCTCAGTTAGCCTCCTGAAGTTAGTTTGCTGCTAGCTAACACAAACTAACAAGTGTTATAATCCACACATGTGTATATATATATATATATATATATATGTGTATATATTGCACTCTGAATAGAGATAGTAGGTAAACGTTGGTTGTTCTGGGTTCATTGGTTGGATGTTTACTTCATGGAGCATGTGTGGAGCATTGAGGTGTGATGTGGTTAAATGTCTCCACCCTGCTGTTCTGATCGGCTCTTTGTGTTGGAGGTCTGGTGGAAGTATGGGGATCATGTTTTTAAGGGTTGGTGGGTGGTGTTAACTCGCTGTGGCATGTTGCCGGTGTTTGCTGCAAGCTAATCAGCTAACCAGCTAACAAACACCACCAGCAGCAGCACCACCAGCAGCACCAGCAGCAGCCCGGCCGAGTATCCCTCCTCGGCGTCGCCTTGCTGTGGTTAGCTTCATGCTAACAGGAGTGGGTGGAGGTGGAGAACAAGGCAGAGCTGTATTGATAACTCTGATACAGTCTCTCTGTGTGTGTGTGTGTGTGTGTGTGTGTGTGTGTGTGTGTGTGTGTGTGTGTGTGTGTGTGTGTGTGTGTGTGTGTGTGTGTGTGTGTGTGTGTGTGAAGCTAACGTCCAGAGCTCCAGAGATACAAATGCGAAGCTTTTTTTTTTTTAATGCATCCATTAGTACAACTGAGATGATGCTGCCTGCGACGCAAGTATCTGGACACCACCGTTACTCATGTGACAGAAGTATACATATTGTATTGCATGATGTGATTATAATATGTGATCGTGACTGATATGATCCATAAATTAACAAAGAGATAGTTTATGTGCATGTGTGATGAACCAAAGACGTTGCTGTTGCACTTGACAGTAAGCCAGTGTGTTGTTTGGGGTTACCACTAAGAGGCGCTGCAGGATCACTTTTAACTTTAACACTGTTGTTCTGTGTGTGTTTTTAAACCCTAGTGGTGGAAGAAGTACTCTCAACTTTTACTTGAGTAAAAGTAGTAATACCACATTGTAAAAAAACCCTGTTACAAGTATAAAAAACATTGCATTGCAAGCATTGTTTTTGCATTCAAAAACTTAAAGTAAGTAAGTAAAAGTACAAAAGCATTAGCATCAATAGATAGATCGATAGATCGATAGATGTACTTTATTGATCCCAAGTTGGGAAATTATTGTGTTACAGCAGCAGGTTATCCAGGCAATGTACAGTAATGGTACAAAACAATTTACATGTCAACACAAAAGAAATCTATCCAAGAATCCAAATATAAGAATACTGGAATAAACTATGAATATACTCGACTAGTACAGCTGGCATGAAAAATCTAAATTAGATTTAAATTAAAATCTAGATTAAAAACATAGAATAACCCTCTATATACATTAGCAAGTGTACAGTAACATAATATATACATTAGGAATGTGTGCAAGATACTTAAAGTCTGCAAGTTACAGTGTTTTGTTCTTCAATAAACGAATTGAGGTAATAAATAAATGTGCAAGTGTAGCTGTGCAAAATCCAACATGTGCAAGATTATTACAGGACTAAAACAGTAAAGTATCAAAAGTAAAAGTACTCGCTTTGCAGGATGACCCATTTCAGAATCACATATATTTTATTACTGGATTATCTCTTTATTAATGTGTTCATCAATGAATGTTGCAGTTGGTAAAGGTGGAGTTAATTTTAATTATTATTTATATTGCTGGGTGGCTTAGTCTATAATAGTGTATTACTTTTTATTATTATTATTATTATTATTATATTTATTTTTATAAATAATACTGATTTTATATTTTTATTTTATTAACTTTATTAGTTGATTTATATTTTGCATCAATAATATAAATCTGCAAAGTAACTAAAGCTTTAAAATAAATGTAGCGGAGTAAAAAAAGTACAATATTTCCCTCTAAAATGTAGTGGAGTAGAAGTATTAAGAAAATGGAAATACTAAAGTAAAGTTCAAGTACGACAAAATAGTTTTTAAGTAAATGTACTTAGTTCACCACTGGATGAATTGCTGGTCATATTATGCACTTCAGCAGCTGCCAGTAGTAGGTTTTAATGGTTTTACTGGGTGATCGCTGTGACTGACTGGGACCTCTGGTAGACTTCAACACTTTGTCCAAGTTGTTTGGCGTTGTTGTTGATTTTGTTGTTGATTTTGTTGTTTTTGTTGTTGTTTTTTTTAGTACAGAATCAGGTGTATTGCCAAGTAGTCTTACACATACAAGATGTTTTGGTGTATAACAATAAACTTAGTAAGAGAAAATAAAAAATAAAAGAAACAACTGCAACAGTCAAGATAAATAAATATAATAGAATAAGATGTGAAAAAATATTATAAAAAATATATACAATACATCTGTTTTTCAAATGAAAGAGCTGTACACTTGGTCAGGGTAATCTGTGTTGGTAATGTTGTAGTTAAAAACAGGTGCTCTTCAAGGATGGAGCAAGAAGTCAAATAACAATAAAAAACACTGATTGCCTAGCTTACATTGAAAGGAAGTCCTTGGTATAGGATGGCAGTCTGGAAAACATCCGAGGCACTCTGATTGTCAATTAAAAATCCTTTATTGAGACATGAATAACATCAACGTCAGTGTGTGTGTGTGTGAGAGAGCACACATTCACATTTCGTGCAGAATGTGTAAAATGTTGGTCAGGGAATGTGCAAAAGTTCACAGTATAAAGAAAGTATAGAGAATATGTTCAATGTACACAGATAACAGTCCAGAAGATGTGCGTCATTATCATCGCTATTATGACAGATGTGGAGACTTTATGAACTGACTTCATGAATTGAAGCTTGTTTGGACAGTCTTGCAAACTGGTCGGAGACATATTGTATTGACTTATTGTAGTGTCCTCAAGGCATTTTGGTGCAGTGTATTTAATTGCAATTATTCGCATTATAGTTTATCGTGATTGATCGCACATTTATCTGTTCAAAATGTACCTTAAAATGTACCTTTTCCTCGCCAAAACTTAGCGTAAGTTTGGAGCATTATTTAGCCTCCTTCATGACAAGCTAGTATGACATGGTTGGTACCGATGGACTGAGCCCACTACAACCTAAAAATCACAAGTTGCATTAATTCGTTAAAGAAATGAGTTGCTTTAAAACAAATTTGCGTTATTATCGCGTTGACTTTGACGGACCTACATGTAAAGCTGCTCCACTTATGATCACAACCAAAATGCAATTTAATAAGTGTAAACAGAGCAAATAATTATGAAGGTATTCCTAATTAATTGAGAAGTTTACTTTCTTGTCCCCTGATACGTTATGAATACATCTCATTTGATGCATGTACGTTTTTTTCTTGGCAGTCTTTGAGCTGGCAACACATCCACCTGCCCTTTTCCATCTCATTTTTTTTTTTTGTATTTCTTCGGTCTGTGTAAACTAATTAGATTTCTTGGCATCTAGTAATGTTTGTTGTTATTCTGCTCTGCCTCCAGGTTTCAAACTCTAGACCCCAGTCTTCCCCACTCGAGAGTGTTTCTTCATCTCGTAGACTAAATGCAACTGGACCAGGGGGCTTGTGGGCATGAAGTGGCTGGGCGAATCCAAGAACATGGTATTGAATGGCAGACGACACGGAAACAAGTTGACCAGCGAACAACCTGTGAGCCAGACTCGCTCTCAGCACTCACAGCGGGCGTCCTTGCGCCACAACAGAAACAGAAACAGAAGATGTAGCCGCAGTGAGTTTAACTAGTTTATGTTCACAGATGTATAGATTCTTCATCAGTCACACACACACTAAAACCTGTCTGTGTTTACAGGGTTTAGTGCAGCCAGTCTGGAAGCAGAGAAACGCTATGTGCCCTCCTCAGGAATGACGGCCAAGGAGTTGTGTGAGAATGATGACCTGACCACGGGCCTCATCCTGGATCAATATCTGGGCTTTCAAACTCACAAAATGAACACCAGGTCAGCAGATTTATCACCATGGAATTAATGGTCCTGCAGCCTTTTCAGTCATATAAAAGCATTCTTATTGATGTGGACAGATGTATTGTATTTCTGATTTTCCTATATATATACATATATATATATATATATATTCCCTTTCCCCTATGTGTCCCCGCAGATTTCGACCAATTAAGGGAAGACAAGAGGAGCTGAAGGAGATCATCGAGCGCTTCAAGAAACACGACAACTTGGAGAAAGCTTTCAGAGCTTTGACAACCGGAGACTGGTCCCGAAATCTTTTTGTCCACAAGACGAAAGCTCAAGAAAAACTCTTCAAGCAACATGTAAAAAAAACAAAAACATTATCTAAGATCTTCCCTTGTTTTTCTGCCAGCATCACAAACAATCCGATGACTAACTTGTTATGTTTTGCACAGGTTTTTGTGTATCTGCGGATGTTTGCCACAGACAGCGGGTTTGAGATTCTCCCTTGTAATCGCTATTCATCGGAGCAAAATGGAGCTAAAATTGTGGCAACAAAGGAATGGTGAGGACACGCTGCCACCTGTTATCTCTGATTATAACAGCACCACTAGTCAACACGCTACTCCCATTAGCCCCCACTTAATAGTTGCATTTAACTGTTCTATACTGTGTGTATTAGTGGGTTGATGCATGAATATTAACTGCATTAGCCTGCACTAGGGGTGTAACGGTTCGGTACAGCGGGATAAGGATCCGTTTTCATTTATGTTGAACAGAAAGTAGTGCAGGTGTCAAAGACGGAGACAATCCTCCTGCTTGGGACTGAGGTTGCATTTTGTCCTCTGGCAACTTTGATAAACTATTTTCATTATAAAAATAAGGAACATTTCAAATACTTCCGTATTACACTGTAGGAACGCTGAACAAACACTTTCTCCAAAAGGCAACAGGTCACAACAGGCTATAAAACTGAAAAGCATCTCTTTTGCTGTGACGCTGAAAATACTAATTACGGGTTGTGTAGTGTTTCCTCGTCTCGTTGATCGGAACATCTGGGTGACACTGTCGAATGTGCGTTAGCATGTTGGATGTGTTTCTATTCACAGACGCTTCACCGGTGGAGCAACGCCGACACAATTAATGAATAAATAATAAATCTCTGTTAACGTTGTAGCTTACCGGGAACTCAAAGAACGTATATTGCCAAGAAGTGAAAGTCAATTGTTCGTTCCATTGCAACATCAGCGCCCAGCAGCAGAGCTACGCCTCCGCCATTTTGGACTGAGAGCGACTCCAGCGACGCCAGTAAAATGTCTTCCTAAAAAGTGCCGTACAAAAATAAAACAATATTATTTCTCTTCTATTGTCATATTCTAACAAAATGTTCTAAATATAATAAGCGTTTTCAGTCCAAAATGGCGGTTGCTGTAAAAAAAAACACCGGAGCTCCTATACTCTTTGGGGAACCTGCAGACGGGTCTTCCAGCTCCGGCGTTTTCCCTCGTCATAGTGTGACTGACTCACAGCAATTAGCGTGTTGTGCTAATGGTGCTAACGGCTTAAAGTTTCCGCGCAGAACTCGTGCTTGTGAACTCTGGTTCTGCATTACTTGCCTCAATGTACATACGGTGTATTCTATGTGCGGCTGTGTGCACCACACCGTGACCCCCGTACCTTGACGGGTCGTTACAAATACATGAACCGCTACAGCGCTAGCCTACACGTATATAGTCTGTTCAGGAAACACGGCAGCTTTACGACTGTATGAATAAGAAGCACTTTGACCCGAGGTAAAGCAGCCTGCTTTGCAGTGAGTAACAAACCTCTCTACCCTGTGTTATTTTACAGGAAACGGAATGATAAGATCGAGTACCTGGTTGGATGCATCGCTGAGCTTTCAGAGAGCGAGGAAAACATGCTGCTCCGGCACGGCGAGAATGACTTCAGCGTCATGTACTCAACCCGCAAGAACTGTGCGCAGCTCTGGCTGGGACCAGCTGCATTCATCAATCACGGTATTAGTCCTTATAGTTTTAGTGATCAGTGCTGGACTGATAATCTGGCATACCGGGTATTTAGCTGGTGGGCTGAGGAACTTTGGGGCCGACATTGTGCAGCAACAGGTGGAACTTGAAGGAGGAGAGGTGGCTGTCATGGCTGCTGCCAGGTAGAGGAGCAGACATGTGACAGGGAAGCTGAGGAGGGACAGAGTGAGCATGAGGAGAGTGTAGTTGGAGCGGTAAGCATGGAGGAGCTTCATGATGACGATTGGATGACAGTCCAGCTCTGCTAGTGATCGGGTGTCATTAGTACTGTAACAACAAGATGAGGTGTCTGAATCAGATGAATTATACTAATTTGATGTCTTTCTTCCTTTTTCAGATTGTCGACCAAACTGCAAGGTGGGTCCTTTAAAAGGTCTCTTAAAGGGATAGTTTGGGTGTTTTGAAGTGTGGTTGTATATAGGGATGCACCGATACCAGTATCGGGTCCGATACTGTGCTCATGTACTCGTACTCGCAAAACGGCTCCGATGCAACAACAACAAAACACCAAACCCCACTTCAAAAAAACTATCCCTTTTAAGAAAACTTGGATGATCAGTTTCTGTTGAATGTGGAATCTCTGTAAATAACCACCTTTCTATTGTTTCTGTTTAGTTTGTATCGACAGGACGGGACACGGCCTGTGTGAAGGTGCTGAGGGACATTGAACCAGGAGAGGAAATCTCATGTTACTACGGAGACGGGTTTTTTGGGGAAAACAATGAATTTTGTGAATGCTATACATGTGAACGGTAGGTGTAACAACAAACACACTCTACAGACTGTGTGGAAGGGGTTAGATGTACAGTATGAGTTTATATATGTGACATTAATTAAGACGACGGTGTCATAGTTTGGCTAATTAGTACGAATTCTATTAAAATATGATACATGAGGTGTGTGAGCAAATACATGAAAATATGAACTTTACACTAGAGTTGTATGCTACACCAATACTAGAAATGTATCACGATGTACTGCAGTTAAAAACGGTACGATACCCTGTTTTATTAGTACCGATACTTTAAGAATGATTGTTTTAATACGAGCTGTGAGTTGCGTCGATTTGCGACCGCGAGGCGGTGTGTGTGTTTAGCACTCTGCTTTAGAGGACGCCATCAGGATTGTGATCCCACGGGAGCAGGAAGTTCTAACTTTGTAGTGATGACCAGGAGGATGGAGTCAACAAGTGAAGATTAAAACAGGTCCTGAATCTCTCACCAGCTGCACAGTCCCGCTCTGAGCTGGTGTCTCTATCAGCAGAACAAGGAAATAACAGCGCGGCTCAAATTACCGATCAAATGTACCGATAGCATTAGATTCACCATCTTTTCTTAATCTGTCCAAGCATCTCCTGTAATTCGGCAAACACACAATCCACCAAAGAGCACGTGTTAAAGTATTATTTTACCGTGTGTCTCTGTAACATGAAATGGATGGAGAGGAAGGCAGTCCGGTGAGAGTGACTCTTCTCTCTCTTCACACCACTTCCACACAACACAGCTCTTTCTACAGTTGCTTTGGTGTCTTCCTGATTTTATCAGCTTTTCTCTCATCAACTTCTCAGAACTTCATCTGAATTTATTATCGTTTTGTGGGTTTTTGTATAGGAAGCCTCTCGCCGTCTACCGTGCTGCAGTACCACTCTCCGCCTTAACTGTTACTAATGCACCGGCGGGGGCGCTGTTTCACAACAAAAAAAGCCTGATTAATAACTGTTACTGTTTAATGATCAGATTCAAAAATACTTTATTGATCCCTGGCAGGAAATTAAGGTTGTTCCATTTGTCAAATATAAAGTTAACTATCAAATAAATCCCAAACGTAAGTATAGGGGACATCAGATTATTGCAATACCCTTTTTTCTTTTTTAATTAATAAAGAAATTATTTGTTCCATGTGCTGTCATCTATTATTCCATTACTTTTCTTGATGTTTTATATTTTTGCCGTGATATCGTTTCAGTATCAGTGTCGACATATTTAGGCAGGATATCATATCGAAGTCAGAATTTTGGTATCGTGACAACACTACTTTACACAGTATTATTCACTCAGAAGTAACGCTAAATTATTGCAATTTCTTCACTCAACTTTTCAGGGATGTTTTATCTATTCTTTTATTTCGTTGTTGTTGTGCAGACGGGGCACGGGTGCTTTCAAATCCAAAGCTGGGCTGCCAGTGGAAGTGCCGGTGATCAACAGCAAGTACGGGTTGCGGGAGACGGACAAGCGTCTCAACAGGCTGAAGAAGCTGGGGGAAGGAAACCGGAGCTCAGATAGTCACTCTGTAGGCTCCCACACCGACGGTGACTCTCAGGAAATGCCAAAAACACATCAATGTAAGAGTCCCCTAAATATTTTACACCGTGAGCAACTATTCTATCATTCTCAGGGAAGTTATATTACTAATGTTGAAGCACCGAGTCAAAAATATCACATTTTATTTTGTAAATATCACCCAGCCAACATGTGTAGGCGGGTTTCTGAAAATGTCATAAATATGTAATGTGCAACTATTTCTTTCCCACCAGCTGCCAGAAAACGAACATCATCTTCTGGCCTGAAGTATAAAAACAGGACTCAATCCAGACAGACTTTGTCAAGAGCCCTTACTACCTCATGTTCAAAACAAGGTCGTGTAAACAATAACAGGGTACCAAAGAGACTAAAATCCCAATCCAAGCCTTCACTAAGTAAAGTCCAGTTGCGGAGTCGCAGGAGGGGTGCAGAGCCCAAGGCGTTGGCCAAAGGAGAGACTTGCCAGCTGGGTCTCAGGGACTCAAAGGTGTCGCTCTGTAAAGGCGTCACCGTGAAGAAGGAGAAGGATGGACAGGAGCTGGTGCAGCAGGCGTTTGGCCAGCGGGGCTGCCTCACCCGTCACGCTGCCAAGGAAAACGGCAATCTACCACACGTGCAAGGCAGCGAGGGCAGCCAGTGTTCCACGTACAGGACTCGCAGGTCCACAAGGACCCTTGTAAAAGCCCAGGAAACAACAGCAGCCGGCGTTAAGCTGGAGCCCAGCGCTATGGACGGCTTGAGCCCAGTCCCTGGTGGAGTGGTCATTAAGACGGAACCCGCCGACATGGAGGAGTACCTCCGCCACGGCGTCGGACTGGAGCAGCCGGCTTTAGACGCCGGCTATTCCAGAAGAAGCTCGTGCAGCAGGCGGAAACGGCCGACACGGCTCAGGACCGAGCGGACGATTAAATGCGAGGACTCGTACGGCGAGCCGTTCATGCCGGTGGCTGCTGGCCACGCTGCCAACTTCTCAGACTGTGGTAACGTGCTGCTGAGCTTCGCCGACCGGCACAGGGACTACAACGGGGTTTCCAATGGCAGCAAGTCCCTCCGCAGGGAAAAGAGTAAGAGTAGCTGCCGGTCACAGGACAAGGGGAAGAAGAAGCGTCAGATCACGCGATACGACGCTCAGCTGATCCTGGAGAACAATACGGGCATCCCCAAACTGACGCTCCGCCGGCGGAGGGACAGCAGCAGTAGCAAGACCAATGACGCCAACGACCCCATTGGCTCCTCCAACCTTTCTGCCTCTACGGTCAACTCGGCCTCTTCCAGCAAAATCAGCATCAAGTTCAGCAAGGACCACGACAAGGACAAAGGCAGCTCGTACATCGCCAAACTGAATAACGGCTATGCTCCCGTGGTCCACAGCAACTCTACCAAGCTGAAGATCCAGCTGAAGAGAGAGGACGACACACGCAGAATATCCCAGACAAAGGCGGACCAGATGTCCTATAATGGGGACATGGGCCAGAGTCTGGAGGCCAGGAATGGTGGACATCGGACCCAAAAGGTGCTGGCGGAGCCGTCGTCTGACGAGGACGACGACGACGACGAGGACGAGGACGAGGACGATGAGGAGGAGGAGGAGGAGGATGACGACGATGACTACTTTGACAATGAGTTCGATGACGATTTCATTCCTCTTCCTCCAGCAAAGCGCCTCCGACTCATTGTGGGCAAAGACTCCATAGACATCGATATCTCCTCCAGGAGGAGAGAGGATCAGTCTCTGAGGCTCAATGCATAAGCTGTGTGGAGCTCATCACTCCCACCTCCACCTGTAAATAAAGATGACTCGCTAATCAACTGTTGTGTTGATGTAAAAGAAGTACAGTAATTTAAAAACAAAAAGAATTGCTGAAAAATTAAGAATGAACGTTACTAAAAGGTGTTGACCTAAAACAAATCTGTTCTTCACTTATGTTCTTATAAAAACAAATTAAGTTTACTCACTTAGTCCATTTCTCTGGCACTTAATCTGCACACTATGCTAACTGTAAACTGCAGGAATTTGCCAATTTATCTCTTCATAGTTTCTGAATAATCTGACTGGATATTAAGTGAAAAACGAGAATTTGTTTTAAGTTCAACTCTTCCTTTAAGTGAATGCACTTGTTATATTCATAATGGACATGGATATTGTAGAAAGTGTACAGTATGGTGACTATCCCCTCTGTCTCATAGGCAGGTTTTTATTGAACTTTTGATTTCTGTCTCATAGTTTGTAACTTTTGTGTGGCGAAAACCCGCGCTGAACGCACAGCGTGGTGTGGTTGGTCCAGAGGCATTATAAAAGATCAGTCAGTCGGTTCATTTGGATTCAGGGTGCCATGTTGTCATTATCCCAGTTAGTTCTCCTGCTAAACAACCACTTGAATCTCATTCATTACCAACATTATTTACTGTGTAAGTTAAATCATGTGTCTCTCTGTAGAGTTCAATCATGTTAAACCTTCATGACTCAACATAGAAAGAGCAGACAGTTTTATGTATTATATGTTATGTATTTAAAGGGGCTCTATGGAAGAATCACAAACAGCTTGTTAACAGTGACACCTGCGGCCGTTAAGTCAACGACAGTCAGCAACATCGTTAGCAACATTAGCAGCTAAAACAACAATATCTCTTTAGATTTAAAGCTTGGCAGTGATGTTAGCTTACCTAACAAACGTCCCTTCATGAATCAAAGGCCCGGTTGATGTTGAGCCTAGTTTTCGCCCCGACGTGGGTAACATTCCATAACGTTTTGCAAGATGGCTTCACTTTTGTGCTTCTGTGGAGTTTATGTTGGAGTCTGAAGGCGTTTTCATATTAGGTACGATTGCTCCGTACCGTGCCCGAGTACGATTGTCTCTCCACATTCCCCCCCCGCTCAGCTTTCACATTAGTAAAGTTGTTCCATACCCGAGTACACTTGCGTCATCATCCACATGTATTTTTATATGTTGAAATCAGCTGTTTTAGCGGCGGAGCATCGTAAAACACTTCATAGAAACTTGAGAGAAACAAAATAAAACTCAACGAAACCGTCGTCGTTACTCTTCCCAACTGTCACCAACTCTGGTTGGCCAAAAAAACCTCTTATTTCACCGAGTTTGATGTGAAAATATGCCGACTACACTGTTAACCTCTGCTGAGCAGCTCTCGTTCTAAGGAGGCAGACCATTAAATCAGCTAAATAAAATAACAAACATCGCTCAACCCCATCGCATACTATTGTCTATATTTTTCAGGAACCTCTCGCCGGCCTTCCTGCTTTATCATCCACGGCCGTGCAGTTCAGAGGATTAGATCGGCACATGCTGTGCGCAGATTTCGGAGGAGACCGGTGGCGTTGAAAAAATCCTGTCCTTTCAAAACTACTCGCTGACTGCTAACGTTACTCACGATAACTACCAGTCCACTTCCGTGTTTTGATACAGTTGGCTTCCACACCTGATGCGAGTACACATGAACCGTTCTCCAGACCACCTTTTCACTCGAGTACGGATCGACGAACCGTGCCGGAGTACGATTCGGAGCGTTTGGCTGGTCGTTTTTTTGGCATTAGCGGACTTCATTTCTAACTGAACATTAGCTCTGGTTGCACGCTGTTAGCCCTGTAAGTGGAGCTGAAAATAAAGGCACTTGTGAGCGCATATCACATCACATCCGATGCCGCATTTCTAATATTAAAAGCAGTCTACAGGCTGATGGAGGAAACCCAGAAAGTTGCTGAAGGTCTCGTTTTTGAGGTTACAACCTGTTCACACATTGGCAATAAAAAACTGTTTATACGTGTAAAAACTTCCATACAGCCCCTTTAACATGCACCAAAAGTTAATGTGCTGCAGACCACTGACACAATAATCTTTTAAGTTTTCATACTGAAACGTAACAATATGCATGTGTGGAACTACAGTGTGTGTTTAGTTTGCCTGCAGTCGTCACACATTTTAATGGAGTTGCACAATGTTTGTTTGTTTTTTCTCTCCAGAGCGCTGTAAATAAATTACGTTAATTAAGCTGCAGAGTTCCAAGAAATAAAAGCACACAAAGGTTTTTATAATCAGTCCAGAACAATAAGTGTTGGAGCTGCTGTATAATGGTAACATGGCACAACGTGGTAGTTCAACGTTAAATCAAACCAAATCCATACATTAAAAACTACCTAAATCTGTAATCATGAAAGTAATGTACAGAAAGACTCACGTCCCTCAGCTCAACATTCTTTTTCCACTTTTTATTTACCTAATCAGATTTTTTTTGTAACATCGACACTAGAGTTTGGGGAGTAAACATCACATTGTCTGAAACTAGCGTAGAGTCGTGTATTATTTTCTCTATGGTGCTACTTTTATTTCCTCACCATCTTTGTTTGTCCTGTGTAACTCTTTAACTGGTGGATGGTGGCAGCATTAACGTCAACAGGCCCAAGAATTCTGTAGAAATACATGTTTTTTTTACATCAGTAATACACATTTTATGAGTTGTGTCTGTAGCTTATTTAAGTTGTTTTATTTACAGGTGCTTGTTTTTTTTAGTTTGCAAAAAAAATCACATAGAAAAACTGTCTATCCAACAGCATTAGGTGCCTTAACAAAGAGCTTTCCGACACATTTAGACCAAATTTCTAACTAATCAATGAAGAGTGACGATGCTGAGCCATCTGCTGCCCCGTGAAAAACACTTCAACACAAGTCAGTCCTTCTGTATATTATTTAATTTTTGTTTTGTGTGGATTATAAATGAACTGTCCAATAGAATCAAGGGATCAACTGAGATTGAATGTTAACCCCACTTCTCCTTGTGTTTAAAATATGTACTGTTCATATCACCAGCAGCTAATCACCGTTCTCAACCTGGCTCAGTCTGTCCTTCCCCCGTCGTCGGACGTCTCCCATCCTACACTGTAAACTGTTCCAGGTGTACCGTCTGTGTGGTCTTTGTCCAATAGACAGCTGTCAAGATTTCCAATTGATTCAAAAAGTTAAAAAGAAAAAAAAAAAAAAGAGCAAAACAAATGTGAATAGTTTGCGGACATTTTAGCGTGTTGCGTGGGTAGTGGGAAAAACGTAAAGAGAATTAAAAATGGACAGTGCATATATTGTCCGATATGTAAATCATGTGAACACATCTTGTACTTATTTAACAGTTTTGAATACTTGAAAACTATATAAAGTTTCTTTGTGACTCTTGTTTCCTGAGAATGTTTGGAGGTCGGCTGGATGTTGACGTTCAACATTCATATTAGAGTCTGTCACAGATGTGGCTGGTTCTATTCTATATTTTTATTATTGTCAACAAATCCAATGAAAAGACCAAAACCAAAAACGCTCGTATCTTGAACGGAGCCAGCAAATTGCAAAATCTGATCTGAAATCTGCAACAACTCTCACAAGACTCACTGTCAGACGACCTATCCTAACCTTAACTATTCAAGGTCAGTGTCTAACCTTAAAGATGAAGTAAGCGAGATTGGAGCAAATATGATTTTAAAAAGTTATTTTTATAAAACGGTCGCTATATGGTGACAGTAGAACATGAAACGGGTAACCTGAAAAACATCATGTTCCTCTGTGTCCTCCGGTGCTCCTAACGGCATCTGCAAGATTTCACAGACCGGAGGAAAACAAGCAGTAAGAGCTGATCTGAGGTCTGCTGTCCAGCTGCCGTCTATGAGAGCCGGCTGTCAGTCACTCTGAACTCCGACCAAACGGTCAAACTAGGCAGCGCTGATCAAATATGAATCAATATTCTGTTACGTTAATGTCTATTTCTCTCCTCAGATGTTTTCAGAATCATCTTGTAGTGCACGCTTTAGCTGTAAAATGAGAACGTTTGTGACGCCGCCGCCATTGTGAAATCTGGTGAAGGAACGCCAAGTTCTGGTTTTAATCTGGCGAGAGTTTCCACAGTTTGCTGGTTCCCTTCCAGCCACTACCACCATGTTGGTCTGTCTCGATACGTTCTGACTTCCTGTCTGTAGCTCTCTGCTCCTCTTTATCTCCAACAGATAGGGCTGTCAATCGATTAAAATATTTAATCACGATTAATCACATGATTGTCCTTAGTTAAACGTGATTAATCACACATTTTCATCCGTTCAAAATGTACCTTAAAGGGAGATTTTTCAAGTATTTAATACTTTTTATCAACATGGGAGTGGGTAAATATTCTTTCTTTATGCAAATGTATGTATATATTTATTAATGTAAATCAATTAACAACACAAAACAATGACAAATATTGTCCGGGAACCCTCACAGGTACTTGTTTCATATGATACCAGTATATACACTCTAGCTTTAAAACTGAGCCTGCTACAACCTCAATATCTCAAGTTACGTTAAAGAAATTAGTGGCAATTAAACAAATTTGCGTTAACGATAATTTCTCTTTGCAACATCTGACATCACAAAGATGTATAATAAATAAGCTTGAACACATCAGACTTTACGTTTTAAGGGATAATGTTCAGCGAACAGGTCTTTGTGAAATAAACCCCGACAGGGTTAAGACACTTCACCAGTAGCAACCACAGAGAAAGACAGACTTTCTAGCTTAACTATCTAGTTTCTAAGTAACTGGAAACAAAACTTTATTTGTTCTACTCCAAATAGAACATAAACCCTTTAATATAATAACGACTCATTGAAATCGGTTGAGAAACGTAGACGTTATAGTGCTTTTTATCCAGAAAATGGGCAGCTCCTCCGGTCACTAGTAGAGGGTTACAGGCCATCTTGCCCGGTCCAATATGGCGCCCACGTTGACGTATCGTCGTAACGGGCTGAAGCGTACAATGCGGCGTCTATGTTTATATGTCTATGGTTAACTCAGGGGTCAGCAACCTTTACTATCAAAAGAGACATTTTAGGCAAAAAATAAAAATAAAAAATCTGCCGCAAAACATTTGAGCATTGTGATGAAGGTAACACAGTTTATAGTCTGAGTACATAGTATATCAGAATAATGTCATAAAAAGTCATAATATTACGAGAATAAAGTCATAACCTTCCGAGAAAAAAAGAAAATAAAACGTAAAATTACTACTTTATAATATTATGACTTTATTCTCATAATATTACGACTTTTTTTCTCAATCTTAGGCTGTATTTTGAATTGTTTATATATTTGTATTTATTATTTTACTATTATTTTCTGAATTTAAAATCACCAGATTGCACCTTTATTTATGAACAATAATTTATTATTTTAATAATATTTTTTATTATTAATTTCACAATCTTAGGCTATACTTAGAATTATTTATATATTTAAATTTATTATTTTACTATTATTTTCTGTATTTAAATATCACCAGATTGCACCTTTATTTATGAACAATAATTATTATGTTAATAATATTTTTTATTATTAATTTCACAATCTTAGGCTGTATCTAGACTATTGTTTATTTATTGTTTTACTATTATTTTCTGAATTTAAATATCACCAGCTTGCTCCTATGACGTCATTGGCTGTCAGCCAATCATGAGCGTCCTCCCAGATCAGTAGCCAATCAGATTGCAGGGATCTCTATTTGAAAGCTGCTCGTCTCCTCGTTGTTTACCTGCAGAAGTCAGAACTCCTCCTCGGTGTTACCGGATCAAACCTGCTGCTGAAGATAAACCACCTCGTTGTTTCTTTAAGTCTCAGTTTGACCTCGTTGCTGTTCAACATGTCGTCTGTTGAAGTTCGTGCTGTGGTGAGTTAACTGAAGTCATGGCTCTGTTTTACTGCTGCTAGCTTCGATAGCTTCTGATCCCTGCTGGGCTTTCTGTGACTCTGAACACCAGACTGTATTCCTGAGTTGTGTTTCCTCTCCTGTCTGCTCTCAGCTGCCGGCCGCAGAGAACCAGGTGAAGATGAAGATGAAGATGAGTAAAAGCTCAGCAGGTCAGAGGAGAGCTGCTCTCGGAGAGATCACCAACTTTCCTGCAGCAGCAGTCACAAAGGTAACATGATGATGATGATGATGAACACAAAGGTAACATGATGATGATGATGATGATGAGGAACAACACCAGTTATTGGTTCAATAACTCTGATCACCATGTTGTCTTACACCTCCTTTATCTGGATTATGGGTTGGTTCACCTGTAATCAGATACTAACCACAAACACACCTGGACACAAGTGGCCAGAAGTATGTGGACACCTCCTGTCAGCAAAGCCTGGATCATGAGGAAAGCTTCCCAGAGGACTGGAGGCTGCTGTAGCTGCAGATTAATGCCTGTTTTAGGAATCACATGTGTAATGTTTAAATGTTAACATGTAGTGTTCACTTAAGGAAGATGCATGAGATTAATTTAGCTGACACTTTTAACCAAAGCAACTTACAGTTGGTGCATTCAACCATGTGGATACAACCCAAAAAATGCAAAAATCAAGCAACTAATGCAAATGTGCTGAACCACTAAATTTAATTTATATAGCGTTTTTCTAGGCTTCTGACCACTCGTGTCAGAATTCACACACACATTCATACACTGATGGCCTGAGGTGCCAACCTGCCCATCAGGATCTAATCTAAATACTCATTCACACACCGACGGTTCAGCCTTCAGGAGCAGTTTGGGGTTAAGTGTCTTGCTCAAGGACACACACCGAGGAGCGAAGCGCCGACATTTTGATTGGTGGACGTCCTGCTCTAACTCTGAGCCACAGCTGCCCCACATTTTGAAACAATACCCCCTTTTTTGTTTAGTTAAAGGGCCAATATGTAATATATTTACTGTAATAAATCATATAATGACCTTGACATGTCATCAGAGATTAAGGAAACCTGCTAAATTAAAATACGGGCTTCTCCGACAGCAACGCTACAGCCAGTATGTTCTCATTTTGAAATTTTCGGTCCGGAACATCTGTTTTTGTTTCGGTCGGTGTGATCCCGTCCGCTGACCATTTCAACCCCCATCCATGTTGCCACATATGAAACAAACTGGCACACAAACAGCCTTCTGCAGCCGTGGAAGCAAGGTAACAAACTGGATCAACAGAGATAACGTTAACGTTAGATTCTACCTGATCTGAAAAGCCTCATCACGTCTCTCTGTGGTCCGTATGCAGCTAGTTATCAAGGCAGCGAGTATTTGAGACACAGCAGATGACTACTGCTGCTGACCAGAGGCTAACGCTGTGAATCTAACACATGCTATACTGTCAGTCACCATTTGGACTGCAGTACTCATTTTAAAACACTAGCTGTCAGTGCTACATATTGCTCCTTTAAGTAACTCAGTTTGATCTCCCTAACTTGACTTTAAAAAGTAAAAAAACAGTTAAACATGTTTAATTTCTTCAGATCTAACCTGCCTTACAGCCCAAAACTTTCAAGTACCCATTTCTGAATAAAACTGTATTGACTTGTTTCCTCAGAGGACGGGACCAACCAAAGCATCTGGTGCCCAGAAAGCTAAACCTGTCCTGAAGGTGCAGCCGGTAGTCCAGGAGGTGCAGCCGGTAGTCCAGGTCCCGGCTCCTGCAGATCCTCTCCCTCCAGTTCCAGAGGAGTCTGCTGACGTGTCCATGAAGGAGGAGAAGGAACTGTGCCATGCTTTCTCTGAGGTGCTGCTCACCGTGCAGGACGTCGACGAGCAGGACTCTGACCTGCCGCAGCTCTGCTCCGACTACGTCAAAGATATCTATAATTATCTCCACGACCTGGAGGTAACTTATCCCCTTCAGCAGCCAGACTCTCTGCTCTCACCCCGCATCGTGTTGTTACATCACCGTCTGTCTTCACAGGTGCAGCAGGCCGTACGAGCCAACTACATGCAGGGTTATGAAATCACTGAACGCATGCGAGCTCTTCTGGTGGACTGGCTGGTCCAGGTCCACTCCAGGTTCCAGCTGCTGCAGGAGACTCTGTACCTCACGGTCGCCGTCCTGGATCGTTTTCTCCAGGTAACAACCGTCTAAACGCTCTTTTCTCTTTGTGTTTCTGTGAGCTGTGTAACAACGTTTCCCCCGCTGTGTGCTGCAGGTCCAGCCGGTCTCTCGCAGGAAGCTTCAGCTGGTCGGTGTGACGGCCATGCTGGTGGCCTGTAAATACGAGGAGATGTTCGCTCCAGTGGTCGGAGACTTTGCCTACATCACAGACGACGCCTTCACAAAGGCTCAGATTCTGGAGATGGAGCAGCTGGTTCTGAGGACCCTCAACTTCGAGCTGGGACGTCCTCTTCCGTTACACTTCCTCAGACGGGCCTCCAAGGTGGCCAGTGTGAGTTCACGGTTTTCAGTTTGACCTGGTTAAGATAAGATATTCCTTTATTAGTCCCGCAGTGTACAGCAGCAAAGAGGATAGTGCAAAAAACAAGATGCATCAGCTAACACTGTAAAAAAAGAGCTAAACAAAGTGAAACATTTAAATAGAAGGAAGTATAAAAATAGGAGCAGTATATACAGTATTGACAAACAGACTATTAAAAAAATTGCACAAGTGGAAAACTTATTTTGCACAGTGAGAATGAAATTCTACCTAAAAATATTGCACAGTATGAATTACACTTGAGCATTAATGATATGTCAACAGTCAGTATACAGTATAGTGCAGTTATTTTCAGTTTTTGGTGTGCAAGTGGTCTACTGGGAGCAGTGCTGGTTGTAGCGTCTGACAGCTGCAGGCAGGAAGGACATGTATAGATAGGAAGGACATAAATGGCTGCAGGTTTTCTTCTTTTGCAATATTTAAAACAGATAAGCCAACATTTCCATACATCACATTTCCATATGTTGACTTCAGCTGCTGTGAACAGACTGTGAGTTCCTCTTTACTATTTGGCTGTTTGTTGAATACCAACAGAGCAAGAGCAGCAAGGTTTGAGTGGCAGAATTTGTTTTTATGACCAAAATGATTAATTCATTTATTAAATGAAGAAAATTACATCCTTATTTGCCAGGTCTGGACAGATTGTGTACAAATTAGTGATGTCAAACGATTGAAATATGTAATCGCATGATTGTCCAAGGTTAATCAAACATTTTTATCTGTACAAAATGTACCTTAAAGGGAGATTTGTAAAGTATTTTACTTTATGCAAATATATATATATATATATATATATATATATATATCATTGGAAATAAATTGACACAAAACAATGACAGATATTGATCCAGAAACCCTCACAGGTACTGCATTTAGCATAAAACAATATGCTCAAATCATAACATGGCAAACTGCAGCCCAACAGGCAACAACAGCTGTCAGTGTGTCAGTGTGCTGACTTGACTATGACTTGCCCCAAACTGCATGTGATTATCATAAAGTGGGCATGTCTGTAAAGGGGAGACTCGTAGGTACCCATAGAACCCATTTACATTCACACATCTGGAGGTCAGAGGTCAAGGGACCCCTCTGAAAAATGTTTTTCCTCGCCAAAATTTAGCGCAAGTTTGGAGTGTTATTTAGCCTCCTTCACCACAAGCTAGCATGACATGGTTGGTACCAATGGATTCTTTAGGTTTCCTATATGCCAGTATCTTCACTCTAGCTTTAAAAACTTTAGCTTTTGAGCATGCTACAACCTAAATATTGCACGTTGCGTTAAACCGTAATTTGTGTTAACTTTGGCAGCCTTGGTACAAAAGTATATTAGATGGGTTTGAATGCTGTTTTTTTTTTTAATGGAAAAAGGGTTTCAAGTGTTCATCAGCATTCTCAGTGGGCTGAATGTTGTTTGTGTCTCAGTCTGATGTAGAGCGACACACGCTGGCCAAGTATCTGATGGAGTTGACCCTCCTGGACTACGACATGGTGCACTACCGGCCCTCTGAGATCGCTGCTGCGTCGCTGTGTCTCTCCCAGCTGCTGCTGGCCGAGCTGCCGTGGGTGAGTTTTTAATGGAATCAACTAAAGAAACATCCGGTTCAATGTGTTATTCTCCTCTTTGCTGCTCTTTAACTGGTCTGTCTGGTCCCAGTCTCCCACACAGCAGCACTACTCCACTTACGACGCGGCCCACCTGAAGCCGATCATGCAGCACGTCGCCAAAAACGTTGTGATGGTGAACGAAGGGAAGACAAAGTTCCAGGTGAGTTGAAGGACAGAAAGCACGATAACTTCTGATTTAGCGTTAAATGAAACTAAATGTTGTTCTTCTGCAGGCCGTCAGGAACAAGTACTCGAGCAGCAAGCTGATGAAGATCAGCCTCCTTCCTCAGCTGAAGTCGTCCACCATCAAGACCATGGCGGCTGCTCTGCTCAGCCATCCTTGAGGAGAACTTTATATTTTATCAGTGGACATTTCACCTGCACTTTATTTCAGATTGATCCCAATCTGTGGAGAAACTTCACTAGTTTTTTTTAATAAAATGTTTTTATAATTTTACGTACAAGTTCAGAGATATGGGCCACTGATTTCTTTTTAATCATGGCAAATCTTTTTGTGGTACGTCAGATTTGACTCCAGCGCACCTTGGATTGTTTTCAACCGAACTTTCTGAACACTAAACTCTTTTCCCACTTGGGACTGAACACTTGATTTTATTTAAATGTGGATTGTTGTATAGGGACGCACCGATCTGACTGTTCTACAGAAAGCTGGGTTTTGGGGTATCGGCCGGTACCGATCCGATACTGGTGTTTAATTTATAATCTGTGTGGAAGTAACTGGAATCATTCTGTCATGGGTTAGGCAACATCAGGCTTGACTTGATTATTATTGATTATGAATTGCTTTCATAACTTTGTAAATCAAAATGTAACAAATAAATGCATATAGATATACATTTACTGAATTGTTTAAAATACTTGTGCAACAGGAATTTAAATGTACCCCTTTTGAGACCTGCAATCCAGACTAATTTTATGGTCTTTCAGAGGATCTAGCAGCTTCAGTTTTAGGGTAAGAGTGAAGTTTTGGAGAGGAAAAACTGTCACAGCCATTTTCAAGGGTTTGTTTCTGCATACTGGGGTCCATAAACAATCTTGAATTACATAAATTGGGTATCACTGTAAAGCTGAGACTCTTGTGGATCCATTGAGACCAACTGTATTCATGTGTGATGATGTTAGTCCCCATAGTAGACATTTCATTGTAGTGAGACAATGAAACCAGCCTCATGAAACTTTACAGCCACAAACAAGCATTTTTTTGGGTTGGAACCATTTGGTGCTAAAATTTACCTCTTTTTTTTTTCCCACTCAAATTGATAGAAATGATCACTAATCCCTCCGAAATACCACATTAAGACACCAAGACCTTGAGGAACACCATAGAAAAAGACATGCTGGGATTTGAGATCAAAAACTTTTGACATTTGGAGATTTCTGAAAGAATTGCGTTTTTCAGCGATTGGACAGCGAGCACCTCTGTTGTGTAAACTGCTCAGAAACCCTTATTGTCAATCTAGCTAGGAAAGCCATCCATCCTCTGAATGCTCTAGGTCTCTAGTCTGATCCATCCATCCTCTGAATGCTCTAGGTCTCTAGTCTGATCCATCCATCCTCTGAATGCTCTAGGTCTCTAGTTTGATCCATCCATCCTCTGAATGCTCTAGGTCTCTAGTTTGATCCATCCATCCTCTGAATGCTCTAGGTCTCTAGTTTGATCCATCCATCCTCTGAATGCTCTAGGTCTCTAGTTTGATCCATCCATCCTCTGAATGCTCTAGGTCTCTAGTCTGATCCATCCATTCTCTGAATGCTCTATGTCTCTAGTTTGATCCATCCATCCTCTGAATGCTCTAGGTCTCTAGTTTGATCCATCCTCTGAATGCTCTAGGTCTCTAGTTTGATCCATCCATCCTCTGAATGCTCTAGGTCACTAGTTTGATCCATCCATCCTCTGAATGCTCTAGGTCTCTAGTTTGATCCACCCATCCTCTGAATGCTCTAGGTCTCTAGTCTGATCCATCCATCCTCTGAATGCTCTAGGTCTCTAGTTTGATCCATCCATCCTCAGAATGCTCTAGGTCTCTAGTTTGATCCATCCATCCTCTGAATGCTCTAGGTCTCTAGTCTGATCCATCCATCCTCTGAATGCTCTAGGTCTAGTCTGATCCATCCATCCTCTGAATGCTCTAGGTCTCTAGTTTGATCCATCTATCCTCTGAATGCTCTAGGTCTAGTCTGATCCATCCATCCTCTGAATGCTCTAGGTCTCTAGTTTGATCCATCCATCCTCTGAATGCTCTAGGTCTCTAGTTTGATCCATCCATCCTCTGAATGCTCTAGGTCTCTAGTCTGATCCATCCATCCTCTGAATGCTCTAGGTCTCTAGTCTGATCCATCCATCCTCTGAATGCTCTAGGTCTCTAGTCTGATCCATCCATCCTCTGAATGCTCTAGGACTCTAGTTTGATCCATCCATCCTCTGAATGCTCTAGGTCTCTAATTTGATCCATCCATCCTCTGAATGCTCTAGGTCTCTAGTCTGAGCCATCCATCCTCTGAATGCTCTAGGTCTCTAGTTTGATCCATCCATCCTCTGAATGCTCTAGGTCTCTAGTCTGATCCATCCATCCTCTGAATGCTCTAGGTCTCTAGTTTGTGGCTGTAAAGTTTCATGAGGCTGTGATTATCCTAGAGGTCACCACAGGTCATTTTATACAGTGAGGTCAAGTTTTTAAAAAAATGGTCTCACTACAATGAAATGTCTCCTATGGGGACTAACATCATCTCACATGAATACAGTTGGGCTCATTGGATCCACAAGAGTCTCAGCTTTACAGTGATACCCAATTTATGTAATTCAAGACTGTTAAGGGACCCCATTAGCATTATTTAACTCCTTCATGACAAGCTAGTCTGACATGGTTGGTACCGATGGATTCATCAGGTTTTCTAGTTTCATATGTCGGTAGTTTCACTTTAGAAGCTTTTAAACTGAGCCTGAACTGAGGATCTGAGTACTTCTGTCAGTAGAGTTCCCTCTTTAATAAGTACAGCTGAAGGATGTGAGTACTTGACCGTGACATGTGACGTCTGTTTCTGAGTCAGTAGAAGAAGAAATAAATGAGGTCAGTGTGAGAGGTCGTGACCCCGGTGAGAGAACGAGTCTGAGGTCACAGTGTCGTTAATCCACAAGCGTCACTCCTCCTCGTCTCTTATGAAACTATCTCAAGTCCAGAGAGAGAAACGGTCTCTTCTGTCCGTCCCTTTGTCTTCGCCTGCAGCAGCAGCAGCAGCAGCGTTACACACAGATCACACACACTGACAGTCAGCTGTGTTCATGCAGAATAAAACCATTTATACCATCATGTTCCCTCACTGAGCTGGACCGACTGTATGTGCTGCTGCTGTGTGGAGGAGCATTGTACTCGTCAGACTGACCCTGACTTCACCACCACCCTCTTCCTCCTCCTCCTCCTCCTCCTCCTCCTCCTCCTCCTCCTCCTCCTCCTCCTCCTCACACACTGAATAGTGAATATTTCCTCTATTTATATTTAGAAAAAAAATCTTGTATTTCTTCTGCAAATATGAAGGTTTTACTGTTAAAGACTTGGTGGATATTTAATTGGCTGATTTCGGTATTTTTTTAAACTTAATATATTAAAATTGTAGACCAATAAATAAATAAAAGATTATTTCTTCCTGGCAGTGTGGAACTTGAAACATCATTTAAATGTTAGGAAATGTAAGTAATAAATGCAATTTGTGTGTGTGTTTTTTTTTTCTTTAATTAAATAAAGACTAAATGGAATATATGTCAGTAAAAAGGTTTATGTTTATGTCAGTAAAAAGGAAAGGTTTATGAATAAATAATAGTAGGCTAATAAATTTCAGTTAAGAGTATATAATAAAACAACCTACTCTATAAATTATAATGAATACTGTATTCATGTCATTAATGTATGTTAAAAATGTAAGTCAGTCGATGAAATAATGATAATACGCCTAATAGTGATAACTATAATATAATAATAAAAATAACAATAATAATGTTAATAATAACAATGCTGATACTATTACTGCTACTACTAAAAATAATAATTGTAATATTTAAAAAATAATAATATTAAATAATAACAATATAATGATAATAATATTATAATGCTGCTACTACTACTGCTGCAACTAAAAATAGTATATTTAATATTTAAAAAAATAATAATAGATAATAATAATGAAATAAAATAGATAATAATAATAATAATGCTACTACTGCTGCCACTAACAATAATAATTTTAATATTTTAAAAATAATAAAATGAAATATTAATAAAATAAAAATAATAATGATAATGATATTAATAATGCTGATACTACTACTGCTACAACTAAAAAAAGTAATTTTAATATTTAAAAAATAATAATAAAATAAAATAATAATGATAATAAAAATAATAATGCTGATACTACCACTGCTACCACTAAGAATAATGATTTTAATATCTAAAAATTAATAAAATTAAATAATAATAAAATAAAAATAACAATAATAATGATAATGATATTAATAATGCTGATACTACTACTGCTACAACATAAAATAGTAATTTTTATATTGAAAAAATAACAATAATAAATGATAATAATAATAATAATATAATACAAATAAATAAATTGTTATAAAATAACAATGATAATAATAATAATATTGATAATAATAATGCTGATACTACTACTACTACTACTACTAATAACATATTGAAAATAATAATGATAATAATAATAATAATAATAATGCTGATTCTACTAATGTGACCACTAAAAATAATAATTTTAATATTTAAAAAATAATAAAATTAAATAGTAATAATAAAAATAATGATAATAATATGAATAATGCTGATACTACTACTGCTTCTACTAAAATTGTAATTTTAATATTTAAAAAAATAATAAAATAAATAATAATGATAATAAAATAAAAAAAATAATGATGATGATAAAAATGCTGATACTACTACTGCCAAAAATAGTAATTTAAATCTTTATTATTATTAATAATGATAATAATAATAATTTTTTGGTGGATTATCTCCACTACATCCACTGTTATTTGGTTATTTGTCTACATAATAACCAGTTGTGTTGCAGCACAAGGAGCAGGCTGTATTTTAATCCTAATGTTGTTGATGCTCTACAGGGATTTAGGGGTTAAAGGAGGAGCATTATTATTTCACTGGTTAGTTAGTTCTCATATCTGCCACATGGTGGAGAGACTCTGTGGAGGAGACACTCTGCTGCTGCTGCTGCTGCTGATCCAGTCCTCCAGTCAGTCTGCAGACCACAGACACCAGAGACACCAGAGACCAGAGACTGCTGCTGCTGCTTTGTTGTGTCACTCAGTCACCCAGCACAGTGCACTCAGGACCTCCACAAGACCAGGACCAGCTCAGGACCAGGACCCTTACTGCTCTCTACTTCTCTCCACAGTTTAGCAACAACAATGTGAGTTAAACTCTTGTTTCTGTGTTTCTGTGTCTCTGTGTCCGGAAGCTGCTTCACTTTAATGGTGTTTTAGTGTGAACACGAGGCGCGTGGAGCTGTTCGTGTGATCAGCTTCAGATCGATCACCAGGTCCTCCATCGATCTGTAGTTTGAAGGAAATCGGCTCCAGTTTGAATCAGTTTAATGACTCTAAAAGAGGAGAACAGAGCTGATGATGTGGCGCCTCTGTGGATGATTTATGTCTGTTTGACACAATGAGGAGCTCCACTATCAGACCACTTGTTACTCTGAGAGACGCTGATATAACAAGTTTAAAGTTTAAATTATAGGCTTTTATAATACTCAATCAAGTACTTTTTAGTAGCCGAATTTCTCATGAATAACTCAAAGTTTGACTGAACTTGTCTAACTTATTTAAAGCTTTGTTAGACAAACATTACTGGTGAGTTTTGGTTAAAACTGCTGTTTTTTGCATGTAGTTTGGTGCAAACAGAAACTGAAGTTGATGAACTCTTTAGGACTTTGACCCAAACTGGATTTTGTACCTTCACACAGAGCTGTTTGACAGATATCAGCTATTACAAGCTGATTCAATCACTAATCCAATACTTTAAGGCATTATCTAATCATTTCGTGCCCTAAAGTTTAAAGGATTTATCAGTTTTATGTGTTTTTTGTGGTGTAAAAGCATCTGAAACAGCATTTCCCAACCCCCCCCCCCCTTTTTTTTTGCTTGTGACCTCTTTAACAATACTTTTATTGAATTTTACATATAAACATATATACATATATACACATACAGACAGACTAACAATATTAATAATTCAATTATACAATGAAATGTTTAGTCAGAATTTCAAAGAAAGAGAGACATGACATTTCATGTATTTCACTTATCTAACAAAGAAAACAAAGAAAAGAAAATATAAGACAAAATGAATAAATAACTCAAAGAAGAAGAAGAAGAAAAACAATTTCAACCTCTTAAAACAAACCCAGTATCTGCTTGTTCCTGGTTGCATGTGTCTCCTGGTTGCTACCAGCTCAACCACTGTATAATCTTTTTCTTTATTTTAATTTCAGAGGCCCCAAAGAGGTAAAATGATCCCATATTTAACTTGAGGGGGAGAAAAAAAGGCAAAGAGTATAAAAGGAAAAGTCTGAAAAACATAATTCTGTGTAGCAGAAATGTGGGAACCGCTGATTGAAACCATCAGTCAAACTCTGTAAACTTTATTAAATAACTCTGGGATGCAGAAGTGGAGTTAAAGAGCGAGAAACATGTTTAAACAATCAAATGAAAAACGGAAGAACGTGCAGAGAAAGTTAAAGTTGACTTCAGGACTTTCAGGCTGTTTTTGAGGTTTTAACTGAAGTAAAACTACAACTAACAATTATATTCATTATTGTTATGGTTAGATCTATAATGTCATAAAGTGACACATCTTCAAATGTCTTATTTAATTTCATATTTTGTCCAAATCAACAGTCCAAAGCCCAAACACAACATGAGACCATGAAAAGTCATAAAGTTATGACTTTATTTCGTAATATTACGACTTGTTTTTCTTGTTAAGAGAGAAGAAGAGAAGAAAGAAAGGTACTTTATTGATCCCTGAGGGGAAATTAAATTTTTGCACTCTGTTGTATTTACATAGTACACACAGACCTGAAATACACACACATGCACAAACAGGATCTATATACATGCATTAATGGAGAGATGGAGAGATGTCAGCGAGGGGTCAGCCCCTGACAGGCGCCCTGAGCAGATGGGGGTTTGATGCCTTGCTCAAGGGCACCTCGGCAGTGCCCAAGAGGCAAATTGGCATCTCTCCAGCGACCAGTTCCCACTCAGTACTTGGTCCATGCGGGGTCTTGAACCGGCAACACCATAAATCATAATATTGAATCGCAATACATATTGAATCGACACCCAGGTATAGTGCAACAACGAGCTCTTCCTCTGCAGGGTTAATGGACCGGTTCTGTGTCACAGATGTGAATGTGGGTCAGTGGTGTGCATGGTGGCACGATCAGGTCAGTCAATACTTCAGGTTTCTCCCCCCTCGTCCGTCCGTCGGTGGGTCTGTTCCTCAACATGTGAGGCTGTAAATCAGTTGAGCTGCAGGTGGAGCTTCGCTGCAGCAGCGAGGCCTTAATTATCTTTCCATACATCAGGAACAGTAACGTGTGTCTTGTTGAAGGGATTCTGCTGCTGCAGTTTGGCAGCTGTTAGTCAGACAGGAATGTTTTCAGAGTCACCTTCAGGAACCAGTTCATCTGCATTCAGAGATCTCTAACGGCGTGACTTTAACCCAACACCACACGCCTGTTTTTAAAACGTAGGAGAACACGGTTCTGCTGCTGCATGTGGTCTGAAGTGTGTCCTCAGCAGAGAGAGAGAGAGAGAGAGAGAGAGAGAGAGAGAGAGAGACTCTCCCACAGAGACGGTCCATAACCTGTTTACCCTGTTTTTAGTGGAATTACCCTGAAGGGTAATTACGGGTTTAATAAGGTTTGAGCCACTCGAGCTGCTCCAATTCTCCTCCACTAGAAAACAACATGGAGGAGTTGGAGGTTGCTGTCAGATGAGAAAGTGAAACATAAAAAGTTGGTGATATTATACATTTTCCCAAACCAACAGTGAGTGTATCTACTAACCCAGAGGTCAGCAGCCTTTACTATCTAAAGAGACATTTTAGGCAAAACAAAAAAATCTGTCTGGAGCCGCAAAACATTTGATCATTGTGATGAAGGTAACAGTTTATAGTCTAAGTATATAGTATATAAGTACAATGCATCCATCCATCCATCTGCAACCGCTTATCCCGTTAGGGGTCGCGGGGGGGCTGGAGCCGATCCCAGCCGACATTGGGCGAAGGCAGGGTACACCCTGGACAGGTCGCCAGTCCATCGCAGGGCTGACACATAGAGACAGACAACCATTCACGCTCACACTCACACCTACGGGCAATTTAGAGTCCACAATTAACCTAACCTGCATGTCTTTGGACTGTGGGAGGAAACCGGAGTACCTGGAGAAAACCCACGCTAACACGGGGAGAACATGCAAACTCCACACAGAAGGGTCCCAAGCCGGATTCAAACCTGCAACCCTCTAGCTGTGAGGCGCCAGTGCTAACCACTGCACCACCGTGCAGCCCTGCAGCCCAATGCAGTGAGGGCTTAAGTGCAAATGTACTACGGAGTATTAGGGCCACATTGAGGGAAAAAACATCTGAGATTTACAGAATAAAGTCAGAATATTACGAGAATAAAGTCGTAATATTACGAGAATAAATAACTTTATGAGAAAAAAAGAAAATAACACGTAAAATTACTACTTTATAATGATTACAACTTTTTTCTCGAACCCTCAGATTATTATTTTTTTCCTCAATGTGTCTCTAATACTCCGTCGTACCATAGACCTACAACAATGGTAAATGAAAATGTAAACAAAGAACAGTTATTCATTTCCATTTTTAATAATCCACAGGGAGCCTCTGGAGAGGAGCTAAGGAGCCACATGTGGCTCCGGAGCTGCAGGTTGCTGACCCCCTGCTCTAACCAGTATTATGTGTATCACAGCCTGATATCTCTTCTTCCATTAAAACACATCACTGAGCATCACTGTGTCACTGGGTGACATCTTCCTTCATCACTATGAACACACTGTAGTTTATTCTGACTCAATCCCACAGACACCGTCCTGCAGACACTAACACTCACTATAGAGCACCACATGTGGATTAATCTGCCACTGAAAATAGTCCCCAACAGATGCACCATTTCCTCCTGTTGGTTTGATTAAAACCTACAGTGAGCAGCTGTTTTAGGAAATCACTGAGACTATTTTAAAAATGAAACTATATATTTGTGTTTGTAAAGATTTACATCTTCAGTAGGAACCAATGGGCCTGGAACTGAGAGCCACAGACAGGAAGTCAGACAGTATCGAGAGGCGGACTAACACGTTGATAGTTATGGGTCGTATCTAGAAGGTAACCCACAGGATGCGACTCTCTCATGTGATGGCTAAGGTCAGGTGTTGACTACAGCTGTCACAGTGAACGAACTTCCCCTGTTGGTGATGATAATTGGCTCAACAGTGTGATATATACAATATTATTGCAACTTTTTTTTTTGCAAATTACTTAATTTATCCTTTAGTGCTGCATAAATAAGCTTTATTGTTAGGCTATTATTAGGTATATTGTTGCTTTTTAAATGACAAAGATGACAGTTTTAAAACTTGTTTATTGTTAAAGGTCCCATATCGCGCTCATTTTCAGGTTCATACTTGTATTTTGTGTTTCTATTAGAATATGTTTACATGCTGTAATGTTAAAAAAACACATTATTTACCTCATATTGTCTGTCTGAATATGCCTGTATTTACCCTCTGTCTGAAACGCTCCGTTTCAGCGCATTTCAACGGAATTGCGTTGCTAGGCAACAGCCTGGGTCCATGTTTACTTCCTGTCAGCTGATGCCATTCACATACACTGCAACTGGAAATAAACTGGGACACATTAAGAATGTTTATGTTTAAAACCGTGAAATGGTCTAAATATTGTACATTTGTGACATCACAAATGGACAGAAATCCTAACGGCTTGTTTCAAACGCACAATTTCTGAATACGGGCTGTGTGTGTTTCTCCGTATATTGAGCGTTTTGATAGTTTAACAGTATTTATACAGCACTTAAACCTGCTTTAAAATATAAAAGACATGAAAATCTCACTTTTTATAATATGGGACCTTTAAATGCAGAACACAAAAGGGCAATGAGGCATTTGTCTACTGGTTGCTTTGATATGGAATATCATCAAATGACATTTTGACTTTATACATAGTATTTCCTCCTCATCTTGCGATTTGATCACAAAGTAGCAATACCACAATGTAAAAATACTCCATTATAATAATGCCAAAGTACATTATTACTAGTATTAGTACAGTATTATTGCCTAAATGGAGCCTACTTTAAATATAAAACTTATTTAGAAAACTGTCCCCTGTGAGTGTTGGTAAAGTAAAACAGACGTAGTCAAACAGCTCCGTCCAGTCAGGAGATGTTTTAGTGGTCGCACTGATGAGTTTAAGTGCAAGAGGAAAAAGGAGACTCAATCAGATGTTGTAGAAACAAAGCAGAGATCTCTTGACGTGCTTCAGGTTGTGGGAGTGAGTTTGACTCTAAACAGCGTTTATAGAGATTTGAGCGACTCCCTTTTCCCACACACACCCCCCGACCTCCCCCTGCTGCAGCGTCGTCATGGAAACCAGCCTGCTCCTTTCAGTTGACTGGGAACAGAGACGATGACTGGGACGCCCAAACTGGTTTCACCACCGAGCGGTCAAACGTTGAGTTAATTATGGTGGCGAGTTTAACTCACTTACGAGTTCAGGCTCAACCTCACTTTGTTTTGGTGACGCCCCCCTTTTATTCTTACTGTGTATCTGCCATCATCATCCTCACCCTTCATCATTCTCATCCTCTGTCATTCTCACCCTTCATCCTCACCCTCCATCATCCTCACCCTGCATCATTCTCATCTTGTCGGTGTCCCATGCGCGCTCGCGTGTGTCTACGCTGTTCAGACTCAGACTCCAAACCAAACTACACAGAAGCACCAAAACCTCTTGGTTGTATCTAGTGAAGCCCGTCTGTTAAACAGTGTTGGCCGCGGTCGGAGGACGCGGGGGAGACCGTAGCTTTGGTTTCCAGGACTGGAGTCTCTGCTGTACTCTGCTCCTCTGCTCCACTGCCTGCCTTCACTCACACACCGCGCTCCTTCTCGGTCTTTCGCTCCACTTTCACGTGCATGCTGCTCACTCCACACTGCAGAAGAGTTAGTTTAGCTCTGAGAATATCTAGTGAATGTACAGTGGAAGTTTGTACAGAAATAACTGCTGCAGCTCCTCCAGACCAACAGAGGTTTCCCGTGTCTTGTGAAGTGACGGATCTCCGCAGCGAGAAACGTTAACGTCTCCCCTGTTCCCTCCGGCCGCGGTCGGGAGGCTGAAGCAGGAAAAGCCAACACTAGGATCAGCATTGATTCATGGAGAGACCTTCGTCTGGTCAGCTAACATTACTGCCAAGCAGCTGAAATATAGAGTGATATCGTGCTTTTAGCTGACGTGTGTCTCCTCCCTGTGTTGAGAGATGCTCCTTCATGTCTATGTAGAGCGAGCACAAGCGCCAGCAACAGGACGCTGACTTTTTGTTGACTTAACGGCCACAGGTGTCGCTGTTAACAAGACATTTCTGATTCTTACAAACAGTCCCTTTAAACATAGAGCTGCAACGATTTATCAACTATTTTGTTAATTGATTAAATAATTTTTCATGCAAAAATTCTGTTTATATAGCCTCCATTATGGAGATTTCCTGTTTTATATCATATTAAACTGAATATATTTGGGTTTTGGACAAAACAAGACTTTTAAAGACATCACTTTGGACTTTAGAAACTGGGACGTACATTTATCACTATTTTCTGATGTTTTATAATGCGATCGTAAACTGAATACTTTTGGGTTTTGGACTGTTGATCAGGAAAAACAAGCAATTTAAATACGTGTACCAGGAAATTGTGACGGCATCTTCCACTATTTTTGGACGTTTTTACAGATCAAATGATAAATCAAGAAAATAGCTGGTAAATGAATCAATAATGTTATTATCTCTCACTTATTTGAAGCCAAATATGAGCAGAATAAGCTTCAAATTGAGCATTTTGTCATTTAAAGTTAAATTTATGGATGTTTATGGATATGTATTTATTTTATGGTGCATAATATACTCACACGTTTTTGTCAGTTTGAGTTACGTTCGAGGTGTGTATCGTCTTTACATCGTCTAACAGTCGTCTCCGGTGTCTCTGAAAACAGTCTAAAGTGTCACGGTGAGAAAAAGGGCGTCTGCTGTTTTTATTGTGGCGAGGAAACGTAAAGCCGGAGCAGCTTCACCGTGTGTCGAGTTTCTCCTTTTGTTACCGGAGAGAAAACTGTCTGAAAGCCGCCATTGTTTTGGAGTCCAGTCAGAGAGAGAGACTGGGAGGAGAGTTTTATTAGTGAACGAGGGTTTTAGTGGCGTTGAGAGGAAGAGGAGGAGGCGTTTAGACATTTAGAACATTTCCTGTGAACTACGATTGCAACGATTAGATAACTGATTAATCATTTTAGACATTTTTTAAGGAAGAAATCCAAACATTCACTTCTCAGATGTGATTATTTACTCTTTTTCTTTTGTCATATCTCATTGTAAACTGAATATTTTTGGGGTTTGGATGTGTTTTTGTGATCCAACAGTCCAAACATCACTATTCATCAAGATTCTTTACTTGATTAATCAATTCATCGTTTGGTCTATAAAATGTCAGAAAACAGCAAAAATGATTCTCAAAGCCCAAAGATTATCTATTTAAACTGCTTGTTTTGTTCTCTGGCGTTGGGACATTATAGCCGGCACCTTTTACATTTTAAAGAGAAATCAATTAATCAGAAAAATAAGATTAATTGATTATTAATAATCTGAGAACACAACAGTATAAAGCAGCTACATGACTGTTATAAGACACAGCATGTAAATACACTTCAAAGACGCTCTAATTAATATTTTTATAGGAACAATTTATTAAATTATTATTATAATTATTAATATTAAATTATTTTAAGCAAATTTTTCTGGTTTTCTGGCTCGAAACTTTAATGTAATAACGCAAAATTAGTTTTAACGCCACTAATTTCTTTAGCGCATTAATGCAACATGTGATTTTTATGTTGCAGCGGCTCGGTTTTAAAGCTAGAGTGAAGATACTGGTAGCATATAAAACTTAAAAACCTGATGAATCCATCGGTACCAACCATGTCATACTAGCTTTACATGAAGGAGGTTAAATAACGCTGCAAAATTGCACTAAGTTTTAGCGAGGAAAAACTGTCATGGTCATTTTCAAAGGGGTCCCTTGACCTCTGACCTCCAGATGTGTGAATGTAAATGGGTTCTATGGGTACCCACGAGTCTCCCCTTTACAGACATGCCCACTTTATGATAATCACATGCAGTTTGGGGCAAGTCATAGTCAAGTCAGCACACTGACACACTGACAGCTGTTGTTGCCTGTTGGGCTGCAGTTTGCCATGTTATGATTTGAGCATATTGTTTTATGCTAAATGCAGTACCTGTGAGGGTTTCTGGATCAATATCTGTCATTGATTTGTGTTGTTCATTGATTTACAATAATAAATATATACATACATTTGCATAAAGCTGCATATTTGTCCACTCCCATATTGATAAGAGGATTAAATACTTGACAAATCTCCCTTAAAGGTTCATTTTGAACAGATAAAAAATGGTGTGATCAATCGTGATTAACTATTTTAATCGATTGACAGCCCTAGTTCAAAGATTAAACCAACAAGACACAATATGATAATCAGTGAGCTTTAGAGATTGATGTATTTTTGATCTTTGGACGGAGTAAGGCTAGCAGTTCCCCCCTACTTCCAGTCATTATGCTAAGCTAAGCTAATTGCCTCCCGGCTCTATAGCTCCATACTTAACCCACCGACATGAGAGTGACATCGATCTGCTTATCTAACTCTCAGGAACAAAGTAAAATAAATACATTTCCCAAAATGTGTGACTCTTCCTTTAACAGAGAAAAGACCAGCGTGACCAACGTTTGGCTTTAAACGATAAACACGAGTGTCGGATAAGGAGAGCTTTGTTCGTCTCTGCTCTCCTAATATGAGATTTAAATTTCAGACCACAAATAGATTCTGCTGAATAGAACAGCGAGGGAAGAGTGACAACAAAAGGGTTTATTGTTGTTGTGGTTGTTGTTGTTGTGTGTAAATGACGTGGACGAGATGTTTGACTGACGCCTTCGGTACCGTCTCTGTCAGAAGAAAAACGTGTCATTAATGAGGAGAAACGGCCTCGTGTTCAGTCCAAACTGTCAAATTAACATCAAAATGAGCTGAAAATGTTCTCACTATAACAACAATATGCAGAAGATCAGCCCCCTCACACATTCAGATGGGCTGAAACAAAAGATTGTTTTCATTATCCATTAATCTGGTAGTTATTTTCTCTATTTTATTGATTTTTTTTGTCTTTTAAACGTGAAAAGTGACAGCTTTAATTTCCCAAAGCCCAGCAGGATGTATTCAAACGGTCCAAACTCCATAAATATTCAGTTTACAATCAGATACAACGAAGAAAAGCAGCAAATCATCACATTTGAGAATGTTTACCAGGCAAATATGTGGAATTTGTTCTTGAAAAATGACCAAAAAATGTATTAATCATCCGTAGTTTAGTCTCTGAAATGCCAAAAAGTAGTGAAAAATGTTCGTTGCAATTCCTCAGAATCTAAAGTGACAAAACAACATGCCTGTTTTATCTAAAACCAAAAGATGGTTCATCTCAGCCTCACTGGTCTCACACCCAGCGTGTCAAATACCGACGCTTGGTCAGAGGTCCGCAGCGTCTTGATACTGACGCACAGCGGCGCCCTTTAGAGTCTATATGAGACGCACCGGGCTTTCAACTAACTCCAGTGTAAACCCATCCGCGTCATTATCAGACGCTCAGAGCAACGGACGTAGTATAAAGGGCGAGGAAGTTGGGTGATGTGATGGGAGGGAGGGGCGGTGGACGGGTCAAACAATCATAAGACTTTAATTCAGGGCGGCGGCGTTCATGTGTGTCTATTGGCAAGAATCTGGCGATAGGATACATATCATGATTCAATATATTGCGTTAAATATTGAGTTCATCTTGACTATTAATTAAAAATCAATACAATGTTTTTGAGAATCGATACAGTATCACAAAACATAATATCGCGATATTTGATTTTTCCAATATTTTATTACACCCCTAATTTTATGTCCGTAGCTTAGATTACGTGATAAGCATACTTATTATAAGCCACACTCTGATGTTTTTTCTAACCCTAACTGAGTAGTTTTGTTGCCTAAACCTAACCGCCACCGTTTCACAACATTAACCACGTGTTACATCGTTAACGACGATGAATACTTGATTGCGATTGGTTAATCACGGCGTTCTGCGGTCTTTAATTTCTTTATAAAAGACCGTTGCTATGTATAACAGACCGTTGCTATGTATAACAGACCGTTGCTATGTGTATAACAGACCGTTGCTATGTGTATAACAGACCGTTGCTATGGGCGCAGCTCTGATGTCGGGCTCTGGAGGACCGTTTTTGTGTCAAATTATTGATTTCTTCAGTAAGTAGCCGTGTAATAAGCGGGATAATGTACAGCTAGCGGGTCATTGTTGTGAAATAAACCCCTTCAGGGCGATGAGAGGTCGTCTGGGATTCTTTCACAACAACGACCTGCTAGCTGTTCATTATCCCTTACATGTTAGAAATAACAGCAGCAAACATTTGAGAAGCTGGAAACAGCACGTTTGGTATTTTTGCTTGAAAATTCAATTCAGTCAGTTAATTGATTAATTGAATCGTTGCAGTTTTATATTTCAGTGTCATATCGTCAGCTCTGACATTAACATCGGTGTCATCAATATGTAGAATTTATGATTATCTAACTTGCTGAAACAATTAATGAACAGAAAATGAATCCACAACTTTTTTCATTATCAATTAATCATTTAAGTCCCTTTTTTTTTTTAAGCAAAAATGCAGAAGATTCAGTTTCCAACTTCTCAGATGTGAATATTTGTCGGTTTTATTTATCCGATATGACAGTACTTTTAGATTTTGGACAGAAAAAACATGCAATTTAAATATGAAAACTTGGATTAAAAAAAAATAATATTTATAATGAAAATAATCTGTTAAAATCTCTTTTTCGAGGCAAACATGTAGCAGATTAGTCTTTTAGTTGAGCATTTGTTGTCAGTAGTTGTCTTGTTTTTTTTGTCAGCAAACAGTAAAGTTGCCGTGACGTTAGCGGCTGACTGCCGTGGATTATAAAGACGGCGTAAACAAAAAGATGTGGAGATGTTTGCCAGGAGGAGAGTTTAGGAGGGATTATCTCCGACACTATGGAAGCTGCAGAAGCATCGGAGCGTAACACCAAGCGGAAGCAGCTGATATGAAAACACAGAAGAACAAATGAAACAGAAAGTTGCTTCATGTATACTTCTGACGGATTAACTCACAGCTTCACATCTGCAGCTCAAACAGAGAATCAAACAGGAGGAGCTCAAAACAAACATATTTCAGATGCAACTCATCAGTTCGACTAGACGGACGACTCACCAACAGAAACCTGCTGAGACTGATGACACATAATGAAACTCACTGTAACTAAACAGGCTGTTCTCATACATGTTCGTAATAAACCTACCAGGGCTGTCAGTCAATTAAAATAATTAATTGTGATTAATCACACCTTTTTTATCTGTTCTAAATGCACCTTAAAGGGAGATTTGTCAAGTATTTAATCCTCTTATCAACATGGGAGTGGACAAATATGCTGCTTTATGTAAATGTATGTATATATTTATTATTGTAAATCAATTAACAACACAAAACAATGACAGATATTGATCCAGAAACCCTCACAGGTACTGCATTTAGCATAAAACAATATGCTCACATCATAACATGGCAAACTGCAGCCCAACAGGCAACAACAGCTGTCAGTGTGTCAGTGTGCTGACTTGACTATGACTTGCCCCAAACTGCATGTGATTATCATAAAGTGGGCATGTCTGTAAAGGGGAGACTCGTGGGTACCCAGAGAACCCATTTACATTCACTGATCTGGAGGTCAGAGGTCAAGGGACCCCTTTGAAAATGGACATGCTAGTTTTTCCTTGCTAAAATTTAGCGCAAGTTTGGAGCGTCATTTAACCTCCTTCTTGACAAGCTAGTATGACATGGTTGGTACCGATAGATTCATTAGGTTTTCTAGTTTCATATGATGCCCTTATCTTCACTCTAACTTTAAAACTGAGCCCGCTACAACCTCTAGAATATTGATTGCGTTAAAGAAATTGGTGGCGTTAAAACGAATATGTGTTAACGTGTTATTATCTCGTTAACTTTGACAGCCCTAACTATAATATAATAAACATTATTCTGACTTGGATAAACTGAAATGGAAAAGAAAAACTGCATTTAAAGTGAGACACTGTATTGAACTTGTACTACAGAAAGAGAAACCTGCTCTTCTCTTTAGTTTACTGTGTTGAGGCGTCGTTCAGAGCTGAGAGTTGTTGTGCCTGGTACAACCAGAGGCTTCAGGAGGACGAACATTAAAATGAACAGACGGAGGAGTGTTTGTTTGTTTGTTTGTTTATTACAACTCAGAATGAAACCAAAAGAGAAATGAAAAGGCAGCTGTATGATATGAAGGCTGTTTAGTCCCATTCAGAGTCAAATAGACCATAAAGCAGGGGATGCTTTAGGGCGGGGCTACCTTGTGATTGACAGGTCGTTACCACGGCGTTGTCCGGTCTGGGAGTGTTCTCATCTTACAGCCTTAACCCTTTCACAGTGTGTTTTCACTTCATCAGAGTTAATTGTAACATTGTTGGTCGCCTAAAAACGTCTTATCAGCGTTCGGTTGTACTTAGCTCCACCCAGCGGCGCAAGAATAAGTTTTGAAGTGGGGGGGGGGCAAACATCTATGGATGACTTTATACAGAGTTTCACACAGGAAACTTGAGGCTTCTAAACCTCAGTGCACAAACCAAAGGGTGACTCTATGGAGGACGGAACCTGCCAAAATAAAAAATAAATCAATAAATGAATTGCTCGATAAATAAATAGATGTCATTAAATGTAGCAAAAATAATATTAAAAATAAATGTCGCCATTAATTAATTGATAAAATGTGACATATATTGATATTTCTGTTTTAATGTTTGTATTAATTCTTCTGTTTAATTTTCCCTTATTTATTTATGTATTTATTTTTTATTAATTTTTCAAAATGTATTTATTTATTTTTACATTTATTTAATTCAATTATTTTTTTATTTTTTTTTAATGTATTATTTATGCATTTATTTATTTATTTCTGCACGATTTTCCCTTTGCATTTGACCCTTTATTTATTTCCCCAAACGTATTTATTTCTGTATTCTTTTAATTGTAAATTTCTTTACACATTTTCTTTTTTACAAAGAATGTAGAAATATATTATTTTGGGGAAATAAATAAGTGGTGAAATGCAAAGGGGAAATTGTAAATAAATGAATAAATAGATAAATGGATAAATAAATAAATATATCGTAAATAAATGCATGAATAAATAAATAAATAAAAATGAATACAAAAATAATGAAAATAAATGCATAAATAAATAAAAGGGAAAATTAAGCAGAAGAGTAAATAAATAAATAAATAAGGGAATTAATACAAAGATAAATATATAGAGGAGCAAATTAAATTTCAATTTATGTCACATTTTATCAATTAATTAATGGTTTTATAATATTTTTAATATTATTTTTTCACATGTAATGACATATTTATTTATTTAATAAGTAATTTATTTATTTATTCATTTATTTTTGGCAGGTTCCGTCCTCCATAGACATCATGGACTACGTCCACTTCTTAAATACAGTCTATGGTTGAAAAGCCCCTCAGTGTGACTGTGGTCTTTTAGCTTTGAGAGATTAAGATTCAGAAAGGAGAGAGACTCTCAGTAAAAAAGAACTCAGTCTCTTGTGTTGAAGTATTTTCTGGTCATTGTGAGCCAACAGTGTGTCTGTATGTGTGTGTCTGTGTGTGTCTGTGTGTGTGTGTGTGTTGGTGAATTGTTGGCTGCATCAACCCACCGAGTGGTCAATGGTGACCTCTGTGCTGTAACTGGGACTCGTTCCCTCTCCGACCACTGGGACGGGTCAGACTGGACAGACAACCCCGTTTCAGCGTCTGTGTGAACTGGGTCAGAACTCGTGACGGCGCAGATCGAACCTGCGGCGCTTCTGTTTGATGCCATAATAATTTTAATAACATTTGTCTCATCACGACAGTCGCCGCCTTCATAATGTGCTGCAGAGCGCGTTGAAAGATCTCTGCAGGGAATCATTAGGAAAGCATGATTTCTGTTTGACTTGTTGCACATTTTTTGCTCAGTTGTGAGTGTGAGTGCTGTGAATAGTATCCCTCCCTATGGTTTCATTTAAAAGACATTTATAAAATTTGCCGTATTCAACAACTTTTGGGCTGATAGATTAATTGAAACATGGTGTGCATTCCTGAAACAGACGATGTTTCTGTTCAAACAGCAGCTGCAGCACAAAGTGGCTCCGTGGCATTTCTAAATTTAACTAAGTCTTTGGTTCAGGAACTTTTTTTTTATTCCAACCAGAAGTGCTTAAATAAGTCGTGTTCACAAGTCTTAAAGCACCAGTGATTTAAAGTAAGGCTGATATGTTTTATTTCTCTTAGGCTACTGTCAGTAAATCCAATAAAAAGACCAAAAACAACAATGACAGCAGGCTGATCCAGGGGTCAGCAACCTTTACTATCTAAAGAGTCATTTTAGGCAAAGAAAATAATAATAAATCTGTCTGGAGCCGCAAAACATGTGATCATTGTGATGAAGGTAACACAGTTTATAGTCTAAGTATATAGTATGTAAGTCTAATGCAGTGAGGACCAAAGAGACAATGTACTACGGAGTATTAGGGCCACATGGAGGGAAAAAACATCTGAGATTTACAGAATAAAGTCATATCGCGAGAATAAAGTCATAACTTAACGAGAAAAAAAGAAAATAACACGTAAAATTACTACTTTATAATATTATGACTTTATTCTAGAAATCTCAGCTTTATTTTTTTTCCCTCAATGTGTCCCTAATACTCCGTCGTACCGTCGTGCCATAGGATAATTGGCGCCAGCTACCGCTTCTCTCGATGGACCAACTCGTAACATTCACATACGGGTTGTGGATAGAAACAAGCTTTCATTTGCATTTTCTTTTGTCGGTTTGCGATACATTTGGATGGGTTGTTGTTAGTTTTGTTTAGCTTTTTTATAGGATTAGTTGACAATAAGAAAAATAGAATATTGCCATCCTCATCCTCTACTTTTTCATTCATGCATCTTTTTTGTTTTAGTCCTTTTTCTGTAGTGAAATCTTTACCCAGCAATTTCCCCCTCTAAGTTTGAGGTTTTAAAAACAGTTGTAATTCAGTGTAATTTGGGGTCTTCTAACGCAGCGTCTCTCCTTTCAGACTCTCACTGTGCATCAGGGCCGACCTGGTCTTTGTTAAAGCTTCAGCCTGCTCTGTTTAGAGTCTATAATACCTTCCATCTGGCTTCGCTGCGCCCGTTTGCCAAAATGTCTTTTTCCCATTGCATATTCTCTTCCCTCTGTCATCCCTGCAGGACCCCCCCCACCACACACACACACACACACACACACACACACACACACACACTCACTCTCTAAACTGGCACAGAGGCAGCCATGTAACAGTAACCCATTTACAGTGATGGGAATGTGGGTCGGATCCACGGGCACTGTGCTCACGCTACAGGGCTTCACTGCCAGGAGGAAACATCGAGTCAGGCCGACATATTTCACCCAGATTTCCATAGATTTATTGGACAGTAAGAGGCCATTACTGTACAGAGGGAGGGAGGAGGAGAGGAGGAGAGGAGAGGAGGATACAGGAAGGTGAAGAGAAGGTGGAAAAACCAGAGAGAGAGAGAGATGCTGCGTTCATGTCAGGCTGGATGTTCTGTAAATATGAGCCACCACACAGACACCGCTTGGCATTAAATTACTATTTTTCTTAGTTTATCATTAATATTATTACATTTTAATGCCACTTATGTCTTCAGTTTTAAAGCTAGAGTGAAGATACTGGCATCATATGAAACTAGAAAACCTAATGAATCCATCGGTACCAACCATGTCCAGAAGGAGGTTAAATAACGCTCCAAACTTACGCTACATTTTGGCGAAGAAAACCTGTCCATTTTCAAAGGGGTCCCTTGACCTCTGACCTCCAGATCAGTGAATGTAAATGGGTTCTCTGGGTACCCACGAGTCTCCCCTTTACAGACATGCCCACTTTATGATAATCACATGCAGTTTGGGGCAAGTCATAGTCAAGTCAGCACACTGACACACTGACAGCTGTTGTTGCCTGTTGGGCTGCAGTTTGCCATGTTATGATTGGAGCATATTGTTTTATGCTAAATGCAGTACCTGTGAGGGTTTCTGGATCAATATCTGTCATTGATTTGTGTTGTTAATTGATTTACAATAATAAATATATACATACATTTACATAAAGCAGCATATTTGTCCACTCCCATGTTGATAAGAGGATTAAATACTTGATAAAACTCCCTTTAAGGTACATTTTGAACTGATAAAAAATGATTAATTTGCAATTAATCGTGATTAAATATGGACAATCATGCGATTAATTACAATTTAATATATTTCGATTGACAGCTGATGTTATATTACAAAATTCTGTTGGTGAAATGAATGATACAGAGTAAACAGGGTTCAACATTAACCATGGCTCGTCGGCCCGTGGCCACCAAACATCCCCTTTAGGTGGTCCACCAAGTCTTATCCGGTCTCTCTTGAAATGAGATCACAGTGTCCGTGTCTTAGCTGAATTTTACATGAGCGCGCGTCAGCGTCAAAATCAGTTTGATTGTTTTCTGTCGGAGTGTCCAAACCTTGTGCAGCATATGACTGAACGTTTGTCGGACGCCCTGTTTCTATTTATTCTCGTCGCTCGCTTTGAAAGCGCCGCAACGGACGAGGCTGATTTGTGAAGTTGAAATGAGGACATTAATGCTTTCTAGTCAGATAGATAACTATAATAACTAAAATATAATACATAATTAAAGCTACTAATGCCAATCAAATCAAATCAAAGCAAATATTTAAATAAAAATACAATCATTTATTTTATTTATTTCGTTTGATCACTTGAATTGTGTGTTTTTATGCGAAAAATCTAGACTGTATGTTTTGTAGTGTGTGAAACTGTGAGAGAACAAAGACGTTTTCTATCTAAATAAATAATTACATATTCTCATTCTGTTAATGTCACAGTTCAGGAAGGCTGGGTTAAGTTGTGTTAAATTATTTAATACATTGTTTTTACATGTTTACATTTGGGCCACCCAATTTACAGGCTTGGTGGCCCGTGAGCTTAAAAATATTAGCGTCTATCTCTGATAAATAATAATTTATAAACTAAGGAAATTAGTCATTTTACCTTTTTGTACTACGTGTATTTATCTACAGTGTTTATTGAATTTTTTCGAAATATTTCTACAAAAGGTGACAAGAACGCTCACACCGAGGCCGTCTAACAACACTCAGCTTCTGAGTACACAATCACAAATAAAAGGAAAATATAATAACTACATTATAAAAGCAGATAATTAAGACCTCAGCAGATATTTCTACATATTTCTTCTTCTTGGACAAAAGCTCCATAAATGATCTCCAGTGTTTTCCCTCCGTTATAAATGTAAGAAACGGTTCAGTATACCGTCAGAGTTAGAGGCTCAGAGTCGACAGAAGACAATCGTTTCCTTACATTGTGTTATTTAGGTTTTATTCTGTTGAAGAGATTACGAGGAGAGAAGATGTCTTAAATATTTCGCTTCTAATCTGCAGATATTAATAAATACTTGGACATCTTGAATCTTTAAGAGATAAAATAATGTAATGACCACATAAATCTGTAATGGTTGAATGGAACGACGTTCATCTGCCCTGATTGTAAAGCTCATATATTACTGTTATTACGGTAATAATGTAATAATGTTGATATATTGATTTAAAGATCTGGAGCTGAGTAACAGATCGAGTCGGTCAATGAGGACGAGAGCAGGTCACAGAGGTTATATGACCTCCGTCCTCCCTCACAGATTGAGGTTGTGATTGTAGCCCGTACTGGTTTTGTGGGTGTAATCCTTTGAGCCCCCCCCCCCCCCCCGGTCCCCGATCATGATCAGGCCAGCTTATCCTCGGAGGTCTGTGCTTCTGTAGCATCTGTCACCGCTTGTTCATGTCACGCTCATCCACAAAGCAAATCTGGAGACACAATCCTGCTGGATACACAATCCTTCAATGTAAATGACATTATTATATTATATATATATATATAACTAATATTGTTGTTGTCTGATGTTTACAGATCCAGCATCATGGGGAAAGGCTGCCTGACAGCGACCAAGTACTTCCTGTTCCTCTTCAACCTCATCTTCTTTGTAAGTATTTTATCTTCACTAATTATTATTAATAATAATAATGATAATAATAAATGTGCTATTAAAGGACAAATGCACCTTTTTAAAGCATTGTAAACGAGCTGTTCTCAATGCACATCTTGTTTGTTTTATTTATTTCAAATCACACTGACATTTGTAATAATGAAAATTACTAACCGCACGTTTCAGCTGAAGCTTTAATCATATAAATATAGTTGCAACTGAAGCTGAAACGTACGGTTAACTCGTAGGCTAATAGCGAACACTGCAGTAGCTAACGTCAGACGTCAGACGCTAATTTTCTTTTCCTAGGATGGCAAAGTCATGACCCGCCCTACTCTGCCTCTGATAGGTACTCGTTGCCTCAGTTGGTTAGGTTTAGGCATGAGGAGTGAGATTGGTTTAACCTTGCAGGACAGCTGGATTCTCGTGATGTCACAAGAATCATGGGATCACCTATCACACGGAAATCCATCTTGTCAGGCTTCAAGTAATGAGTTTGTGTCCGGCCAGCCAGACAACGGACCAATCGGCGTCCTGTGAGGAGCTACTTGCAGCTACCGGCGTGGTTTAGGTGTGTGTGAGGCGACTGTTGGTTCTAAACAACAATGTCGGCTCCTGAGGAGGTTAGCGTATCTGCAATAGAATCAGTACTATCAGAACTGGAGAGTATTTCTTTCTTTGAAGAGTAGGGTGGGTCATGCATTCGCCTTCGCATAACATTCAGAGAGCGCACATTGGAACAGTCCAGTGAGTTTCCTCGCCATTGGAACAGTCCTTTGGCAGGATTCGATGACATAGTATCCTTTAAATTCAGCCGTTGAAGGATCCTTTCTCGACACTGAGAAACAACTACAGTCTTTAGATGTGAGAGTCTTTTAAAAGTCTTTCAGAGTCTGCTAGCGGACAGTAGGGATTACTTTCTGCAGTTCTGTGTGGACAGCTTGAGAAGACGAGATGTCAATCATTCATTCTTCTTCTCTTTCTGCGTCTCTGAGTTTTAACTACAGTACAGATGACGTGTCTGTGGCCTCGTTACCACGGTAACACTTTATCGTTTCCTCTCTTCTTCTGAAATCTGTGATCTGAGGTTAAGATCTTCTCAGCAGCACGTAAACACTGCGTGTGTGTGTGTGTGTGTGTGTGTGTGTATTCCCACACTTCCTTCCCTCCACCAACCGAGCGTTCAGTATTCTACGTTTGGTTCGAACTTACAGAAATGTATTATCATTAAGTTACATTTCCTCATTTCTGTAATTTTTTTAAATTTGATTGACAAAAATAATCAAACACTCACATTGCGTCCCAAATATGAAGCACTAAACAGGAAATACAGTGTTTATTCCACGTTTGTTATATTATTCAATAAAAACAGATCTCCACAACAGGATGTGGACATATTTGGTCAAAAACAGCCACAGTGAGATGTCATAGCTGAAGGTCTGCAGTTGGTAAACATTAATGACGTTGGTTCATCTGGAGCATCCTGCAGAAGTCTGATTAAAAGAAGCTCAAACTGGGATTCACCAGTACCAGTAAATCACACCAGTATGAAACCAAACAGTGAGCTGAATGTGTTGTAGCGTCTCCTGAACTTCATCTGTTACAGTATGTTGATATGTTCTCTCATATGTGTGTGTGTGTGTTTGTCCTGCAGCTGTGCGGCGCCGTCATCATGGGCTTCGGTCTGTGGCTCCTGCTGGACAATCAGAGCTTCATCGTCGTCCTCAGTGAGTTCCTGTTTCTGATTTAACGTTGTTTTTTCCTCCTGATGATGGTTGATAGTTTCCACGCAGCGTGAATTAATCCTTCTCATGTTTACCTCTGATGACCTAATTCTTTTTATTTTCATGTTTTTCTTCTAATTAGGACTCCAGTGAAGTCCGTTTTCTGTCTCTGTTGTTTCGACTAATGATGAGATAAAAACTAAACTAATGGCCAATAGTGTTTCACATTAATCCACTTGTAGAGCGCATGTAGGCCACAACACATGAAGTCATGATTAAGAGGCTGAAAACAGGCCAAGCTCTGTCTGCAGGCTCACAGTGTGTGTTTGTGTCTTTAAATGTTGTGTGTTTGAGTGTGAGACAAAGAGAGAAAGCAGAAGAAGAAACAGGCGGCAGACGTTCAACACCTCAAAGATTTTATTATTTGTTCGTCTGAGCTGTTAAAATGTGATGAACTATGAACACATCCTGGTTGTAGGCTGCCGCCGGTACTGTGCTGCACCAGTAAACACCGTGATGTATGCAATGGATTTCACTGTTTAAGCACTTTTGCCAAGACATGTGTCCAACAGATCCTGTAGAAGCGGTTATTTTTGGAGCCTTGTTTCCGTTCAACTGTCAAACAAATGTTAAGCAAACTTTTGAAATGTTGCAAAAAATAAATGCGAATTAGACGCTTTTCCATCGACCGGTTTAGAGCGAGTAAAGTCTGTTTTTAACAGCTGCTCCAACAACAATCAGAGACTTGAGAGCAAAACAGAAAGTAAAAGTCATAAAATGTCTTCTCCATGAAAACCAGTTTTACTGGTCTAAAGTTAATCTATATCTATCTTTGTTATCGAGTTTCGATCACATTATGAGCGGAGTGATCTGGTTACACCGGGCTGATGGTGCCGCTCTGCTGGCTCCGTCTCCTTCATTGAAATAGTGTAAATCCCTGCATCTTGACCTGCTGTTTAAAACACTTGAGACTTTCAGCAAAACACTTAAAGGGACTGTTTGTGAGAATCAGAAATGTCTTGTTAACAGCGACACCTGTGGCCGTTAAGTCAACTAAAGTCAGCGTCCTGTTGCTCGCGCTTGTGCTCGCTCTACATAGACATGAACGAGCATCGCTCAAAACAGTGAGGCGACACACGTCAGCTAAAAGCACAATATCACTCGATATCAGCTGCTTGGCAGTAATGTTAGCTGACCAGACGAAGGTCTCTCCATGAATCACTGCTGATCCTAGTGTTGGCTTTTCCCGCCTCAGCCTCCCGATTGTGGCCGGAGGGAACAGGGGAGACACCAGAATTTTTGTCGGAGACGATAACGTTTCTCTCTGCGGAGCCCCGTCACTTCACAAGACACGGGAAACCTCTGTTGGTCTGGAGGAGCTGCAGCAGTTATTTCTGCACAAACGTCCTCTGTACATTCACTAGATATTCTCAGAGCTAAACTAACTCTTCTGCAGTGTGGAGTGAGCAGCATGCACGTGAGAGGTGGATCGAATTAGTGAGAACGAGCGCGGTGTGTGAGTGAAGGCAGGCAGAGGAGCAGAGTACAGCAGAGACTGGTTTTGGTGTTTCCGTGTAGTTTGTCTTGGAGTCTGAGTCTGAACAGCGTAGCCACACGCGAGCGCGCATGGGACACCGACCTGCAATGATTTATACGTGTAAGAAGTTACAAACAGTCCCTTTTTAAAAATGGCTTTGAATTTTGTCCTCAAATCATCTTGAAGCAACGCGTTGTTGGCCGACCAGAGAGAAAACTGTTTTTAAAAAGTCTCTTTTGAAACTTGTAACTGAATCTCTGGTTTTAGTTTCACTCCTACTTTCCTGTTCATACTTTCAGATATCAGATATTATTTTTACTCTAAATGATCAGTTTGAACTCACTGCTGATGCAAACTGAACATTTCCTTCTGCTGCTTCACATTAAAAGCTTCTCAACGATGAACCAGCAGGAGGCTTTTATTGTGAAGCTACTTGGGCTGTCCTCATCCAAAGATATTTTTCGTTGACTAATTGATTAGTTGATTTAATCGACACATCATCACCACTTTAAATCTTATGTTTACCAGAGATGTGCTCAGAAGTTTCTTAGAAATAAGTCATTCATCATGAAGAAACGCATAAAAAAAGTACTAATCAACTAAAGAAATCTTAGTCGACTCAGACCAAAACGGACGATTAGTCGACGAATCAACTAAGATTCAATAAAAACAGATCTACACAACAAGATGTGGACATATTTGGTCATCAGATCAGTTTTAAATATTGTAGGGAAGAATAGTTGAAGCAAATAAGTTTCAGGTTTTTATTAAATGATGCATTTCTTCTGATTACGGTATAAAAGAGGAAGCAAAGTGAATCCTGCTGGGGTTAGTTTGCGCCTCCACACAGACGGAAGCGCTGCGTTCATGTGTCATAACCAGTTTCAGACTCGAGATCTGAGACTGAATAACATCATTCACTCAGACGACCTTCATCTGTTGGAGACCGATCAACCCAAATATCTCCTGCTTCTGTCTTCAGCTCTGGCAACTAAATCAGTCTCTAACAGGCTGCTGCTGCTGCTGGTGTTTTTAATGTAATCATTATTAACTGGCCGATCTGGTTTCTAAAGCCTTGAGCTGCATCCCGACTCTGATAAGTCTGATAATAACATCATCTTGTTGATCAGTCGCAGCGACCCCGCTGAAGGCCAGAGGCCAACATGTGGTGGTGTTGAGGTCTGTGTGTGTTCACTGGTGTGTTGAGACTCTTCAGTTAAACACAAGTGTCCAACAGATTTCTGTACGTCTGTGTTTAAAAAAAGAAAATTCCTTTCAGCCACAAATCTCTCTCTCTCTCTCTCTCTCTCTCTCTGTCTCTGGGTGTCTTTACGTCGTCATCCTCCGTCTCATCATGGCTTCGTTTACTCTCCTGTTACTGACACAATGTTCAGAGAAACTCTTATAGGATAGCGCTGGACAATATGACGATATATATCATCAAAACGATATAAAAATGTCCATCACATATATTTTTCTATATCGTTTCTATCGTGATGTAGGCTAGGCCTGTATTTATTTATTTTTTCTGTATAATTTCACTTAAAATGTTCATTTTGCAAGTCTCAAAATACGCTGCTTTTCATTTTTCAAGTATTTAATTCACACAGGAGTATACAGAAATAGGCTTTACATTGTGCTTATTTTATATAGACTATTTATTTATTTATTTATTCATTTATTCATTCATCCATTCATTTACTATTTTATTAATATATTGAATTACCAGAAAGCATGCTATATGGATATATATATATATTTATATCGAGATATATAAAATGACCTGTATCGTGATAGAAGCCCAGGGCTAGTGGTGGAGGAAGTATTCAGATCCTTTATTGAAGTAAAAGTACTAAAACCACGCTGTTAATGTACTCTGTTAAAAGTAAATAGTCCCGTCTGGAGGCCTTGAAGAAGATACTGATGAACCTGCACGATTGTTTGTCTGATTCCTCGAGGAATCCGATCCCGTGTTGGTATCGATGTATTCTGAACTCCAGGCTAACGGTTTCCCCCCGCTTCCAGTCTTTATGCTAAGCTAGGCTAACAACGCACACTGACTCCAGCTTTGTACTTAACGACGATTTCCCCCAAAATGTTGAACTATTCCTTTAACTCTGTCTGAAGTATAGTAACTATAGTAACAGTACGAGTTTATCAGCGAGGGAAGAAGAAGAAGAAAGAGACGAGCAGCGAGACAGAACGGCTCAGAGACGACTGAAGAAGTGTTGATGCAGAAATATAGAGACAGACATTGAGACAGTGTAATAGAGAGACTGTGTGTGTGTGTGTGTGTGTGTGTGTGCTGTCAGACCAGCCAGCGTCACTGAGGACATTTGTCCGTGGTCCGTGGCGTCTCTGCAGGTGTCCTCCCCTCAGACACTGGGCTCTTTCTGCTCCGTCCAGCATCAGCATGCATCACATCAGCCCAGTGCGCTCACCGCCTTACTCATCACCACACACACACACACAAACACACACACTACATCACCGGTCTGTCCGAGCGGCGAGGACGGCGGGCGGGCGGGCGGGCGGATAGCGTGAGTCCAGGGGTTTTAATGGAGGACGTGGATGTGGTCATACGACACATTAAAGTACAGTGGACAGTTTAGCTTTGTGTCCTCTCATCAATGAGACGTATTGATGCTCAGCGGGACGTCGTCACTGATGACCACGGCGAGGTCGGAGGCTGCTGCTGGAACCTGATTGGACAAAGACGCGAGCTGAGTCAGAAGTCAGAACGTCATTTCTGCCGTCTGATATCATCCCGTATTATGGGATGGATCTGGTTCATTACAACTCAGACGGGTTGTAAACAAAACCTCCACGTTGAGGAGGGAGACCTCGGGGACACTTTGACTGAGACATCCCATAATCTGTAACGAAGTACATTTATTTAAGTACAATTTTGAGGTACTTGTACTTTATTTATGCTACTACAGTCTCAATACACACATTTGATGACTTTAGACTCGACAAAATAAAAAAGTCTTGCAACTGGACTTTGACTTTAACACCAACGCAAAGAGTGAAGATACTGGTATCATATGAAACTAAAAACCCTGATGAATCCATCGGTACCAACCATGTCATACTGGCTCGTCATGAAGGAGGTTAAATAACGCTCCAAACTTATGCTACATTTTGGTGAGGAAAAACTGTCATTGCCATTTTCAAAGGGGTCCCTTGACCTCTGACCTCCAGATGTGTGAATGTGAAATCTCTGAAGTCCAATTAAATGATGATTTTTAACAGGAGATCTGATTCTGAAAGTGGCTCTGCTTCAGTTTGGTGAGGATTAATATAAACTGGGGTCAAGAGCTGTACAGGTAGAGTCTCTGCAGGTCGACCCTGAAAACGTGCACACTATCTGAGAGCAGGTTTTCATTTCCTGTCCCCCCCTCCTCCTCCGTAGCCTCATTTTCCATCACAAACTCTCCTCTCGTTTCTCTTTGTCTTGGTTTGGAGCAGCGTGCCCTGGTTCACTGATCCCTCGGGGGTATCCCATGAGTCCTTGAGGCCATGAAGACTCAGCGAGGAGAGGAGAGGAGAGGAGAGGAGAGGAGATGGGGGGGTCCGGTCTTTATAACCGTGGTCGACATCACCACGCTGCAGTTTGTCTCTAATCGTTCACCACAGCCGGATCAGATCCTGAGATTCCGTCTTTTTTCTGTCTCTTGAACCAAAAGAAACTCTCCGTTTCTCTCTCCGTTCTTGATGAGTCATCATTTTCCCTGAATCCCAACCTGAGCTCTGAGGGCTTATTTTTAGCTTCCTGCGTTACGTTGGACGCTGATCACTCGCCATAAGTGGAGCGCTGCTGCTGCTGCTGCTGCAGCCGCACTGCTGCTTCTCATTTCATTCATTTTGTGATGATCACACGTGTTGCTGCATCGGCGTCTGGTTTCAGTTTCCATCAGTTTGTTGAGTTCAGAGACGAAAGAAATTCTCTCAAAATACATGTCGGTGAAACATAAAACTGTTTCAGATTTTGTGTTGTTTGTTGTAGAGTTCTGTGTGACGGAAAAAAATGCATTTTATAGACGACAGAGTGAGGTGACATTATGTTAAACCTCAGAAGTATTTAGTTATGAGGGGTGGTAGCAGCTGATGAGTCCAGGTCCAGTCTACTGACTGTGAGTGTGTGACGCTCTGAGAGGGAGGAGTTGTAAAGCTCGATGGCCGCGGGCAGGAATGACTTCCTGTGGTGCATCTCGCTGGAATGAGACTCCTGTGTTTGAGCAGCACAGCATGAAGTGGGTGGGAGACATTGTCCAAGATGATACGTAGGTTGGACAGCATCCTAGAGTGAAGAGACTGGCATCATATGAAACTAGAAAACCTGATGAATCCATCGGTACCAACCATGTCACACTAGCCTGTCATGAAGAAGGTTAAATAACGCTCCAAACTTACGCTACATTTTGGCGAGGAAAAACTGTCATGGCCATTTTCAAAGGGGTCCCTTGACCTCTGACCTCCAGATCAGTGAATGTAAATGGGTTCTATGGGTACCCACGAGTCTCCCCTTTACAGACATGCCCACTTTATGATAATCACATGCAGTTTGGGGCAAGTCATTGTGAGGTCAGCACACTGACACACTGACAGCTGTTGTTGCCTGTTGGGCTGCAGTTTGCCATGTTATGATGTGAGCATATTGTTTTATGCTAAATGCAGTACCTGTGAGGGTTTCTGGATCAATATATGTTATTGTTTTGTGTTGTTTATTGATTTACAATGATAAATATATACATACATTTACATAAAGCAGCATATTTGTCCACTCCCATGTTGATAAGAGTATTAAATACTTGACAAATCTCCCTTTAAGGTTCATTTTGAACAGATAAAAAATGTGTGATTAACTATTTTAATCAATTGACAGCCCTAATATAATATATTCTTAAAGTTGTGATAACATGTGTTTCCTGATCTGTCCTCTTCAGGTAACTCCACGGCTGTAAAGGTGGCGTGCTACATCCTGATTGGCGTCGGAGCTTTCTCCATGCTCATGGCCTTCCTCGGCTGCTTGGGGGCCATTTATGAGATCCGCTGTCTGCTCGGCCTGGTGAGTGACCGTCTGTCTGTATGGATGTGTATACAGTATGTGTATGTACGGCCTGATCATTTAAACATGATGATGAATAATGCAGCCGCGCTACGACGAGTGGAGGATTTACTGTGGACGTTAAATATCTGGACAAACGTCTCCTAAAGGACCAACAGCAGCTCTCTGCTTCATCACATGAAGCCTTAAATACTCCAGTGGACTCTGAAGGAGACAAAAGCCATTCGTGCACAGCACTAACTTGTTACTTGTATGCTACATTATGTTTTCATGTTTTAGAAAGGTAAACTGTATATAGTGTGCACAGAAAGGTTAAAGTCTGCTGGGTAAAAAGAGATCATTCACCAGGAAGTCGGTGTTTTCTAAGTTGTGGTTACAAACTGCTGCACAGCAGAACACCAGAAACAGAAGAGATGAGTGTAGAAAAGTGAAACGGAGAACTCATTTACATTCGATCTGATGGTTCTGCTGGGTGTCAAACTCATTTAGGCCACGTACAGTCCAGTTTGATGTCCAGTGGGCCGGACCAGTAAAACCATTGCATAGTAACCTATAGATAACAACACCTCAACATTTTCCCTTCCGGTTAGTGTAAAGAAGTACATCCTGAAAACATCCACAATTAATGGAAAAATCCCCTCCAAATAGGAATAGAAGTGCATTTTATTGCAAAATTGGAATTAATGATTCATTCTGACTTACAAAAGGCATAAATTTAACTTAATATCAAAAATGTTTTCTTCCTTTAACAAATGTGTGAGTGACTGAGGGCTGTCAGAAGACATAGTCTGCTTGTCTAGGAGTCTGAATCAGAGTTAAATTGATACCTTTGGTTTGTTTTCTATTTAGTCTGGTTCAGTTTCACAGTGCTCAAATTAAAGTGGACCAAAAAAAAAAATAACGAGCAAAGGGGCGTAAACGAAGGAGCCAATTTGTCTTTTTCATCTCGAGAGCTGCCACTTCTATGCAGGGAATCGCGGACTTTGATATATTGCTGTTGAAGTGTTTTCACTTTGAATGAATCCTCCAGTTTATTACTTTATAAACGTCACTATTTTTTGCAGACTTTATTTAACATATTCTGTTTGTTCTTTTCGGCCCAGATGTCAAGCAAACATCAGTCAGTTCTCTCCCTCTCATTACCATTAACCGTCGTTTACCGGTGTCCATCTGCGTGCGAGAGGTGGAGCGGTTGTTTTGTTCCCATTGAGATCAAAGATCTCTTTTACAAGGAGACCTGGCCAAGATAGTAGCAACACAGTTATAGTAAAAGTGACAGATAACACATAAATTAACATTATAAAACTTGCTCATAAAAAACACTTTCACACAGACGAGCTGGACTGCAGCGGTTTAACTTTAAACTCATTCAAGGTCACTACGTTTTGAAGTTGAAGATCAGATTGTAAATTATTCCTTAGCAGTAGCACTAAAAGCTTTCCTTCCCAATTCAGTTCGTACTTTGGGAACAACAAATTGCAAAATGTTCATAGAACGAAGATTATGACTTCCACTTCCATCCAATTAAAACTGACTAAATGTTGGCTTGTGAAAGCGCCCTGAACGGTCTGAGCTCTGGGAGCGATGGTGATGGTCTGGATCAGGACTGTAGGTCACTCATTAATGTATAAATACACAGACAGACTAGAGGAGCACTCAGAGAGCACAGACCTCCACCAATAAATGAAAAAATGTGTGTATCCGTCCTGTGATCTGGATCTGCTCCGACATTTAATGGCTTCTTCCTTGACCCCATGTTACATTCTTCCACCACGTCTTATCTCTCTACTTTAGACAGATAAGGCTGGTGTTATTACCTCCGCCAAGGAGGTTAGGTTTTAGTTTCAGTTTGTTTATTGGTTTGTTTGTTTGTTTGTCAGCAAGATTACAGAAAAACTACCGGCCCGATTTTCATGAAGCTTGGTGGAAGGGTGCAGGATGGGCCGAGGAAGAACCCAAAATCAGCCTGTAGTTTTCTCCGTAATCTTGCTGATAAACAGACGAGCTGGTCTCTGTGGTTTTTATCAAACAAACAGGAGGAAATAGTGCATTTGTTTGGGACTATTTTCAGCAATACGTGTTAGTAGGTACATGTATTTTTTATTTATTTATTTATTAATAAATATTTTTTAACATGCCAATCAGAAATATGGCACAAATATTAACAACATTGTCTTCTTTGGCAGTTAGAATAATAATTGTTGGTTTGATTAATTAATTCTAACAATAATACTGATAAGGAAATAGTGTAGCAGGGAAAAGAAATAATAGCAAGAATAATGAAAGTAGGCAACAACACTTAAAAAAGGGAGGAATTAAATTGATTAAACGAGGAGAAGAGTAAATATAAATAAATAAATTAAACAAATAAATAAATAAAGTAAATAGATAAATAAATAAATAGATAAACAAATAGATAAATAAATAAATAGATAAATAAATAAAGTAAATAGATAAATAAATAAATAGATAAACAAATAGATAAATAAATAAATAAATAGATAGATAAATAAATAAATTAAACAAATAAATAAATCAAGTAAATAGATAAATAAATAAATAAATAGATAAACAAATAGATAAATAGATAAATAAATAAATAATTAAATGGATAGATAAATAAATAAATAGTTGAATAAATAAATAAACAAATAAATAAATAGATAAACAAATAGATAAATAAATAAATAATTAAATGGATAGATAAATAAATAAATAAATAGTTGAATAAATAAATAAACAAATAAATAAATAGATAAATAAATAAATAATTAAATGGATAGATAAATAAATAAATAAATAGTTGAATAAATAGATAAACAAATAAATAAATAAACAGATAAATAAATAATTGAATGAATAAATAAATAAATAAAGTACAAGAAACACAAAAACAAAACATAAATACATAAAATAATTAAATAAGAATAAAAGAAGGGGGTGATACCTCCCGAATGTTAATTATGGGGTTTAAAGTTAGGATCCTAATAGTAGATCCAGTTATTGTTGGTTTGTTGACAATAAGATCCTTTTTCCTGATCTTACTGATCTTACTGGTTTTACTGGGATGCTGCTGCGTCTCCACTCAGCTCAACATGTTCTAACATTTTAACACAGCTCCAGATGTTTTTAGCTCTGATGATTTCAACATCTGTCTCCTCAGTACTTCACCTGCCTCCTGCTGATCCTCCTCGCTCAGGTGGCCGCCGGCGCTCTCATCTACTTCCAGAAGGACGTGGTGAGTGATGTCACTTCCTCCTCATTACCAGAGAGCATCATGGGAGTGTTATTCTGTTCTGTGTTGTTTAGTTCGTCTCACCTGGAAGGCGAATGTTAACTGATGATTCTCACTAAAGGAATGTGTTGCAGCACACCTCCGTCCTCTGTCTTCTGACGGGGTCGTGTTCACGCCCTCGATGTGTCATAACAAGCTCAACTATGTGCTGCAACATAGAAACAACATGTGCTATGAATAGAAACTAATTCTACTCCTCCAACAAAGTGTCCCACTGTATCCGAGAGCTCAGAGTCTGATGATGAGGCGACATATGGTCGATGTGACACCAGCAAATTAAAGCCGACGGCGTTCAGCGCTGTGTCGCCCTCTGCTGTTTTAATCTGAGACGGTTTATAGAGAAACAGGAAGAGCAGCAGAAAGAGAGTAGAGTTACTCTGAAGGAGCTTTTTAGGAGCTTTTCCTTTTTCTTTTAACTCTTTTAAATGGCAGCTTAAAAGTTTCTCACATAAAAACACAAATAACAGACTTAAACATGAAACATTTCACACACGAGAGACGACAGACGTAAACCAAACGGCAAGTTCAGTCAACCACAGAATTTTCATTCCTTTCATTTTATCTTTTATAAACTTTAAACCAAATTAATGTCAAAGTAAAATGTTTATAATAAGTATTATATAACACTCTGTCCTGTTGGAAACTGTCCAAAGGAGGAGCCGTTCAACCAGACATGTTGATCAGAGATTGTTTCAGTTACTAACAACAAGAACTGCATTCTTGTCCGTCTACTTTCATTTATCTGCCTCTCAAAGTTTTAATTATGTTTTTATTGACACTTAGCAACAAACATACTTCCATAAAATAAGTTACAGATCCTGTACACATAAATCACCCGTCTATGTCTGTCTAAAGTGCCGTATTTTAATCAATCAACATTTATTTGTGTAGCCCTTTACAAACAACCAAAAGGTACCCAAAGTGTTTTACATTAACATCAAGAAATAACAGGAATAAAAACACAACATATAGATAGATAGATAGATAGTAACTTTATTAAGCCCGAGGGAAATTCAAGTTTCCAGCATCACAGTTCCATAGTGCAAAACATGTTAGTAAAAAGGCAGTAAAAAAAGTTAGTTGTACAAAGTACAAAAAATTATACCAGATATAAAAATACAAGATGAAGAAGAAAACTGTTAAAACTGAATATAGTGCAGGGTGACAGCTGTGATACACGACTATTATATTATTATTATTATTATTATTATTATTATTGTTTTTATTACATTTTATTATATGATAAAATCATAAAAAGGTACATTAAAAAGCATAAGGAAAATGTCACAGCGCTACTAGGTATTAAAAGCCAATCTAAATAAAAAAGTCTTGAGCTTATATTTAAAGAGTACTAGGTCAGTGATATAGTGCGTATGTATCAGGGGGAACTTGTTCCAGAGTTTAGGAGCAGCGATCACCCCACAGCTTACACCTCGACCTCGGGACTTCTACAAAAAGTTGACCAGATGACCGCAGAGCCCCGTTGTGATAAAATGCAAAGAGAAGGAAAAAGTCCTCCAGCAACACGTGTCGTAAACAGAACAACTTCAACGTGTTGCAGCTCGTTGCCTCACCAGTTTCTCTCATAACCAACAAATAACAGGAGCAACTATTTAGTGGGTAACACTTTATAATAACCATCATTTATAAACGGTAAATTAATAGTTAATTAAACTTTGTTGATAGAAATGTTACCGTTAATAAACAATTAAATGATAATTAATAATGATTACTAATTATTAGTAATGCTATGTAATGTTATTTTATCATTATTATGTCTATGTTAAGCATCCTTGGGTTTCTTGAAATAAATCTTATTATTATCATTAGTTTGTGTTATATGAACTAATTAGTTTATAAATGATTTATTGTATAAGAGATAAGATAAGGCTGATAAGAGACGATAACAATTACATTCTGATTACATTAATAAACTATTTATTATCAGTTTATTGTTGCACACGTTATAACATTTTATTCACTATATTAAGTATTGTAAGTATTATAAGTATTAAGTACTGTTAACTGTAACGGAATAGCAACGAAATTGCGTTGCTAGGCAACAGTTTGGGTCCATGTTTACTTCCTGTCAGCTGATGTTATATACATACACTGCAACAGGAAATAAACTGGGACACATTAAGAATGTTTGTGTTTGAAAACCGTGTAATGATCTATATAATTGTATATTTGTGACATCACAAATGGACAGAAATCCTGACGGGTTGTTTCAAAAGCACAATTTCTGAATACGGGCTGTGTGTATTTCTCTGTACATTGAGCGCTTCGATACTTTCACGGTATTTATAAAGCACTTAAACCTGCTTTATAATATGAAAGACATGAAAATGTCACTTTTTACAATATCGGACCTTTAACTAAGTTGAATTAACTGTCCATTTACCATTTATAAATGATGGTTGTTATAAAGTGTTATCATTTATTGAACTCTTTACAGCCTCTTCCTCCTTTAAAGAGAATGAGACACAAACAAACTCTGATGCATTTGTCTCTTTTGTATCTATAACAACAACAACAACAACACATGATGACGAGTTACAACCGATCATGATGTGACTGGTCGAGAGATCGACTGATCGGTTCATGTACCAGTGAGCTGTGTTCTGTCGGCCTCTGACTGAGTAACTGAGTTATATTTACTTTAAGTACATAGTTACTGTACAGCAGCAGCAGCTCACTGTTCAGGTCAAACACAGCCTCAGATATTTATATGGACGCTCCAGTAATTAACTCCAATGCAAAACATCTGTGTTTCTCCGACTTTAATACTGCGTTCACATCACATGAGTTACCGTAATCACCAGTTTCCAGCTCCTAAGTAGCGTTTATGTCCACACGCAGGTTGTAATTACAACCGGAAAAAAACTCTAAAAGCTTCGACGATAAAACGGAAGTCTCTCAAAATGTAAACAAGTAAACAAACGGACGCGTCACGTACACAAAGACTCAAGTTGAAGTTACATTTAACCCAACTTTAAGTGATGTTTTGTAAATGCAAACTCATTAACATGTAAATCTCTCCAATAGTTGATGTGAATACAACATTACACTGTTACACACTGTAGTCTTAAAGACCTGCAGCTAATGATTAGTTTCATTATTGATTAATGTGTGGATTATTTTCTCGGAATATATAAAAAAACAAAATAAGCAATAAAAAAACTGAATAAAATCAATTAAGATAGAAAAAAAACATAAAAAAAATTAGAAAAAATTAAATAAAATACATTAAATTAAATAAAATTAAATTGGAATAGACCAGAAATACAGTTACAGGGCAGTGATAAGTTGTAAATTGCCGCAAATGCAACAAAGGAAATAAAAATGCAGTAAATAAACCATCACTTAAAGGAACAGTGTGTAGGATTTGACGGCATCTAGTGGTGAGGTTGCAGATTGCAACCAACTGAAACTTCTGTGTGCCGAGCGATTCGGAGAACTACGGTGGCCGACGCAAAAACGTGAAAGTCTCTCTCTAGAGCCAGAGTTTGGTTTGTACGTTCTGGGCGCACTGAGGACAGTCCGCCCCGGTCGACAGTTGCACAGGGAGTAAGGGGCCCCGTCCCTCCCCGGCGGGGAGAGAGGGCGCAGCGAGCCCTTTGTCCACGGTGTGGCGGGGTCCGGGCGGGGAGCGCTGTAAAGCTGCGGCATCGCCTGATATGCGAGACTCTCCAGCCTGCCGTGTGTCGCTCACACCCTCCAGCTGGCTGTTAACGAGGGTCAATTGGCACAGAGAAGTACTCGTATCGTTACTCGTATCGTTACTCGTATCGTTACTCGTATCGTTACTCGTATCGTTACTCGTATCGTTACTCGTATCGTTACACGGTATCGGCGAGTACCCAAATGTAAGTACCTGTACTCGGTCTGAATAAAGTAGTATCGGTGCATCCCCAATCACTTCTGTCACTTTCAAACAAAACCTAAAAAAGAATCTTAAAAAAAGAAAAAGATTACCGCCGATTGACTGATAATCGTTGAATTTCTAATCAATCAACAAATCGTTTCAGCTCTGTAGTCTTATGATATGTATGGACTACAAACATGGAGGATACGGGAGCAATTTTACAAGACTTTTACATTTGCAGTAAATAAAAAAAACAATGAAAAACGTTAATTTCTTTCCAACCAAATCAGTTCTTTTACCTCAACATTCAACAATGTAGCACAAACTGTAAACTAAGTGAGATGTTTTGACTTCATCACCTGGACTGTAGTGTGATTGGCGAGGCTTAGTGAAAGGATTTATGGGTAATATGACTTGACGCCAGCTGGACAGTGACTCGTATAACAACTCACACTTACAGGCTTAAAGTTTCATCTACAAACATGAAATAATGATGTGCACTTTCATGATTTGCTGAAGCAAAAGAGAGAAAACCTCAGAGTTGGAGCAGCAGTTTGTCCTCGCTGATCCTGATGCATAAATCATCTGAACAGACAGAAACGCTACAGAGAGGAGGAATCCAGACAGACTTCTGTTTATTGTATCTGAACATTTGTTGGACTTCTATTCAGCCGCCGTGCTTCTCTGCCAAATAGTGGTTCAAGGAAAAGACCTCTATTTGGGGGAAAAAAAGCAGCGTATATATATCTTCTCTTTTCCCGTCTGTGTTCACTGGAGACCTTCAATGTCTCAACATTCTTGGAGAAAAGATTTAGCAACAATTACTCTCCGGCTTCCTGCGTCTGGTCGGATCAGTTCAGCCGTTAAACGGCGCTGCCGTGTGTTCGCCTCCTGATTGTGATGTTTCTGGGTTTCGTACAAATCTGATTTCACAGATCTGAAAGCCAAATTCTTCACCGCAAGAATTCACAGCTCATGTTTGACAAACCAAAAACATGTAAAAAGAATTGTGATTATTGAGGAATGTAAGTGAAACACGGCTCTGAGTTTAAAGCTTTTAATAATGTTCAATATCCAGAAGAGTCCCTGTTTGCTAAAAAGACTTAAACTTAAAGGAATAGTTCAACATTTTGAATTATTGCATAGAGCTGCATCAATTAGTCGACTAATCGTTGCAGCTCAAAATAAAAGCTGTTTGTTTAATATGTTTTCCCATGATGAACCTGCTGAGAGTTAGACGAGAAGATTGATACCTCTCTACCAATCTTCTCGTCTTACTCTCTTTGTCAAGTCAAACTGAAGGTTGCAGGAAATTAAGCTTTATAAAAATTAATAAATAGCAATTAATATAAATAGAAAAATAGAAAATAAATAAATCAGAAAGAAAAAATTGAAAATAAATAAATCAGAAAGTAATTTGTGAATTAATAAGTCCACTAGAAAAACTGAGTGCTGAGGGAGTAAACGGGAGGGGACTAATTAATCTAATTACGCCCGGAGTTTAGAAAAGCAATACTCTCAGTTCCACAGTAAAAAAAGCGAATAATGGTACAATAATTGGGCTGCAACTAACGATTATTTTCATTATTGATTAATCTACAGATTATTTTCTACATTAATTGATTAATCATTTGGTCAAAATGTCAGAAAATAGTGAAAAATGTCCATCCTGTTTTCTCAAAGTCCAAAGACTAATTTAGTCTGCATCTATTTTGATAATCGATTTATCAATAAAGTCATTTTTCAAACAAAAATGACAGAAAAGGCTGTTTTCAGCCTCTCAAATACAGACATTTGTATCAGTTTTATATCACTTTAAACTGAATATCTTTTGGGTTTTTGACACAGCAGGACATTTAAAGACATCACCTTGGACTTTGAGAAACATTTTTCTCTATTTTCTGACATTTTAACCAAACAATTAATCCATTAATGTAGAAAATAATCTGCAGATTAATCGATAATGATAAATAATTGTTAGTTGCAGCCCAATTATTGTATGAGCTTTCTTGCAGATTGGTAGACGAGAAGATTGACACCACTCTCATGTATAAGTGTGGTATCAATCTTCTCGTCTAACTCTCGGCATGTTCATCGTGGGTAAACATATTAAACAAACATTTTGTTGATCAAACACCGGGCAGGTTTCCATCTCGTTTTGTTCCCCTGAATTTGGACAATAGAGTGTCTTTGAACAGCTGTTTTTATCTAGACATGATTAATTTTACAACTAATTTTTGCTCATTTTGTTTATATACATTAATAAACTCTGCAGTCCTGCAGCTACAGGATAAATAGTTTGGTTTTATTCCGTCATAAAATCCAAATATTCACAAGAAAGAAAAAGAAAGAACCAAAGCAAAAGACACACATTCTCTCCAACATGGATCATAAACATGAAGAAACACTAAATACTAAATCAAACTATAAACAGCAGATAAAACGCCGTCTCACTTCAGCAGCTTTTCTGTATTTTGCATCACAAGACGTATATTTTATTAACATCATAGCTGGTTTCTTTCAGTTAAACGGGGAGATGTCCAAGATCGTCACCAAGGTGCTGGACGGTTACCCCGGCAACAACTCGACCACGGAGCAGGCCTGGGACTTCATCCAGAAGAACGTGAGTTAAAAAACTGATCTGATCTGGGGTCAGCTAAGTGATAGATTTATGCATGAAAATAAATAACAAAACATCAAAATTCTTTTTGCAATCGGTAAAGTAACTTAGTGCCACACACTCCTGTAGCAAGAATATCAAAGGCAAACAGAGGGAAGGAAATAAGTCCAGAACAAAAATAGGTAGTAAAAAAATAAAATAAAACCGTCTGCATTTTAACAGCAAAGCCCAAACATCAGCTCTCGGTTATCTTTTAACACTGACCACGGACTGCAGAATGCAAGTAACATGAAAAAGGCCACTTAAAGGTCCCATATTGAAAAAAGTGAGATTTTCATGTCTTTTATATTATAAAGCAGGTTTAAGTGCTTTATAAATACTGTTAAACTATCAAAACACTCAATATACGGAGAAATACACACAGCCCATATTCAAAAATTGTGTTTGAAACAAGCCGTTAGGATTTCTGTCCATTTGTGATGTCACAAATATACAATATATTGACCATAGATATAAAACTGTTTTATATTTAGACCATAACACGGCTTTAAACATAAACATTCTAAATGTGTCCCAGTTTATTTCCTGTTGCAGTGTATGTGAATAACATCAGCTGACAGGAAGTAAACATGGACCCAAGCTGTTGCCTAGCAACGCAATTCCGTTGCAATTCCGTTGAAATGCACTAAAACGGAGCGTTTCAGACAGAGGGTGAATACAGGTATATTCAGACAGGTAGTATGAGGAACATAATGGGTTTTATGAAGATTAAAGCATGTAAACATGTCCTAGTAGAAACATAAAATACAAGTATGAACCTGAAAATGAACACAATATGGGACCTTTAAAGGGTAAGTTCACATTTTTTCCATTTTATAGGAAAGTGTTCAAATTCTACACATACGTCGTTACAAATATATTAGCACTTATTAACACTTGAAGAATGTAGGGGAAATATACATGTAACACAGGAGTTGTGCAAAAATCTTAATTTGTAAAGTAACCAAAGCTGTCAGATAAATGTAACGGAGTAAAAGTAGAAAGTTGCATGAGGAGTAGTAAAAGTACCCTAAATTTAACTATACTTAATAGTACTTGAGGGTCATTCTCCCTGTCTGTCCGTCTGTCTGTAGATGGAGTGCTGCGGCTGGACGGGCCGTCTGGACTGGAACAGTAACCAGGTGATCGTCAACAGCTCCCAGCTGCTGTTTCCCTGCTCCTGCCAGAACATCTCACTCGCCACCGGAAACTTCTCCGACAGCGGCTTCTGCGAGGCTCAGACGCCCGACTGGCCCGTTTACGACACGGTAAACAGAGTTTTACTGTTATTACATTGACCTGTTTAAAGTCACCTGGCTGAGTTCCTCATTCATTCATTCATTCATTCATTCATTCGCTCCTCTCTCTCTATGCTGTTCTGGATGGATCTTTAGGGTTGTTCTTCCAGCGTGGAGAGCTGGCTCCTCACCAACATCGGGGTCGTCCTGGGGATCTGCCTCGGAGTCGCTCTGATTGAGGTACGCCTTCATTCATTAACATCTCCGGTTTTAACTTACACACTTAGTGTTTAGGCTGCTGTGAACGCTGCCAAGCAAACTCTGGTGCAGACCAAATAACCAGACCAAGACTGCCTCATTATCAGGAGTCTTGGTCCGGATCGTTACGTGTTGGCAGCAATCGGCCAATCAGAGCTCATTCTGCTTCTGCCTCTCGAGCTCTGCTGCCGATTCAACATGCTTAATTGGGCGAAAAACCTCTGACATGGGCAGACTAGAGCTGACGATGCAGGACACACCGCAAAAACTAGACAGAAGTGCTCGCCTTCACTCAGACAGTGCGCGCGTTCTCGCGTACTCGCTTCACCTCTAGACGTGAACGCGCGCTCACTCCACACTGCAGAAGAGTTAGTTTAGCTCTGAGAATATCTAGTGGACGTTTGTGCAGAAATAACTGCTGCAGCTCCTCCAGACCAACAGAGGTTTCCCGTGTCTTGTGAAGTGACGGGGCTCCGCAGAGAGAAACCTTGTCGTCTCGTTACCGACCGGGTGCCGGTGTCTCCCTGTTCTCTCCAGCTGCGGACGGAGGGAGACGAGTTTCTCGCTGCGGAGCCCCGCTGCTGAAGCCTGTGCTGAGGCAGGAAAAGCCAACACTAGGATCAGCAGTGATTCATGGAGAGACCTTCGTCTGGTCAGCTAACATTACTGCCAAGCAGCTGAAATATAGAGTGATATTGTGCTTTTAGCTGACGTGTGTCGCCTCACTGTTTTGAGTGATGCTCGTTCATGTCTCTATAGAGCGAGCACAAGCGCGAGCCCGACACTGACTTTCGTTGACTTAACGGACACAGGTGTCGCTGTTAACAAGACATTCTGAAAGTTACAAATTGTCAATTTAAAACATATAAAATTTATTGAATATATAAAATGTTTTTAAGATATAAAATGTATTAAAGATATAAAATGTATTGTATGAAATGTATTGATGTATCTGTGTTTTTGTTTTGCAGCTGCTGGGGATGATCTTCTCCATCTGCCTGTGCAGAAACATTCACACAGAAGATTACACCAAAGTGCCGAAGTACTAACGAGGCTCGGCGGAGGAAGATGAACTGAACAGAGAGAAAGAGAGGAAACAGTAAAATAATGCATTGTTTTTATTTCATCCTGTATTTGGTGAAACATTTTGTCCAAATGTAAAATAATGTGTTTGCTTTTTATTTTGTTAGATTCTTTTTGAGGCACTTCTTTTCTTTTCTTTTTAGTTTTCATCAGTCCAGTTTTTTCTTTGGAGCACTTTAGAGACGTTTCGGATCAGAGAGCGACGCTGGAAATGTTTTTCTTCTATTAAATTCAGATTAGACGGAGAGAGAGAGAGAGTTTGTAAAGTAAGAAATGACGGATGAGGTCGCCCGTACGTCTTCTCGGATTACAGCGTCGCTGGTTTCTCTGTAAATTATCGCTTCGTGGTTTCAGTTTTCCCTAAAAAAATCTGAAGAGAAATCGTGTTTATCGTCGGTGACGACAGAATTTAAAGCTAACGTTGATTTGGACAACTGGAAAATCCACCTCATGTGTGTGGTGAGTTTTGTTTTTTATATATATATACACCAGCGTTTTGAGTTATTGTGACATGTTTTTAGTACTTTGTATATAATTTTAGTCTTTATTTGTGTGAATCCAAAAAAGTCTGCCGGTGTTGTTTTCTTTGTTTAGCAGCTGGTTTTTAAAGTCGGTTGTTTTCTTTTTCATATTTTCTTAATTTTTCTGATAATAATAGAAATAATTAGATACTAAAGCGGTACATTTATGATACTTGTTTCTTTAAAGTGTCGCTCCCAGTTTACAATTGTCTTTTATGACAAGCAAAAACAACTTTTCTTTTTTTTTAAAGTAGCTTTAAGTTCATATTTTACCCACTTTAATCTAAAAAAAAAAGTTTGAGAAAGAAGATAAAAGTTTATTTTAACCACTTTAGAATTAAAATATGAGGAAAAGGGGGAACATTATTTTGGAGTAGAGGGAATATTTTCCATCTTGGAAATTTGTTTATACAGAAAAAATCATTTGAAATTCATTTTATGTACGATTTTTAACTCTCAAGCCAAGATGTTGTGTTGTTTTTATAATGTACAAATCCTCCTTGTTGTGTTCTCTTTATGTACAGTCTGTATGAAAAACATGACATTAATCTTTATAATAGTTTCTAAGAACAGGAAGGGAACGCATGTTTGTAACTAGATGGACTTCTAGCTGGATTAGTAAGCGTGAACTCACAACATTCATTCTTTCATTTTGCCAATAAACTGATTACAGTAGTTTGTTGTTGTTTGTTTTTAATCCACTTCCTGTTGTGTTAAAGGTTCTCTATATGATATCCAGCGCATTAATATACAATCAACTACTATTACAATCAATTACAATCCACTATCAACCCCTCTCCAGTGGCTCCATGTGGATTTATAAAAATGGAAATCAATAACTGTTTTTGGTTACATTTTCATTTTCATTTATCATTGTTGTAGGATTATGGTACGACGGTTTATTAAGGCCACATTGAGGGAAAAAAAATTTGAGATTTCGAAAAGAAAGTCATAATATTATAAAGTAGTAATTTTACGTGTTATTTTCTTTATTCTCAGAATAATACGACTTTTTTTTCTCGTTAAGTTATGACTTTATTTTCATAACATTACGACTTTTTTTCTCAAAGTTTTTTTTTAATATATTATGCATATTATATATATTATATTATATATATAATATTATATATATGTATATTATATAATATATGTAATATTATATATATATATACACATATATATATGTGTATATGTATATTGTATATGTATATACATATTATATATATATATTTATAATATATGTATATAATATAATAACTTTACGAGAAAAAAAAAGTAAATAAAATATATATATATATATATATATATGTATAATATAACTTTACGAGAAAAAAAAAGTAAATAAAATATATATATATATATGAATATATATATATATATATATATATATATATATATATGAATATATATATATATATATAATATTATATATATATATATATGAATATTATATATATATATATGTGAAACTAAAACTCACTCTGTGTGTCCTTGTTAAGTATTCTTTGGTTTTGTCAGTGGTGGAAAAAGTCTAGATCCTTTTACTTAAAGGTCCTTAGAGATTTGCGCAATTAATAAATAACAATGAATACTTCATAATATCAGTTTAATATTACATTTTTAAACCATCACGGGTGAGAAAACATTGTTTTTTAAATATTTCCACTGACAACTGCTGATGAAGATCATGTGATGTGATCAAAAGCTCCAGAACAGTTACTAAATAAATGCACATGAATGAGAGAACCAAGAATCCTGAGCTGAACTCATCCTGCAGTTCCTGATCAAACCACCAGAGGGCGACAACGCTCTGCACAAAAACTACATCAGGAACAGAAAGAAATAGAGATGTGATGTCTATATATGAGTTAGTAATCTGTAATGTTTATTTATATATACATATGCATAATAATAATGCTTCTACAAGTTACGAGAAAGGGAAGATGGATGCTGTGAAAACAATGTTTTTATCTGCACAATGTAGTTAATTTAAATGTTGGCAGGTCAGATATTCTCAAAACATTCTTCACTAAAATGTCTTTAAAAAAGATTAAAATTAGGATTCATCGTACAAGAAGTGTAAATCTTCTTCTCAGGTTTAACCTAGATGATGATTTCTTACATATTTACACTTTTGAATCTTTTTATAAACAGATAATTCCTCCTCACAACCTCTCGTTACGGATTATTTATGAGATGTGAGCAGTTTAATGAAAGGAGAGGGACGTTTATATCTTATTTTGTTTCATTTTAATCAATATTAAAGCCGTGTTGAGGAACAAACTCTCCAGTATTTCACAAAAAAGCTAAAAAAAATTGATTAAAATCTGAAAATGTGTAGCTGTAATGTTTTGGGGGTTTTGAATTAGTGACTACTGGTTCATATAACTGATCCTGACTGAAGGAGTCAGGAGTGTGTGTGTCTGTGTGTCCGTTCAGATGACTGTATCACACATATTCTCACACTTGTATATAGCGGTGACATTTTGCCTGCCGGCCGTCCTCATGTTGGACCCCCTTCACACACACTGACACACAGCAGAGGGACACGCCCACGTCCGTCCAACATTCAACTGCTGCCTGAAGCCAAGTGTTCAGAGATCACTGCCAAATCTCCACATGTAGTATCACACACACGCACACACACACACACACACACACACACACACACACACACACACACACACACACACACACACACACATATATTCATCTGAATAATCTGAATCAAAGGTATCAAATAAATGTAGTGAAGTAAACAAGATTTCCCTCTGAGATGTTGTGGAATATAAAGAAGCATAAAAAGGTAAATACACAAGTGAAGTAGAAGTACATCAACATTGTAATTAAAGGAATACCTCACCCTTAAAATGACCATCTGTAGATCAGTTACCCCCCCTGTGTTACATTGAATTCTTGAAGAATAAATAAATATAAATATGTGGTGACGTAGTTTAAAGACGCGCGACGAAGCGGCGGTATGTGACGAGTTCGGATGAGAATGTGTTGGTATAATCCAAGTCTCATTTATCCAGTCGTATGTTCACTACTTCCCAAACACATGCATCGTCACTAAAACCTCACTATTTAAAATACTTCCTGCACTACGTCTCATGCACGTACTCGCAGCGCACATGCACGAGTAGTTCAACCTATCCTCATACGTATGATATTTTTTTCGAAAAGATATTCCACATTTTTCGTGCGTTTTCCTACAAATGTCCAACAACACGAGTCAATTTCCACTCCAGTCTTTTCAAAACAAAACTACTTAGTTAGGTTTAGGAAAAGATGGTGGTTTGGGTTAAAATAACTCCGGAAGTGGCGTTACTTAAGAACGGAAGTTACGTGACAATAAATCAATCAATCAAATAATGACTTCTGGTTTCACACGGGACACTGTCGGAAAAAAGTCATAGTATAATATGTCGAAAAAAAGTCATAGCAAAGTATGTTGATAAAATAAAAAAGTCAAAGTATAGTATGTCTAAAAAATTAAAATGGTAATAGTATAGTATGTCGGAAAAAAGTCATGTTTTTAAGGGTGAAGTATTCCTTTAAATACAATACTTTAGTAAATGTATTAGTTGCATTCCTCTACTGTACTCTGTTGTATCGGTACTTTTACTTCAGTAAAAAGTGTGAGTACTTGGATGGTCAACAGCTGGTTCATGTCCAGCGTTCAGTGGATATTTATTACTGGTTAATAAGATCAGATAATGGTTAGTAGAAACATTACACCTGCTGTAATGTGAAGGTGTTCGTAGCAGGTTGATTGATTATTGATCAGATGTTCCAGATGTTCGCTGTTACATGTGACAACAGCTCCGGAAACGACTAAATAAAGTTAGACGACACACGATCACTCCAGACGTCCTTCAACACAGACGTGAGAAACAACAGCTGACAGGAAACAGCCAAGACACACACACACACACACACACACACACACACACACACACACACACACACACACACACACAGAGTCCAGACCAGTGAGGTCACCGTCAGCCATGTCAAGCATAATGTAATTTCACCTCACAATGAGGGGCGTTGAACGGTGTTGAGAGGAAGTCGTTACATGATGTGAGTCTGTGTGAGGTCGTCGTTGTTTCTGTCAACGCGTCCTGATGAATCTCTGCTGGTCAGACACGACGAAGAACTCAAACTTCATCTCATTCACATCGTTTCCTTTCAGCTGTCTGGAGTTACTTTCTCACGTCGTACTTTGAATACAGTGTTGTCTTTATTAGTGGTGGAATGTAACGACATGTACTTTTTACTCCACTACATTCATCTGACAGCTTTAGTTCTCCAGATGTGTTGATGTTGAGTGTTTGTGATGAACTGAAGGATGAAGAGTTTCTTTATGTGTTGAGAAAATCCTTCTGAAGCTAAATAAACTCTTTAAAAAAGCCTCTTAGATCAGCTGGAAAATGCATCGTCACAAAGCTGAAAACATTAGAGAGACGTGTTTCTCACAGGACAGCGACGCTACGAACATATGATGATCTTATAGACCATGATGCATTGCTGTAGATTAAACTCACCAACAGGATATAAAGGAGTTAAAATGCAACATACACATTAATGCAGCAGTGATAGTAATCCAGAAACATCAGATAGAAAAGCCAACGTGACGCCATCGTCTCTCAAATCGCGCCGCCACACTACCAGAATGCATTGCAGGGCTGTTTACATAGACAATGAATGGGAAGCGTGGAAAGGACGGAGCCTGTGGACAAGTACCATTACTTTTGGACGGACTAGGGACGTGTTAATATACACTTGTTACATGCATAGTGTCCTTTAAAATAAACTTTAAGTTGAAGTTAGGTTTAGGCAACACAACCACGAGGTTAGAAAACAGTCGTGGATGATGTTAACTTCACTGACTAGCAACTCACGGGACAGGACTGACGATACCGACGAGTCACGTGACTAAAGACTGATGTGACAAAATAAGTCAGTAGTAATACCACATCACTGCTCCGACCGTCGAATAATGCTGCGGGTGGGTTTACGTTGCAGTTTTTTGAAAGCCTGGTTCATCACATACTGTTGCTAAAGGATGTGCCGGTTTCCAGTGCCAAGGGGCTCTAGCGAGAGCCTTTCGCGTTATTTACGTTACTTGAAGGCCACCGTAGTTCTCTGGTAAGGATGACCTCTAAGCGAGGAGAACGGCGTTACCACGGTTTTGCACTCGGCAGTTCACGTTACCGCCGTCTTGGAAAGGGAGGAGTAAGCGGAGAGGAACTCAGTTGGTTGCAATCTGCAACCACACCTCTAGATGTCTCCAAATCCTACACAATGTACCTTTCATTACTTTAAGTACATGTTGCTGATAATACTTTTTTCTTAAGTAAGGTTTTGCATGCAGGACTTTTATTTGTAGTGGAGTATTTTCACAGTGTGGTATTAGTACTCTGAATACTTCTTCCACCACTGGTCTTGGTGATCATTTAAATGTCCTCCTTGCAGCTGAAACAGTCAAAGCCTCCAACTGTTAACGAGTCTACATGTCCTCAGCTCTATGAAGCTGAACTTAGCTGCTACTTTGAGCTAAATGCTAACATGACGACCAACATAAATGATGGCTAAATTTATAAAAAGTAAGTTATAGAAGCATCCTTTCATATCTGCAGCTCCGGCTGCTGCATGCAGGTTGTGTTTTAATGGATCACTCGTTGAAATGCAGCGTGAGTCGCTCTGTGAGTCCGTTGGGCTTTCAGCTCGACTCTCTGCTGAAGCTGGTTCCTCCTGCATGGACAGGAGGAGGCGATGTAGCATGGAGGACCTCACCTGGAGCTACCGACATCACTGTAAAATGTCCCAACGGCAGGCAGCGTGTTTGTTATTCTGTATGTGCTGAGACCCTGGAGTCTTCCTCCTCCTCCTCGTCCTCCTCCTCTGCAGCTTCACAACAAGAGGATTCATTCTGCATGTAGAGTGAAGGTTTGGCTTTCTGGGTTTTCTTTCTTTACAGTAATATGTGGAGTGAAACGTTGCAATGAGCTCATTTTGTCATTAAAGTGTATATATGTGTATAATGTGTTTAAAGTGTGTTTTTGTTTTTCCATCTCGTTAAGCTTCACTTCCCTCCATCAGTTGAAACATCAACACTGACAGAGAAGAAGAAGAAGAAGAAGAAGAAGAAGGTTGTGTATAGAGGGTTATCCACAAATTGCGAAATCTGATTTGAAATCTGCAAAAAACTCTCGCTAGACTCGCTGCCTGACGACCTATCCTAACCTTAACTATTCCAGATCAATGAGGAGAAGAAGAAGAGTATTGGTGATATCCTAAACATTTGTTTCTGATCATATTGTGTCTTTCTTCTGTTGCATCACCTGAGTGGGCGCTGAGTGCTGAGTGGGAGAGAAGCACCAGAGATGGATTCAGTTCAGTGATATGAAGTAACTCACGCTCTCTCTCATTAACATCAACGTTCTCTTCAGGGACGTCCTCCACCGAAGAAACTCTTAGTCGACTAATCGATTACTGGATTTAATCGACACATCTGTAAAACGGAGTTTCTCCACAAAGAATCACACAAAAGCACCACTTTAAATCTGGTGACTCATTCAGCGTTCAATTGTACTCAGCTCCGTCCTCTCGTGTCACTTCTGGTTGAAAAACCAAGATGGCGATGGACAAATACCAAGATGGCGATGGACAAAAACCAAGATGGCGATGGACAAATACCCAAGATGGCGATGGACAAATACCAAGATGGCGATGGACAAATACCCAAGATGGCGATGGACAAATACCCAAGATGGCGATGGACAAATACCCAAGATGGCGATGGACAAAAACCAAGATGGCGATGGACAAAAACCAAGATGGCGATGGACAAATACCCAAGATGGCGATGGACAAATACCAAGATGGCGATGGACAAAAACCAAGATGGCGATGGACAAAAACCAAGATGGCGATGGACAAATACCCAAGATGGCGATGGACAAATACCAAGATGGCGATGGACAAATACCCAAGATGGCGATGGACAAATACCCAAGATGGCGATGGACAAATACCCAAGATGGCGATGGACAAAAACCAAGATGGCGATGGACAAAAACCAAGATGGCGATGGACAAATACCAAGATGGCGATGGACAAAAACCAAGATGGCGATGGACAAATACCCAAGATGGCGATGGACAAATACCAAGATGGCGATGGACAAAAACCAAGATGGCGATGGACAAATACCAAGATGGCGATGGACAAAAACCAAGATGGCGATGGACAAATACCAAGATGGCGATGGACAAATACCCAAGATGGCGATGGACAAAAACCAAGATGGCGATGGACAAATACCAAGATGGCGATGGACAAAAACCAAGATGGCGATGGACAAAATGCCAAACTCAAGGCTTCAAAACGGCAGTCCACAAACCAATGGATGATGTCACGTGACTACGTCCACTTCTTACAGTCTACGCAGTCGACTGCGACCAAAAGGAGCGATTAGTCGACTCATCGTCTCCGAGCCGGCGGCGTTAGTTTCTAGTTTGTTAAAGAAAAGCTCCTTTTTATTCCACATCATCAAACTGAATGTTTCACTCACAACAGAGACACTAATCTACCCCCCGCCTGCTCCTCCGTGGGCGACCTTCCTTCTTTCCAGAGTCCTTCACACTCGCAGCTCCTCCTGTCAGGGTTCATACATCAGACGCCTGCGGCGGGCCTCGCTGCGCCCGTCACATGTGACAGGGGAACACGCTGAGGTAATGGACGGCGACGGAGCTCGACTCAACTCACAACTCTCCGGTCCACGTCTCCTCTGACCAACGAGACACAGCGAGAATCTCAATTTAAGCGGCGGTGGACGGCTGATTGGAGACAGACAAGCTGTCACGCCAGATGGCAGCTGATGTTTTGGGGTCGGAGGGAGAAGAAGAAGTATTTGTATGCAGAGTGTGTTTTTTGTTTGACTTCTGAGGAAAGGCTGAAATGTTTTATCTCATCTGTGGTCTGACATTTCTGTTTGTCTGCACCATGTGTCTCTCGGTATTAACCAGACTGTTTTCATGACCTTAACGCAGGAAGACAAACACACACACTTCGTCACATATACAGTCTCTGGAGATCTGGAGTTTAAAGAGGACCTATTATGCTTTTGTGCTGTTTCCCCTTTTCCTTAAATGTGTCTTTTTGTGCATGTAAAAGGTCTGTTAAGTTCCAAAGTCCAAAGTCCACGCCGAAGGGAGTTAAAGTGTCAGTAGTCAGTATGTTTTTGGCATCATTGGGCAAAAGTCCCATAATAACCTTTCAGCATATTGTAATTCAAGTGTTCTGAGAGAAAACTAGACTTCTACTCCTCATGGCTCTGTTTTCAGGCTTTAGAACATCTAGCCCGTGACGGGAGACTTTGACCAATCACAGGTCATTTCAGAGAGAGAGCGTTCCTATTGGCTGTGCTCCAGTCATGTGACCGTAACTTGGTGTTCCTTCAACAGATTTCACAATTACAGCGGCGTCACAAACGTTCTCATTTTACAGCTAAACTGTGCTACAAGATGATTCTGAAAACATCTGAGGAGAGAAATAGGCATTAACGTAACAGAATATTGATTCACATTTGATCAGCGCTGCCTAGTTTGACCGTTTGGTCGGAGTTTGCGAGTGATTGACAGCCGGCTCTCATAGACGGCAGCTGGACAGCAGACCTCAGATCAGCTCTTATTGCTTGTTTTCTTCCGGTCTGTGAAATCTTGCAGATGCCGTTAGGAGCACCGGAGGACACAGAGGAACATGATGTTTTTCAGGTTACCTGTTTCATGTTCTACTGTCACCATATAGCTACTGTTTTATATATAAAAATAACTTCTTTTTTTATCATATTTGCTCCAATCTCGCATACTTCAGCTTTAATCTGTGTTTCCAGGGTCTAAATTAAGTACCGGGAACATTTTTCGGAAACCTTTTACCCTCCAAAAAAGGCCCTGGTAAAGATTTAGCGTTATGTGAACATTAAAGCATGTACACATGTTCTAGTAGAAACCCAAAATACAAGTATGCACCTAAAATAAGCCTAATAGATCTTCTCTAAGTATTTTGTAAATCTGAAGTTTCCGTAAAAGAAGCCGCTGCAGCTTTTGTACTTCCAGAGAAAGCATGATGAGCAGGAGATAAATCCCAGAGATGTGTTATGGTTTCCCCACTGTGCCTGGCTCTCTCACCCACTGTGAGAGAGGGAAGTCTGCTGCATTATTTAAAAATCAGCCTCCAGTCCGTCTGAGCCTCTGAACCGCTGCAGGTCGAGCAGAAAACAAAACTGTTAATCTGTGACGAGGAGAGAAGGTGCCTCAGAAGTAGAAATGTGGGCCACACACGATGAGGAAGGTGGTGAAGTTTCACTCGTCTTCATCGCCGGAGCTCCCCGGTGTCCACATGTTCCTCCAGATGTTGTTCTTCTGTCAGCGGAGGGCACAGAGGTGTTCAAACCTCTCTGCAGTTCCACTCAGCTGTTTCCTAAAAAAACTCCTTCACACAGAAACACCCGGCTGGGTTGTTGAAATATGATGTTCAGAAAGAGCCAATCATGTTTACTGCACAAAGTAAAGGAAGAAAAAATAATCTTTATACACTTTATTTGTGCAGCACCTTTCAAATATCTGCAGATCAAAGTGCAAAAATAATGTTTAAACAAATAAGGACGGAACCTGCCAAAATAAATAAATAAATAAATATATAAATAAATATATAAATAAATATATAAATAAATGACTCAATAAATATGTCATTAAATGTAGCAAAAATAATATTAAAAAGGAATTTAGTGATTAATTAATTAATTGATAAAATGTGACATGAATGGATATTTCTGTATTAATTTGCTTCTTTATTTATCTTTGTATAAATTATATTATTTATTTACTCTTCTGTTTAATTTTCTTATTTTTTTTTTAAATTTTTGAAATGTATATATTTATTTTTGCATCTATTTTTCATTTATTAATTTATTTATGCATTTATTTTCATTCATTTATTTTTGCATAATTTTTTTATTTATTTAATATTTATTTTGAATTGTATTTATTTATTTATGCATGATTTTCTTTGCATTTCACCCCTTATTTATTTCCTCAAACTTATTTATTTCTGTTTTCTTTTCTTTGCACAAAATACATTTATTGAATCATTTATTTATTCATATTTTTTTTTATTTTAGCAGGTTCCGTCCTCCATAAAAAGGTGGTAAACAACATTAAAATACAATAAAAGAAGGTAGATTTATAGTAATTTTATAATAGAAAATAAGATTAAATTAAATACGAAATAAAATTGCAGTGAGATTCTAATAAAAGCCAGTATACAGACTTCAAGCAAGAATAAAAAAGGACCTTATAAATTACAAAAATCAATTCTAAAAGAGGCAGGAAGCTGATTTAAAGATGCTAAAATAGTTGTGTAATATATTCACTTTTACTTGTTTTTTGTTAAAACTCTGCTGCATTTTGTGCAAGCTGTAGTCTGTCAGTTAAAAGAGAGTAGAGAGAACATAAATCAATCTCTTTGCATCATTAAGAGAGAAATATATTTTGACTTTTGCAGCATTTTTCAGGATGTTTTGTGGATTAAGCTGCAAAAAGGGATCCAAAATAAACTGTGTGGAGCATCTAATGACCAACCAGGAGCAGGTCACCTTGCCCAGAGGCATCACGGCTGCACTGGCCCATCAACCACATCTGCAGCCGTCAATTAGAGCGAAGCCAGAAACACAGAGTGGCGAGGAGGGAGGACTCCATGTGTCATCCTCTTTATCTCTGCCCTCATTTCAGATTCTTCACTTGTTTCCATGCAGCCGAGAGTGATGGCTTCCCACGTTTAGCTGCTGCAGATTAGCATATACTTCTCTGAGCTGAGAGCAGATTCAACAACAGGACACGAGCAGCACAAACTGAGTCTTTAGAGGTCACTGTAGTTTTAATATTTCACTCTGTAGTTTTAATGTTCCACTTTGTAGTTTTAATATGTCACTTTGTAGCTTTAATATTCCACTTTGTAGTTTTAATGTTTCACTTTGTAGTTTTAATATGTCACTTTGTAGTTTTAATGTTTCACTTTGTAGTTTTAATATTCCACTTTGTAGTTTTAATGTTTCACTTTGTAGTTTTAATATTCCACTTTGAAGTTTTAATGTTTAGAGTTAGTAAACTTGTGTTTGGTGGATTATTTCTCTATTGTTACAATGCTAATTGTCATTGTATTTTACAGGGTTGGAACGCCTGTTTATTTACCTCCACAATGATGTCCAACTTGTAAGGATCATGTATTTGTGGATGAGCAGCACAGCGGATTATGAGCAGCACAGCGGATTATGTGGGTAGCGCCCAAGAATAATTTGCCAAAATGCTCTGCCAATGGTAAACAGTGTATTCTCCTGTTAGTATTGACTCTTGTTTTGAGTTGTTTGGTGGATTGGATGATTTAAATCTCTATCGGTAACATTAGCAACATAAACAGGCTTTCCAACAATGTAAAATACAATGCCAATTAGCATTGTAATAACAGAGAAATAATCCACCAAACACAAGTTTCCGAACTTTGTTTTCCCCAGTTTATTACATTAATAATAAATAATAAACAGAAATGACAGGTCACACATTTTTGGTGTGACACCTGTTCCGGATATATATAAAAAAATAAAAATAAAAAGGAAGAAAAATTTTGGAAAATTACAAAAAAAAAAAATTCCGGATGTAGTTTTATTCTGAAGTGCTGCACCGGAAGCTAGTGTGTAGTTCACTGTCTAGCTTCCCGGTGGTTTAAATGAGACCGTGAACGTTCCCAGCAGCTCACAGTGAACACACCGTCTAACGGCTACCGTCTACCGGCTACCGGCTCTTTACCGGCTCTCTTCAGCTGCTGGAGGCGGTAATGTTGGTTTTAAGAGTTTGTTGGATTTATTAGTTTGTCCGGAGAAAATCAGCTTCACTTCTACAACCGATAAAGAGACGTTTTAGGAGAAAGCTCATCTTTTAACGGTAAGTTAACAGCGGTTTATATATTTAACGTTACTCAGGTTCACTCCTCAGGTTCACTCCTCAGGTTCACTCCTCAGGTTCACTCCTCAGGTTCACTCCTCAGGTTCACTACTCAGGTTCACTCCTCAGGTTCACTCCTCAGGTTCACTACTCAGGTTCACTACTCAGGTTCACTACTCAGGTTCACTAACTACTACTACTACTACTACTGCTGGAGGTCTGATATTAACCTCTAGGTCAGGGGTCAGGGGTCAGAGGTCAGCAACCTGCAGCTTTTCAGCTCCTCTTATAATTATAAATATTATAAAAAAATTAATGGAAATGAATAATAAATGTTTACGTTTTAATTTTTATTTATCATTGTTGTAGTCTATGGTACGAGTATTAGGGCCACATTGAGGAAAAAAGATAAACTGAGATTTAGAGAATAAAGTCATAATATTAAGAGAATAAAGTCATAATATTAAGAGAATAAAGTCATAATATTAGGAGAATAAAGTCATAATATTACATGAATAAAGTTGTAGTATTATGAGAATAAAGTCATAATATTACATGAATAAAGTTGTAGTATTATGAGAATAAAGTCATAATATTACATGAATAAAGTCATAATATTAGGAGAATAAAGTCATAATATTACATGAATAAAGTTGTAGTATTATGAGAATAAAGTCATAATATTACATGAATAAAGTCATAATATTAGGAGAATAAAGTCATAATATTACATGAATAAAGTTGTAGTATTATGAGAATAAAGTCATAATATTACATGAATAAAGTCATAATATTAGGAGAATAAAGTCATAATATTACATGAATAAAGTTGTAGTATTATGAGAATAAAGTCATAATATTACATGAATAAAGTCATAATATGAGAATAAAGTCATAATATTACATGAATAAAGTCATAATATTAGGAGAATAAAGTCATAATATTACATGAATAAAGTTGTAGTATTATGAGAATAAAGTCATAATATTACATGAATAAAGTCATAATATTAGGAGAATAAAGTCATAATATTACATGAATAAAGTTGTAGTATTATGAGAATAAAGTCATAATATTACATGAATAAAGTCATAATATGAGAATAAAGTCATAATATTACATGAATAAAGTCATAATATGAGAATAAAGTCATAATATTACATGAATAAAGTTGTAGTATTATGAGAATAAAGTCATAATATTACATGAATAAAGTCATAATATTATGAGAATAAAGTCATAATATTATGAGAATAAAGTCATAATATTATGAGAATAAAGTTGTAGTATTATGAGAGTAAAGTCAAAATGTTACGAGAATAAAGTCATAATGTTACGAGAAGAAAGTCATAATGTTACGAGAAGAAAGTCATAATGTTACGAGAATAAAGTCATAATATTACATGAATAAAGTCATAATATTATGAGAATAAAGTTGTAGTATTATGAGAGTAAAGTCAAAATGTTACGAGAATAAAGTCATAATGTTACGAGAAGAAAGTCATAATATTACATGAATAAAGTCATAATATTATGAGAATAAAATCATAATATTACGAAAAAAATTCGTAATAATACGAAAATAAAGTCGTAATATTACGAGAATAAAGTCATAGGTTTACGAGAATAAAGTCATAATATTACGAGAAAAATGTCATTATATTATAAAGTAGTAATTTTACGTGTAATTTTCTTTTTTTCTCGTAAAGTTATGACTTTATTCTCATAATATTATGACTTTATTCTGTAAATCTCAGATGTTTTTCCCTCAATGTGGCCCTAATACTCCGTAGAACATTTGCTCTCTTTGGCCCTCACTGCATTAGACTTATATAATATAAACTTAGACTATAAACTGTTACCTTCATCACAATGATCAAATGTTTTACGGCTCCAGACAGATTTTTGCCTAAAATATCTCTTTAGATAGTAAAGGTTGCTGACTCCTGGATGGTCTAACTGCTATCTTAATTATGTAAAACAACTCTGAATTAAGGAGTTTAAACAGCTGTTTGCTACATTCACCAACTGGTTAATATTTAATCACAGTTCAGTGTTGATTTGTGAGCGTTAAAACTTAACAGTTGGTTTAAAACAGTGATAGAAAACAATAAAATACAACTTTACTAGTGTGAACGAGGCTAATTTACATGGAATAGATTACACAAACTGCTTTATGAGAACTGAAGCATATTTTATTAAAGAAAAGTTTACACCTTTCGGGGTGTTAAAGTGTCTAAAGATGAATAACATAAAGTTGTAAATTTAAAATAACACTGAAACCACAGTTAAGTGTTTATTTTAGCATTGAGACTATATTTAATTTAACTGTGTTATCTGTGAATATTTTAGTTTTATGTTTATTAATCAAATTATATTTTTAATCATATAAACAATAGAACCTGACTGATAAATCAGCCTGACCCATATTATTTGCCGATATTAACTTGTGACATAAATATATCTATATATGTATCGACATGTCAGTGACAATTGAAGTATAAAAATGCAAAGTATACTGTATGTTTGAGGTCCATTAAATAAGAGATAAGCTTATATATACAACACATATTTTTGTCACAATAAACAAAATGAAGGGAAGCCTCATAAAAGTGTTTGTTTACATTATGAAGGGCTGCAACTAATTGGATTATTACTGGATTATTTTCATTATCAAATGCTGATTATTTTACCAATTAATTTATTAGTTGTTTGCTTTAAGTTACGCAACTGTGATCTTTTCCTAAACCTAACTGAGTAGTTTTGTTGCCTAAGCCTAACCAAGTCAATCTATTCCTAAGCTTAACTAAGTCGTTTTATTTTGAAAAGACTGGAGCGGAAATTGACTCATGCGTCACATGTTGCTGGACATTCGTAGGAAAAAGCACGATAAATACGTTGTTGAAAGTCGTGTTGAGCGTCACGAAAAAAAGGGAAATTTGTGTCTATGTACACGAATCTAATAGATTAAATGTTGTAACTAACTGAGTTGATGGGCTGCAAATATCGTGTTGGATGGAATATCAAAATTATTCTGAAATGTATAAACATAGAGAATGCAGTAGTATCAGCAAACATAAACAAATATAACTAGAAAACTAAATATTACTGCAAAGTCCCATGGAGAAAGTCCCAGTAAACCCCCACAGACAGTTGGAATATTATAGTATTAAGAGCAGTTTATGTGACTTTTTAATGTTTCCCGTCTGTATTTGTGCAGAAAACCACCTCTGTTGACAATCCACCAGCCAGCTTTATTTTTAGAGCAAAATAAAAAACCTCCAAACGAGGGTTGATTAACTGGCATGGCGACCGGTCCAGTCGCCAAACGAGCATTTGGCTGGTGGTCGTTGGTACTTTCACACGTCGTGAGTCTTCGCATCACACACACTGACCCGTTCCATCATTTACAGTTTATACTCAGAGCTTCAGCTGCCAGACTCTTTTTTTTAATATATTTTCTGTGTGAAATTTTCTCTGCGTTGTGTATAAGAGAGTTTGGCACATTAATGTGCACCATCTGCATGAAATATAATGTTCCGAACAGGATCATGTTCATCAGCGGTGCCAAAAAGAGACGCGTTACATGTCTTATATGTTCACATAATGAGGCAAATGTTAGTAAAAGCCTTGCTGGCGTTTCATTGTTGGGTCTGTTGTGTTGTTTGCTGCATGCTTTAGGGCTGACACTGAGATTATTCTTTATCATTGCACAATCTGTTGTTAGTTTTATTAATAATTAATGAAGTCTCTAAAATGTCAGAAAATATTTAAAAAATGTCCATTGTGAGACCATGTGATGTCTGCAACGATCCAAAACTCAAATATATCAGATTTAAAATGATGTAAAACTGCAAAAAATGCTTTACAATAACATTTTGGTCTGTCTGTCAGTTGGTCCACCACTTTGGTCTCGATATTTCAACAACTATTTGATGAATTCCCACAAAATTTTGTACAAAAATAGCTGGTTCCCATAATGATCTTCAGCTAAAACATGACAACTATTGAACAAATGAACATGAAGTTTGGTTCAGACATTCATGTTCCCCAGAGGATGAATCCTGCTGACTTTGGTGATGCTCTGACTTTTCCTCTAGCGCCACCATGAGGTTGATATTTGAGGTTTTTAGTAAAATATCTCCACAACTATCAGATGGATTGCCGTGAAATTTAGTTCACACATTCATGCTCCCCTCAGGATGAATTTTAATAACGTTGGTGATCCATTTATGACCAAATACCTGCAAACACTGATGACTTTTCCATCAGCCTCAGCTGGACTTTGTCTCATTGGGGTTTCACTGAGCGTTTTCGGGTCCGTTTTGTTGTTTGGTGTATGCTTTAGGGCTGAAACTTGCGATTATTTTTTATCAGCGTTTTGTCTCTAAAAAAAAACATAACCTCCTTCCCAGGCCTTCGACCTTGGCGGAGGTAATAATGAATACAGACTACCGCCACCTGCTGGTGTGAAGAGTTATTTCCTCTCACGCAGGCGCAGAACGTACGTGCTAACTGACCGTCGGCTGTAGGCTTTGTGGTGTGTTCAAGTGCAACATCTCGGCCAAAACAAAGGCGACATAAGGTGACATGAGGCGACGCAACGGTCGGCCTTCGTCGGGTTGGTGTGTCTGGGCCTTTAGTGTTGTTGCTTGATAAGTGATTAATTGATCAAAATTGTTGCTGATTAATTTTCAGTCAATCGACTAATCAACTATTGGTTCCAGACCTCTCTCCGTGTCCTGACTCTACAAGCTGTCAAATAACGGCAGAAATAATCTTTAATAAAACATCGACATGGCGTTAAAGTCCTCTCAGATGCAGTTCAGCCACAAGACAAGTTGTCCTTCTTGTTGTTGCCTCTCTCGTTGCTATCGCTCTCACCACCTCCACATCCTCAGAGCTCAGGTCGTGTCTTCGGAGGACGCCGATGGGCGTTGTGGCGAGGGGGAACCACAGGTCCATCTGTCCCTTCCCTTCATGTGCAGCGCTGAGGCACTTAGTCTATTTGTGGATCACAGCATGGCCGCTGTGGTCTGACAAAAGGACTGACGAGGCTCAGGGGGAGCGATCCTCCAGGACGGGCTGTTACTTTACTTCCCATCATGCCTACAGAGGAGCGTCTCGGGGGGGAAACTGAGGGAGGAGCTGCTGGTTGGACGGAGGTCGAGCTCTGACGAATAAAGACCTGCAGTACTGAGACGTCTGAGGAAAACATCAGGCTGACGGTTTATTCTGTATTTAGTCAAAGCAGGAATAATTAATGATTATAGGGCTGTAAATAATGATTCTTTTCTACATCACTTAATCTACCGGTTGTTTTCTCAATTCATCGTGACTTGTTTAGTCTGTAAAATGTCAGAAAATAGTGAAAAATGACCAACAGTCTGAAATACAAAGATATTCAGTTGATATAAAACAGAGAAAAGCTGCAAATTCTGACATTGAAGAAACTGTATTGATTAATTGATTAATCGTTTCAGCTCTATTTGATCGGCAGAAAATTCGTCAGACTAAACGACTATTTGGAAAATGTCACCCTGGACTCAAGGAAATCTCTAGGGAGGTGTTTTTTTACTTTTTTTATTAGCATTTTATACCTCAAACAATTCATTTATTAGTCCAACAAAATCATTAACAAATAATTGGTCCACAGACATTTAATCGGGAGCTGATAATTGATTAGTTGTTTAACTAATTTTTCCAGGAAAAAACAAATTTGCTGCGTTTATTATGTCATGAATTGAATATTCTGTAGGATTTTTGGAGAGTTGATCGGACAAAACAACTCAAGGAGGCACCGATTTACCGGCCGAACATCGGTATCGGCTGATATTAGCCTTGTTGACTGCCAGCGGCTTATCGGCAAATAAGATTGACATTCGCCGACGGCGGTGGCCGATGTTTATCTGTTGTGTTGCATCAATTTTGCGCCGGCTGAATGTTGTGTTGGTTATATATATATATATATATAACAGTAACCAGCTGCTGATTCAGAGAAGAAGCCCGCTGTCATGACATGACGACGGGCGCCGTGCGCTGTACAAATAAAAGTGAAAGAACACTCGCTTTTACATTTAATTACATTTAATTCATGTTTTACAAAACTAATAGTATTGTTGAGCTGTGTATTGAAGCATTCTTCTCATTGAGTAGGTAGTTGTGGTGTAAAGCAGCTAAAAAAGCTTTTGAACCAGTTTTTTATTTAAAAAAAAAAAAAAAGAATATTTTTCTTGTGAAAATCGAAGTTTGTTTCATAAATTTGTATGTTTGAATTTGTGCTCATTCACAGACAGCGTAATGAAATGCTGAATGAAACAGTTCAGTTATTTTTTTATAATGAAGAGTTTTGTTTCCCAGTGCAAAAGGGGAATAAATAACAGCAAAAACTACATAAACAAAAACATCAGTATCGGCGTAATGGTTATTTTAACCATCGGTATCGGCCCAGAATTTTTCAATAATAATAATAATAAATAGTCGGTCCACAGAAAGTTGATCAGGAGCTGATAATTAATGAATTGCATCAATAATCTTTCAAGCAAAACTGTAGTTTACTTTTTTTTTATCATCATGAATTTAATATCTTTTGGGGATTTTGGACAAAACAAGCAGTTATGATCTGCATTTTTCATTATTCTCTGGCAGTTAAAGATTAAACGATAATGAATTAATCAATCAATTGGAAAATAATCAACAGATTTAAAGAAAAGAGTTGCAGCCCTACTTGTTTTTGTCCAGAAGAAGCTGAGAAACCAACTTAAATTTGATCTATTTGATCGTCTAAACCAGTTCTTTCTGCGTATGTATGATCCTTTTTAAACTTAAATGTGGACATGAGTTGTGAGCAGCTCAACCAAAGTGTGATATTAACTTATCGGCTTTGTGTTGTTTGAAGGATTGTGTAGAAGAAGAGGTAAAGTATAAGAAAAACTACATAAAAATAAGATAAAAGTTTTTTTTTTTCTTTAACCATGTGTTGACCCGTCAGATTTCTGCTAATGAGATATTAGTGCTAATGAGTGAATCTGGTAGAAAGGAAGAAGGAAGAGGGTCGTTTCCCTGATTAGTTGATTAAGTTAGGAGCCTTCAACACGACCTTTTCTCCTCAGACACGCTGCAGACACATAAAGCTCTTTCAAAAGGTTTCTAGTTTTAACGAGATTAAATTCAGTCAAAGTGAATTAAAAAGCAGATGGTCAGAGCGACCTCGACCCCGACCCCCAAACTCCGCTCCGTCGCACCACGAGGGGCTTTTACAGCTTGTCGGTTTCCTGGTGGTCTTTTCTCTAAAACTCAGTTTGAGTTTCTGTGTTAGTCCACTAAACAAAACATTCCCTGTTTAACTGAAGCTGTGTGTGAGATATAGTTAAGATATTTAAGATGAAAAAGAGCTTCACAATAAATAAGCAATGGAAGATATAAATAAATATAAATACAAAGCGGAGATATGATATTTGAATAAACATGAAATAAAGATAAGTGAGAATATAAATAAAGAGAGACGAGACAAATCAGCACCAGCTGGAGCATCAATAAAATGCCTTGGAGAGAAAAAAACAACTTTTAATATGAGATTTAAATATTCAACAGCTTTATGAGAAAAGTTGGCAAACGTTTAATCGACATAAACTTTATAAAACCAAGAGACGTTTGTCCTCTGAAGACCTGAAGGGGTCAAACATTTAATTGTTAAATGGTGGGTCAAAGTTTCTTCATGCTAAAAAAGTGGTAAAAAATATTTAATTTGAATTTCCTGAATCTGATTGTGATCGTGATATAATCACTGAGGGGTCTAATCCTACGTGCTGACATTTGAGGATTCAGTTAATATTAGGGCTGTCAATCGATTGAAATATTTCATCGCGAATAATCGCAGGATTGTCCAGAGTTAATTGCGATAAATCGCAAATTAATCACACATTTTTTATCTGTTCAAAATGTACCTTTGAAGGGAAATTTGTAAAGTATTTAAGCGTTATTTAACCTCCTTCACAACAAGCTAGTATGACATGGTTGGTACCAATAGATTCATTAGGTTTACTAGTTTCATATGATACCAATATCTTCTCTCTAGATTTAAAACTGAGCCCGGTATGGATTGAGTTAATGCGTTTAAGAAATTAGTGGCGTTAAAACAAATTTGCGTTATTATCACGTTAAACGTTGACGGTCCTAGTTAAAATTCATTCCTGATTTTTTTTTGTATAATTATTGTTTGTGTAGTTACTTATAGAATAAAAACTGTCATTAGTGTTGCAGGTATTTGGTCATGAACCAAAGTATTGTAAAATTTTGTATTTTGACCCAATGAGAGGTCAAAAGATGAAAAGTTATACAATTATTCACTTTCCTGCCGAGAGTAAGATGAGAAGATTGATATCCCTCTTATGTCTAGAAATAGACATTAACATAACATAATATTGATTCATATTTGATCAGCGCTGCCTAGTTTGACCGTTTGGTCAGAGTTCAGAGTGATTGACAGCCGGCTCTCATAGACGGCAGCTGGACAGCAGATCAGCTCTTACTGCTTGTTTTTCTCCGGTCTGTGAAATCTTGCAAGTCAAGGCAGCTTCATTTGTATAACACATTTCAGCAACAGGGCAATTCAAAGTGCTTTACAAACATTCAAGAACATCGCGACAAAGTGCAAAAGAACATTAAGAAATAATTAAAACAGTCGTAAAAAATAAAAACGTTAAAGATTATAAAATAAAAACAAGCTAGAATGCAGATGCCGTTAGGAGCACCGTAGGACACCGGAGGAACATGATTTTTCAGGTTACCTGTTTCATGTTCTACTGTCACGCTATAGCGACCGTTTTATAAAAATAACTTTTTAATCACAGTTGCTCCATTCTCGCCTAGTTCAGCTTTAATGCTGTTGATGGTTTGACTTGTGGTTTGTGTTGTATTTTCATCATGTAGAGTTAGTTGGGGTTCATGCAGCAGAACTTTGGACTTCATAGTGATTCAGCAGCTTCTTGACTTCCGTTCACACAGCGAGGAAACGACAGAAAAGCTGTTGTAGCTGATGGAATATTTTGTGATTGTAAATAGACTTGACATGTTTACGGACGTTCAGCTGTGAAGTCACTCCTGTGTTTAGAAAGGCTGAGCTTGAACTAATTAAACCAGAGAATTTGCAACCTCACCATAATATCCAACAACAGTACATCAGACTTGGCGTGCAGCGCGGTCGCTCTCAGTGCTCTCTGCCACCACCGAATGCTTTGGTAGTTCAGTCACTGCGGTTTATTAAATACAGAAGAAGCGGTGCAGCTGTAACACGGTGGCTAAATCACCAGAGCGCTTTGGCGCCGAGCCACTCGTGCTGTAGGCACGCTTTAACACGTGGAGGCCAATAAGTCTGAATATGAGAGAAACCAGCAGTTTATTCTCCCAAACCTGAACCAGATGGCCTCGGCTGTGATGAAGCTGACGTTTCTTTTACACTGCGAGGCAATTACAGCTGCGTGTGTGGTCCTGATCTGGTTCTGGTTCATCTGAGAGTCAGATCAGGTAGCTCTAGTCACATTGAATCCTCTTAATAAACAGGAGTTAATAGAAGTTGAGGATGACGATGTGCAGGGCGCTCAGCTGTCTGAGGAGACCGGACGCCTCTCCTCTCCGCCTCTGCATCCACCTCTCGGGGTTCGGGTGTAATTGGATCTCTGGAGGATTACGTGTCTACCGCTGTGTGCTCGACGTTTCTTACTTTCATCTTTTTTAAAGGTTTGGTTTGTCCCCGAACCGGCTGACAGCTCAGCTCTCTCAAATGGCACCGAGGTGCTGAAGTGTTGGCAGCGATTTGGAATAATTTTCTCTTTTCATCTCACTTCCATCAGGGTGAAGCTGTTCTTTAGGTTTTAAAGCAATCAGATAACGACTTTTAGTTTGAGACCAGCTCTTGGCGGAGTGCTGGAGTTTGATTTTCAGAGTCTATTGTGTCGGTGGGTGTCAGTTTTCACCCTCATTTTATATATTTTTGGAGTCAGTCCCTTAGACAAACTTTTAGTCCCTTGTTTTACTGAGATGTGCAACTATAAATCTGTTGATGCCAGGGTCTGACATTAGCACCCACCTCCCACCAAATGCGGGTAAATTGTCGGCACTGGCGGGTAAAATCGTCAGGCCATCCGCCACTTTGGCAGGCAGGGAAAACGCTAGTGATGGGAACAGAGAACAGTATCCCATTAAGAACGGGTTCTTAGTTGTCCGATTCTTTGGCATCTCATGCGTCCGTGTCTATCGATTCCTCTGATGGTACGTGTCCACCGGGGTGTTTTTATCGCGAGGGCACGCGCCACTTCCCAGCATTGGACGCGTGGTGGTCTGCCGCTAGACACAACACAATCGACACCTGATTGGACGAACGCTTCCCCTCCGTGGGCTTCTGCTCCCAGCTTTCAAACCGGAAACAATATGGAGGCTCGTTTGGAAACTTTCTTCTCTTATTTCACAAAAATAGTTCACTGAAATGTGTTTCTGAAAACATTTGAGGTGAGAAATAATCCATGGAGTTGCTGAATCTGTCTTTATTTTCGTCAATTTTAAAAGATTCTCTGGAGTTTCGAGAGGCGGCGAGTCGCGTCAGACGCCCGTGATTTTACATAAAGTAGACTAGACCTCAACTTTATGCAAATAAAGAACGGCCGTCGCGACGCTCCGTCTCTCGAATCGCGCCGCCATAATACCAATGCTTTCCAACAGTTCCGCATGCACAATGACGCATACGTACATTGTATCATGTTTCAGTTTGTTTTGGACCGTAGACACGGCGGAGAGAGAAAAACGCTCAACAGCATGACGCTACTAAACCTGAGGGGATGCATCCTATTTTTTCCCTGATAAAGCGACACTGTGAACAACAAACCTGTGTTGAAATCAGCAGGAGGAGAGTTAGTAACGTTAGCTGTTCGCAGCAGGTGGGCAGCACAATCTAGAGCTACTAACGTTAACGGAGGTGCCATTGAGTTATTATTATGAGGCGTTCAAGCTCTGCTCAGTAAAAATTACAATTGGGCGTAAAGGTAAATTACAACTTTATTATGATGTGTTCAAATGTAATCTCGTAAAATTATTTTTTTTGGCGAGAAACTTGAATAAATCCAGTTGTTTTCACAGCAATATAAAATAGATAATAGAGAGGGGATTATGACCTGTTTAACTTCCTGACAACTTGCCAAGATTTTTTTAATAATTATAATCATTTGAATTGTGTGTTTTTATGCAAATAAACACTATAGAGGACAATAACAAAGTACAGTACTGTGTACAGTACCCTCCCTCCCCCAAAAAATAGGGCTCCCCTAGAAGCTACGGTGTAATTTGAACACTATAATTTACCGTGTATATAATGTTTTTTTATGTAAAATATATCGAACATTGAATGACATCAAATCTAAAATGTTATTCCTTCATTTAGCGCAGAGATTTAAAAAGTTGCAGGTAAAATTTCTCAGTGTTCGGAAGTGAATAAAGTGAATTTCCGACCCTGCTTGATGCTCACTTTAAAGACGCAGCAGCAGGCGTCTGTGCCTGAACTTTGAGTTCAGGTGCGTTTGACGGAGCTCGAATCTGCATTTCAAACTGATCAATGATTAAACACTTCAGAGATTAAAAAGAAAAACAGTTTCAGTTCAGCTCTCCTAAAAAACTGCTCAGCTGGTGCAGGATTAGTCACCATCTCACCTCATCTGCACATGAATGTGATTTAGTTTTTGTTTTTTTCGTGCTGAGGAAATGAAGTAAGGAGCGGGGAGAAGGGCTGGTTGCTGTGTGGGCAGCGGCGGCTGTCAACAGATTTGGAAGGTCCTCCACATCCGTGAGTCATGTGCCTTCTGTTTGACGGGCGGCATCGTCTGCACTGAAACCTGTAGCTGTACGCAGGAGTACAAAACAATGTCCTGCTCCTACAGTATTACATTATTCAACACAAATATAGTGTATTATTATTTCAGCAAGGTCATTACTTAACATCCACAGAGGGATCCCTCCCACGTTGCTCTTCCAGAAGTTTCCCCACGTTTCTTTTTTATGAGATTTTTTTGTGGAGTTTTTCGTCTTTCAAATTAAAGCTTCAGTAGGCAGTATATTTTTGGCATCATTGGATCCCATAATAACCTTTCAGCATATTGTAATTCAAGTTTTCTGAGAGATAACTAGACTTCTGCTCCTCCTCATGGCTCTGTTTTCAGGTTGACGAGTCTCCCCTTTACAGACATGCCCACTTTATGATAATCACATGCAGTTTGGGTCAAGTCATAGTCAAGTCAGCACACTGACACACTGACAGCTGTTGTTGCCTGTTGGGCTGCAGTTTGCCATGTTATGATGTGAGCATATTGTTTTATGCTAAATGCAGTACCTGTGAGGGTTTCTGGATCAATATCTGTCATTGTTTTGTGTTGCTAATTGATTACTTATAATAAATATATACATACATTTACATAAAGCAGCATATTTGTCCACTCCCATGTTGATAAGAGGATTAAATACTTGACAAATGTCCCTTTAAGGTTAATTTTGAACAGGTAAACACTGAGTAAATGTTAAGTGTGATGAATCATAACTACTACTACTACTTGTAATAAATATTTATGTTACAGAGAAATAAATATAGAGAAGTTATAATCACATTTTAATAAAACACAGAGCCCGTCTCTGCATCCTAAAGCTGCATGTTTGGTTGTTTTTGTTAGTTTGCTCCAGAATGATCTGGAACCAACGGTCTGGTCATCAGCTCTCTCTCTCAGATCAATACGTGGTGGCCCACAGGGGACGGTAGTCACTTTCAGTTTTAAACAAAAGCTTTGTCAGCAGCAGAGATCCAGACAAAGAGCAGCTAAGTACCGGAGGCACTTTTAATTTGGCTGCAGTGTTGTTGTCTGTCTGGTGTTAAAACTTTACAGCTTCACCGGTTAGTCATCGGTCTCTCTTCATGTTTACTTTCTGCTTCAACGTGACTAATAGCTCTGCAGTTTTTAATCACGTATTGAAAACAAAAAAACATGAATCATGCAACACAAAGTCACTGTGCATTATTGCATCACGATGAATCACTCTCATTACTGAAGTTTTTCTTTTTGTTGGACGTTTTCCCACCCCGGCCTGATGTACTGTAGGTAGCGTACAGTACAGTAGCATCGCAGCAACAACATCCATCATCATTACACTCCTGCTGCCATGTGGTGGTTGCTATAGCAACAGCCAGACATTAGGTCGACTACGAGGGTCATCGTGTGAACTCATCTGTGGAGAGCTTTGAACTGCTTCTGAATTATGGCTTAAGGAATATGTTAATACATGTGAGACTTGAAACTGCATCTCCTCAACGCTGTCACATCTTAGCGTGGAGTATCATGTGACACGCTAGAGTCATAATAATAATAAACAGAAATCATACAGAATGCAGTATTTTCTTTCCCTTAATTGAGATTAAAAAGGATATTTATCTTTAATTCAACAGTGGCTAGTGGATTTGTGAGGCGCAGTGATGATTTGAGCTAAATGCTGATGTTTAGCATGTCTAAGCTGCGTCCCAAACGGGATACTTTTTACTTTTAGTACGTACTGTTGCATGCAGTATGAATGCAATTGGAGCATACTACTTTGTCAAAACATTGCACCTTGAACTTTGATCCTCTTGTTCGTATATCTGCTGTATGTGATATCTGTCAATGAGCTGGTAATTAGCACAAAACTATTAGACAAATTGAAACTTTGACCTGATGATGGCGCTAAATGAAAAGTCAGTGGATCACCAAAGTTATAATAATTCATCCTGAGAGGGACATGAATGTCTGAACCACATTTCACAGAAATAGGATAACGCCTGTATTGAATTTGGTACATAGAGATATTAAACAATAAAATATTAATGTATAAAACTAAAATAAGAATAGAAATAGAATCTTAAACAGAACAATTAACAATTAAAGGTACGGTAAAAGTGACACTGGAGGGATGTGATTAGTAGCAGCAAAGTCAGCAAGGTATAGTGTACTGTATGTTTACAATGTACACCAGAATAATATAAATATATATTATTATATATAATATAAAGTAATGATAGTAGTTGTCTTAATTGTATTTTTTATAATTAATTATTAATTGTATTAATATAGAAATATAGTATATAATGTACTAAAACAGTGTAACATATTAACATAATATAGTATAATATTTTATGGGATATAATATATCATATAAAGTGAAATGTAATATAGTATAGAATAATAATATTATAATAATCTAGTATATAATATTTATAGTATAATATATAACAACATATTTAAATCAGTCCATCAGATAGATATTACACTAAAAACCACAAATATAAACCTCATGATGGCGCTAGAGAGAAAAAAGAATAAGAACGAGAAACTAAATATTACACATCAGTCATTTAATACGTGGTCAAAGAGTCACACTTTGATTATTCTGAGTTTTAATGTGTTTTTGCGTTTTGATTTCTTCATGAGCGTATAAATACTGTACAACACAACCACCTACAGTAACTCCTCTGTTTTCTCTCTACAGCTGATGTAAAGCAGTTCAAGGTCAAAGGTCAAAGACTGCCGTCCTCTCACCTGCACTTGGACCCAAGAGCCATTAAACAGGTACATATGGTACGATGCCTCCTGCTGCTTCTCACTCCCACTGTCCTTTAACTCTTCATCTCATGTTGGTTCAGCTTCATCTCTGAGGTTGTATTTCCTTTAATCACCCAGGAGCTCGTGCTTTCATCCTTCTGTCTGTTAGTTAGAGGGGAAAGCTTTAGTGGACCGTTGTAGACATTTATGGATGACAAGTTCTTGATTGTTTAATGGAAGTTGGGTTATTTTGTTCTGTTAATCAGTAACGAGTGAAGTATCATCCCACCGACCGCTGATCAGTTTCAGTCGACAAAGAAGCGGCAGGAACCGTTAACTTAACATCTCTTCACCATGTTTGAATAAGTATTCAGATTTAGGAGTCATTATTTCTGCAGCTTCTTCAAATCTCATACACGATTGTCGCCATTTTTATTATACTCCCGCGACAACGTATTCGGGGGTATATAGCGCTCCGCGTGTCCGTCCTTCCGTCCTTCCGTCCTTCCGTCCGTTCGCGTCACACTTTCGTTTCCGTAGCAGAACTCGAGAACTATTTAACTTAGGAACTTCAAATTTGGTCTGATGGTTGACAGTTTGGTCTAGTTGTGCCTTTTAGAAGTCCAGGGTGCTCAACATTTTTTACATTTTGGTAAAAGAAATTAGATTTTTTTCGACTTCAATTTCGTTTCCGGAGTAGAACTCAAACTCTTGTCTTCTACTGACTTCATTCTGAGGAAGATGAGCTAATAACAAGCTAGATTGTGCTCAATAGATTAATTCCATTAGTTCCAAAAGGGAAAAACCTTTGGCCCTACTTTAGTAGGGGTCAGGCAGTGAGCGGGGGGGAGATGTGAGCCATGCTCACTTTTGATTGTTCCATCATTATTTTTCATGGATGTAACAAGGTAGCTTTAGGAAGAGCTGCTTGGTCGAGTGTGTTTACAACCCCGAACAGCCATCAGTGAGCACAACAAATCACTGCACACAGATCAGAGCTGTGGGAAGTGATTTAGAGGTCTGGAACCAGGATATCTGTCTGTACACTGATTTTTGTTTTATGCCTTCGTGCCGGCGTCAGACATGGCCATTATGTTTCTTCAAATTTGGAACAAACGTCCACTTGGACTGGAGGATGATTAGAATTTGGTGGTCAAAGGTCACTGTGACCTCACAAAACACATTCTGGCCATAACTCAAGAATTCATATTCTAATTATGACAATTTCTGCAACTTGACTGGACTTGTTAGTCAGTGTTAGTGTTTATTTATGCAGTTTTACTAGAAGAGCAGTCTGTGATTGACTGCTGCAGTCTGGAATGTGTTTTATCTCCTCGCTGCGTGGACCGAACCAGCTGGTGGTGAAACATGCAGCACACACATGTGGTCATGACCACGTAATTATACGCACACACGTGAAAGCGTTTCAGTGTGTGACTGCAGCAGATGGCGAGCTCGACTGTTCAGTCCTCAGCCCTCTTTACATTTAAAAGATTGTTTCACTGTGTTTATTTCCCCTCGTCATTAAAACGCTCATCAGATGTTTGAACCGCATATTTATCACAGATTTTCCTTCTGTCTTTATTTCAATTAAATAAATGAATAGTATTCACAGTAAGTGAATCAGACAGTTTAACAGTGGTGGAAGACAGATCTTTAGTGATGTTAAAGGGACTATTTGTAACTTTCAGAATGTCTTGTTAACAGCGACACCTGTGGCCGTTAAGTCAGCGAAAGTCAGCGTCGGGCTCGCGCTTGCTCGCTCTACATAGACATGAACGAGCATCGCTCAAAACAATGAGGCGACACACGTCAGCTAAAAGCACAATATCACTCTATATTTCAGCTGCTTGGCAGTAATGTTAGCTGACCAGACGAAGGTCTCTCCATGAATCACTGCTGATCCTAGTGTTGGCTTTTCCTGCTTCAGCTGAAGAGAAACATTATTGTCTCCCGACTGCGCCTGCAGGGAGACACTGACACCCGGTCGGAGACGACAACGTTCCTCTTTGCGGAGCCCCGTCACTTCACAAGACACGGGAAACCTCTGTTGGTCTGGAGGAGCTGCAGCAGTTATTTCTGCACAAACGTCCACATTCACGAGATATTCTCAGAGCTAAACTAACTCTTCTGCAGTGTGTAGTGAGCAGCATGCACGTCTAGAGGTGGAGTGAGACAGTGAGAACGCGCGCGGTGTGTGAGTGAAGGCAAGCAGGCAGAGGAGCAGAGATTCCGGTCACGCGAGCGCGCATATGCGAGCGTGCATATGGGAAACCGACCCGGTAGATTTATACGTGCAAGAAGTTACAAACAGACCCTTTAAGTAAAAGCACTTGCTGGGGGAGAGAGAGTCATATTATTATATATATCATATTATTTGAATGTTATTACTGATGTTTTAACACATAGGAGCATTTTAATGTTACAGCTGATGGAGGTGGAGCACATTTTAACTACTTTATATACTGCTGGATTGTTTAATCTGCAGCACAGTGTCATATTTCATAAATTCATCACTTATTTGTTTGTAAAATCTTAATCTGTAAAGTAACTAAAGCTGTCAAAAAAAAAAGTTACAAATATAATATTTTCCCATTTCCCTCAAAAACGGTAAAGGAGTCGAAGTTTGGGCTTCTCATGATTAAAATCTGAGATAAGGTTTATGAATTAATGGACCAGTAGCGGAGAAAGTGTTGAAATAAATAAGTGTATTCTTCCTTCTACTCCTTTTTGAACATGTAAAATTTAAATTGAGTTGTTTATGATCATTTATGATCATTTATGTGTAAAGGTTTATCTTTCATTTCATTTGGCTGACGGAAAATAAAATATAAACAAACACAATAAGTTAACATAAATGAAAGTGTCATCATAACCCTCTAAAGCAGCCTTCAGTTTGACCAACAGAGAGATGAGGATGACGTCGTCGTCCTCCTCTTCCTCACGTCAACATTAATAAGAGCTCCGGACTAACAGGCTGGAAAAGCAGAACCCGCGGCGCTGACTAAAACATGACATGTGTGCCAATAGTGAGTCATGTAGTATTTTAGGAATGTCTTAAATAATTAATAAACGACTTTTAAACTCTATTTTAGGAAACAACGTGTCCGAATGTGCACAGTCAGCGCATCATTACATCACTTTCACCTCAGTTCAACTTGTAAAACGACATCATGTTCACTCTCACGGGACGTCTGCGTCACTCCACTTCAGACGTTTTATCACAAATGAGCCAACTGATATTCATTTCACACAAACTACCATTCATTTTTAATCTAATTACATTTAAATCACAAAAAAATGAATATAAAGATCTTCTTCTATAGGTAACATCACAGCCTTTATAGTGTTTTATGAAACTCTGCTGCAGATGTAACAATAGAAGAACGAGGCTCGTGTATTCCCAGTGAAAATGACCTTAATCTAGCGTCTAATAATCAATAACTGTCTCTGGAGGGCGGCTACAGACCGATACCGCGCCTGGACTGTCTAAACAGGTCAGACAGTGGACAGCTCCTGGTGCTGAAATCAGGTCAAAACTTAACCAGATGAATGCCGTATTGCTCTCTGAATATGAGAAAAACACAACTTTTTACAACACCTGTTTTTGGAAAAAGACTTTATGAAAAAGATTCAAACCTCTTTCAGCGTCGTCCTGTTGGAAAGTTTCTCTGAGAAAAGAGTCCTCATCTTTATAGTCTTTTCTCCCATAAAGGTGAAATATTAAAGACATTAAAGCAGAACATAAATCCCATCTATATTTTCAAGAACACCTAATTCACCTAAAAGCTAGAGTGAAGATCCTGGTATCATATGAAACTAGTAAACCTGATGAATCCATCGGTACCAACCATGTCATGCTAGCTTGACACAAAGGAGGTTAAATAACGCTCCAAACTTACGCTAAATTTTGGCGAGGAAAAACTGTCATGTCCATTTCCAAAGGGGTCCCTTGACCTCTGACCTCCAGATGTGTGAATGTAAATGGGTTCTATGGGTACCCACGAGTCTCCCCTTTACAGACATGCCCACTTTATGATAATCACATGCAGTTTGGGGCAAGTCATAGTCAAGTCAGCTCACTGACACACTGACAGCTGTTGTTGCCTGTTGGGCTGCAGTTTGCCATGTTATGATGTGAGCATATTGTTTTATGCTAAATGCAGTACCTGTGAGGGTTTCTGGACAATATCTGTTATTGTTTTGTGTTGTTAATTGATTTACAATAATACAAATATACATACATTTGCATAAAGCAGCATATTTGTCCACTCCCATGTTGATAAGAGAATTAAATACTTGACAAATTTCCCTTTAAGGTACATTTTGAACAGATAAAAAAATGTGTTATTAATTTGCGATTGGAAAATTGGAATAAAATACATTATTCAACAAAGGTAAAGGCTAAATCCAGCTTTTGTAGGTTATGAAATGCAGCTCTCTATAGGTTATAATGTGAACTAGGAGTTATTTCTACTCTGAAGAGAAATGATAATAGATGTTTATCTCACATTGTTATGATGTACAGTATATCTTCAGCAGCAGTATGAGAGTCCTGGGAGCTCTTCAGGTTTCAATGCTGAGTGTTTAAAATGTCCTCCACGGCAGTAACTTCTACAGCACAGATAGTAATGAAGCAAATGAGACTTTATTGACCCAAACCGGTCGGAGAGGCTCACTGAAGTAGTCCATGATTTGGCTAATTAAACTGAATTGCTGTTGACCCCTTGAGAGCTTCATTTCTTCTCCACTTCTTTACCTCCACATCTGTTTAGCATTCAGAGCAGCAACGTCAGTCCATACGGACCTTTGAGAGAGGCTTACACCACCTCCACCTCCACCTCTGTGTATTCTCCCCCCACCTGCTTTTATTTGGCATGCATCTCAGGGCCTTCACGAAATCAAAGTGTGTGAAAGAAGATAATTTGATGTGTCCCATGCGTGGCTCTATTTATGGTTATGAGGCTCGGTGGCGGTCCCTCAAAGGGAGAAACTGTCCACGTGACTGGTTTTCATAACAGGTATAGCGTTCAGCCAGGATAGAGAGAGCAGGGAGTGGTAATAATTACCTCTCTGAAAACACCCCCCCCCCCCCCCCCCTGAGGCTCGCTTTGTCCAACATTTCTCTTCTCCAGCTTTTCTCTCCCAACTTCACAACTAAAATGAATTAAAGTCAAAAATCGTTCGTTCAATTTGCTGAAGTTTCTTTCTAACAGACTAAAAAGCTGATTTGATTCAGAGCAGAACTGGCTGAGCTAAGCTGAGCTGAGCTGAGCTGAGAGATTCGAGGTCGTTGAGTCCAACAGATTCTTGATTTTTTTTTTTCCCAGCACAATTAAAAAAGATATTGATTTGGTGATTTAAAAAGTACTCTTTCTAAGCTGTTTTAAAGCTGCTTTAATCGATTTTTGGACACCAGGAAGCAAAATAACTTTCTCTCTTTGGGTTTCTGGTAAACGCAGAAAATCTCTGTGCAAAAGGAGAAGACAAGAAGAAAGTATAAGACTTGTAGTATTCTCTATTTTTCCTCATTGTTAACAAATCCCATGAAAAGATCACAACTAGCAATGTGTTAGTTCATCTCTCAATACTACCGAAGAGCATACACAGCAGAGCTATGCTTCCACCATTTTGGACTGAAAGCGACTACCGGACGCCAGTAAAACGTCCGCCTACAAAGTGCCGTACAAAAGTAAAACTAAATCAGTCGTCAGTTGAGTAGGCGGTCCTTAATGTGGCCTAGGTCACATCCACTGCTAAAACAATGTGATCATATGTGGCCCAGAGCAGCTCTAAATGTGGTCAGAGCAATCGGATCTCAATGCGTCTTGAGTGCGTTCACACCTGAGCTGTCCACTTGTGAACTTGTTTGGCGATAGCCAAAAAAACGAGATGGAGACGGCCAAAAACCAAGATGGCGACGACCAAAATAATAATTTTTAATAAAAAAAAATTCTGAAAAAAAGTCAGAAAAATGTCGTAAAAAAAAGTCGTAAAAAAGAAAAAAAAAGTCAAAAAAAAGTTTTAAAAAAAAGTCAGAAAATTAAGTTTTAAAAAATGTCCGAAAAAAAGTCGGAAAAAAGTAAAAAAAAAAATGACAGAAAAATAAGTTTTAAAAAATTTCAGAATTTTTTTTTTTTTTTTAAATGTCACTTTTTTTTTAAAAAGTAAAAAAAAAAGTTTTAAAAAATAGTAAAAAAAAAAGTCAGAAAATTAAGTTTTAAAAAATGTCAGAAAAAAAGAAAAGTCAGAAAAATGTCGGAAAAAAAGTCAGAAAATAAGTCAGAAAAATAAGTTTTAAAAAATTTCAGAATTTTTTTTTTTTTTAAATGTCACATTTTTTTTTTTTAAAGTAAAAAAAAAGTTTTAAAAAAAGTCAGAAAAGTAAAAAAAAAAAGTCAGAAAATTAAGTTTTAAAAAAAGTCAGAAAAAAAGTAAAAAAAAAAAAGTCAGAAAAATGTCCTTAAAATACCCGAAAAGCAAGTATATCTCCTGAATACAGGCTTACAGCATACAGCCCATGGGTGTATTAGAAGATAATAAAAGTGATGAATTAAATATGTCTGACAAATGTCAAAAAAAAATGTTTTTAAATTATTTAAAAAAAAAAAAATTGTCAGAAAAAAAGTAAAAAAAAAAAGTCTGAAAAATGTCAGAAAAAAAAAGTTAAAAAACAAAAAAGTCAGAAAAATGTCGGAAAAAAAGTAAAAAAAAAAAAAATGACAGAAAAATAAGTTTTAAAAAATGTCAGATTTTTTTTTTTTTTTAAATGTCAGATTTTTTTAAAGTAAAAAAAAAAAGTTTGAAAAAAAGTCAGAAAAAAAGTCAGAAAAAAAGTTAAAAAAAAAAGTCAGAAAAATGTCCTTAAAATGCCCGAAAAGCAAGTATATCTCCTGAATACAGGCTTACAGCATACAGCCCATGGGTGTATTAGAAGATAATATAAGTGATGAATTACAGCCAATAATATCCATTATTACAGACATACAGCTAGCAGGAAGCTGGCAGAACCCGATATGTCATATTAGCGTGCAAGGCGGTGCAGTCCCGTGGGTAAATTTAACTACTTTTATGTCATCATTATTAAATGAGGGCTATTTAAGTGTTCGTACTGGGAAGTTGATTTACCTAAAAAAAAAAAAAATGATTCTCTGATTTACAGACATCTCTTAATACATCCATGGACTCATTGGCCTTTTCAGTCCGAAATGGTGGCAGCGCTGTTGTTGTGTCTATACTCTTTAACATGGAGGTCTTTGGGGATTGAGTCATTTTTGGAGCCTCAAGTGGCCATTTGAGAAACTGCAGTTTTTGGCACTTGCGTTGGTTTCATTTCTCAGCACCGGAGATTGCCACATCTTCAGAATATCAGGACCCATACAGAATAGCAGCAACCACACACCAGTATACCTGAGATTTCCCACCATCAATACCAGTCTCCCTCTTCTCTCGTTACTGATGTAAGGATGCAGAAAGATTAAATCCACCGGGGTTCATCCCTCCGTCCTCGTTCAACGCTGCACCGCTCTGATGGATGAAGGCAATCTGAGGAAACACACTTCTGTATACGCTGCACTTCCCTCTCAGCCCCTCTGACTCTGTGATTTATTGGACCGGAGCGTCCTGTCACTGGTGGGTAATCTCTGCAGGAGCAGTTACTCAGTGTGGCTGTGGGAAGCCTGGAGGATTCACACTGGGATCTGGTTCCACTGCTGCAGTGTGCTGACTGTGCAGTCCTCCACACTGTGGGCTGCTGGCTGCATTGTAAAAGCTAATAAAGGTGTCACATGCAATGAGTGTCAAGTAAAACTGAAGTGAAATATTTCATGATTTTGTTAACTTTTTCAACACTAGACCATGGGATGGGAAAAAAGTTGAATCATACACTTATAGGGACTTTTACTTTGGAAAGTATCTAATTTAATCCAGTGAAAATGTTTGAATTTCAGCATGTATGTAGTTAGAGATGTCCTGAAGTCAAATATATCAGTCATTGTCAGACATTATTTATAGTTTTTTTATACTTTCAATCAATCTTATTTCCATAGATGTATTTTGTATTTACAGTTTCCTTTGTTAACACCTTATTTTGAAAACCGGACGTAGCCACACGTGTATACTTCCGCTAACTTTGCCAAGTCCGTCGCTAGCTCTCCCGTCAGCTCCGTTCTCTTTATCCATCCATGGTCAGCTCCATCGGGGCTGTTTGAATGCAGAGAACATAAATGTCAGTATATAGGTGCTCTACAGTTCTAGCGTCGACCCATTTGACCACGGAGGCGAGAGCGACGGCCGGCTTGACCGCCTCGCGATGTGTAACGTTTCCTGCTAACTTTTTCGGACATTTTGCTGACATTTTTCTGCCTTTTTTCGCCTTTTTTCTGACATATTTATGACATTTTTCAGACTTTTATTCAGACATATATCGGCCTTTTTTCTGACATATTTCTGACTTTTGTTTGAACATATTTCGGCCTTTTTTGGGAAATATTTTGGGCCATATTTGGGACATTCTTTGGCATTTTTTGGGCCTTTTTTTGGACATATTTCAGCCTTTAAAAAAAAAAACTCAGCCATAATCCGGCTTTTTTTCAGATCTTTTTTCAGCCTTTGTTCTGACTTATTTTCGGACATATTTTGTGCTTTTTTAGAAGCATGCAGCTTTAGCCGTGATGTCTAGCTCTGCTTTTCCTGTCAATGTGTGAAACCCAAAGTGTTTCCATCCTTTACTGGATTTAACATGTGAGGGTGCAGCTCGTATCCACGCTGACCCTCCAACATTTTCTACTTTCTCGCTTCAGCTTTGTCTTTCTTGAAACAGATATGACGTCACTTTACTTTAAAAACTAGCCGTTGGCAGGTGCGGTAAACATTTCCATGGTAACAGCAAGCTCCACCTATCAGAGACATCGCTGTTACACTTTAAGATTGTGGGTAGTGTGGTACTTCTCCATGACATTGCGAATAAAACATATTTTTCTTGTGGCTTCTACAGGAGCATAAATCATCGTAGCTCGTGGTGAGTCTACCTTGGATGGTTATCCAAATCTTCCATTCAGAATATGAATGTGATTTTCACCTCCGTAACCTCACTGTTGATCTCTATACGTTTACATCTGCTGTATAATGAGGCCGTCCCAGTGTGAGCTGATCAAACACCTGGAGAGTCTCCAGTGTTTTGGCTCACAGTAAACTGCTGCAGGATTATTGAATCCAAGCGGAGCGATTCTCCATGACTGCAGAGAGCAGAAGGGAATTATTTGTGGCCATTCTCTGTCTGGCTGCGTGAAATTACCCAGCTGCCCCCGGACCTATTTTTGAAAGGAGCCACAGCTGCTGAATGGGACCTGAGCACCACTTTGTGCTGCTGTGAATGTGTGTGAGTGTCTTTGTGTTGAAGGTAGACCTGCATCTCTGTGACAGAAACCAGCATTAAGATACAAGCATACTTCTGATTGTTCAGCCTGAACTAAAGGAACAGTCACTCAGGTTACTCAGGGTGAAAAACACCACCACAGAAACACAGATTTATCTCCCTGATGCAGGGCTCGGTCCCTTCAAACACATTTGATCTGATAGAGTTTGGAGTAACGACAGATACGTGGACTTTTGGTGAGAAAAGAAAAATAACAAATGCCCCAGAAAAACAACAACTGTTTTACGTGAAAAGTACCGTAATGTACTAAATCAGCTGATTAGACTGTTATCAGTCACTATAAGCCCCATAGATGTGGGTCAGTAGGGGCCTACTACACCCACTAGTATGTTTTTATCATCTATTCACATGGTTGATCACCAGAAGAAGGTAGGGAATGTAGTTATCTCTGTGTTTGTAGTTATTTTAACCCAAAGCACTATGTTTTCCCCCTAAAAAAGTGTTTTTTGTTGCCTAAACCTAAAGAAGTTGTAATTTTTATTACCTAAACCGAAAGATGTTGTAGTTTTGTTCACTAAACCTAAATAAGTTGTAGTTTTGTTCCCTAAACCTTAAGAAGTTGTAGTTTGTATTGCCTAAACCTAAATAAGTTGTAGTTTTGTTGCCTAAACCTAAAGAAGTTGTAGTTTTTGTTGCCTAAACCTAACAACGTTGTAGTTTCGTTCCCTAAACCTAAAGAAGTTGTAGTTTTCATTGCCTAAGCCTAAAGAAGTTGTAGTTTTGTTGCGTAATCCTAATGAAGTTGTAGTTGTATTGCCTAAACTTAAATAAGTTGTAGTTTTGTTGCCTAAACCTAAAGAAGTTGTAGTTTTTATTGCCTAAACATAAATAAGTTGTAGTTTTTGTTGCCTAAACCTAATGAAGTTGTAGTTGTATTGCCTAAACCTAAAGAAGTTGTTTTTGTTGCCTAAACCTAAAGAAGTTGTAGTTTTTATTGCCTAAACCTAAATAAGTTGTAGTTTTGTTGCCTAAACCTAAAGAAGTTGTAGTTTTTATTGCCTAAACCTAAAGAAGTTGTGTTTTTGTTGCCTAAACCTAAAGAAGTTGTAGTTTTTGTTGCCTAAACCGAACAAAGTTGTAGTTTCGTTCCCTAAACCTAAAGAAGTTGTAGTTTCGTTCCCTAAACCTAAAGAAGTTGTAGTTTTTATTGCCTAAGCCTAAAGAAGTTGTAGTTTTGTTGCCTAAACCTAAAGAAGTTGTAGTTTTTATTGCCTAAACCTAAAGAAGTTGTAGTTTTTATTGCCTAAACCTAACTGTCTTTTTTGCCTAAACCTAAAGAAGTTGTAGTTTTTGTTGCCTAAACCGAACGAAGTTGTAGTTTCGTTCCCTAAACCTAAAGAAGTTGTAGTTTTTATTGCCTAAGCCTAAAGAAGTTGTAGTTTTGTTGCCTAAACCTAAAGAAGTTGTAGTTTTTATTGCCTAAACCTAACTGTCTTTTTTGCCTAAACCTAAAGAAGTTGTAGTTTTTATTTTATTTATTTTCAAGGTTTTTTATCGAAGTTAGATATTCCAGTATTGTGACAACACTATTAAATACATTCGTTGCTTAAACCTCTGTGATTTTATGTGAAAGTTTTAACGCAGGACTTTTACTTTCAATGGAGTATTTTTATTCTGTGGTATATCTACTTTTACTTAAGTGAATGATTTGAATACTTATTCCTCCTCTGCTAATCTGCCGTCATACAACAAACAGCTTCAGGGTGCTAATTACCAACTTTTATGTGTTCATGATCATTGTGGTACAGTTTGATTTGTTTATAAAATGTTATAAATTCAAATTTACAAATATTTAATCACTTATATCTTACATTTTAATCAACAATATTTTAATTTCAATATGAGAGTTTCATCTGATGAACTAAAGAGAAATAAAAGACAGCGTTTACATCAGTCATCGGTGGCAAAATGGCCATTCTTTCCTTTTTTTCAACCCTTTTAAGAGCACGCTCATCGCTGCTGATGTCTCCTGCTGAGCTGAGGAGAAAATTACAGCCTTTACACTTCGTACATGTTTCTCTTAGAAAGCCTGTCAGTCTCTGAAAGTTTAACGTCTGAAGAAGAAGAACGTTTCTGAGATTAAAACCGCAGCTGGTGTGAATTCTAAACAGCGGAGAGTTTTCTTCTATAACAGCTGTTTCATGTAATTATAATTGTAGTAATTTAATTATGATTGATTAAATCATGATTACTTGTAATTGTGACAGCTGTTTTTCTTTTTTTGCATTTATGGCCCCTGTTGGTTTAATCAAGACGTCTGTTTCTGCCTCCATCTTTGTAATTACGGCGGTGATTGCAGTAAATGTGACAGTAATCATGTTTTCTGTGACGCCGCCACAATGCTTGTTGTTGTTTCTCTGACAGCTCTTCGTGTATTCTTGTTTGTCCGTCTTTGTTCACAATCACATGTCTATCTGCGTTATTGTTAATTGTGCTGACATGAGTGATTTACAAAGATGTGCTAATAATGCTGAGTGCATGTGCAGACAACACGGCACACACATGCCCTTATTTTATTAACCCTGACCTCACCCAAAGACGCGGCAATTACCCAGAGTGCACCGGCAGCCGCAAAACCTGCGTTTAATTGCAGTGAGAGCAGAGCAAGCCGGCGTTTTACTCCATTAAAGTAAAAGCTCCATACAGAGTGGTTAAATTAGCAGTAAATACACATTTACACAGCTGAGAGCTCGCCACAGTCACACAAAGAGCGAGATGGTAAATAAGCAGGAATTACTGGTGTTAACCGGCACGTCGGCGGCGTTAAAAGGGAGCATCAGAGGACGGCTGCTGGTTTTAATCTCAGAGACCTGGGTACCACCAGGACACAACACAACTCACCTTCCTACAGTTTATTTAAAGCTATGTTGGTTTTAATTGTATATTTTCAAACAGACAAAATCTAATTACGTACAGAATGCATTGCACAAAGATCAGGGAAATGTAGACAATATAAAAGTACAATAAAAAATACATAAATATAGGGATGTCACAATACCAGAAACTTAGTCGTCCATACCTGAAATTCCACGATTCTTGATACCAATTCCAGTACCAAGGTAAAAAACAAAAGTAAAACAATAAATCCCATGTACTTCAACATCCACTCCTTTATTACAGTTTGCATACTGCTTTTTGCAAATTAATTATGAATCCCTGATGATCCGCCTCCAGTTTCTCGCCAAAATCAAAATTTTACAAGATAACATTTGAACACAACGCTCCAAACTTACGCTGAATTTTGGTGAGGAGAAACTGTCATGTCCATTTTCAAAGGGGTCCCTTGACCTCTGACCTCCAGATCAGTGAATGTAAATGGGTTCTATGGGTACCCACGAGTCTCCCCTTTACAGACATGCCCACTTTATGATAATCACATGCAGTTTGGGGCAAGTCATAGTCAAGTCAGCACACTGACACACTGACAGCTGTTGTTGCCTGTTGGGCTGCAGTTTGCCATGTTATGATTGGAGCATATTGTTTTATGCTAAATGCAGTTTTTTTTGCAAATTAAACAACAGCATACGTATTTACTGTACAGCAGGGGTCTTCAATGTTTTTCAGGCCAAGGACCCCAAACTGATGGAGAGATGGAGCAGGGACCCCCTACTATATATATTGTATAAAGTTGTGTTTTATATTAAACTGGGCTTAGTGCCATGTATAAATGTACCTTGTTATTGTGCATTCAATACTAAGCTATTCAAATAATACACAGGTTCATATATTCATGTTTTTATTTTAAACATGTGCAAGGTACAGTGAGTAGGGGGACCATGCCACTGCCATTTATAAACATACCTTGTTAACTGATACCAATGCCAATATCAACAATGTCTATCAATTGCATGATATTACTTCTGCCTCCATTTATCTGTTCGCTACAATATGTTGGATTCATGTTAATGTGTATTTAAAGACATTTCAATTTGTGGGGGGGGGAATAAAAGAGAAAAAAATGGTCTAATCAACCAAAAATTAATATAAAATAATAATAATAAAATACTAATAATTAAAAATAATAATAATGAGAACATTTCGCGACCCCCCAGCAGTACCTCTGCGGACCCCCTATGGGTCGCGGACCTCCTGTTGAAGACCTCTGCTGCACAGTACTAAGGCTGTCAATCGATTAAAATATTTAATCGCGATTAATCGCATGATTGTCCATAGTTCATTTTGATTAATCGCAAATGAATCACACATTTTTTATCTGTTCAAAATGTACCTTAAAGGGAGATTTGTCAAGTATTTAATACTCTTATCAACATGGGAGTGGACAAATATGCTGCTTTATGCAAATATATGTCTGTAAAGGGGAGCCTCGTAGGTATCTATAGAACTTTGACCGTCCTTTGGAAACTCTCTGTTGACCCGTCCATCCACCTGACCTCCTCCCTCTGCAGACTAACATCACCTCCTTCCTCATAGAGCCACTGGAGAGCTTTATTACTGGACCGTACAGTGATGTGGACGCTTATATTAAAGCTTCATCAAATCAAACGAGTCTCAATGTTTATCAGAAATAAGGACATTTTAACGTGCTCATTCAAAAAGCTCATATTGGACTAAATGAGTGAGCTCCCTCACAGCCGTCGTACTTTTGATTAAATGTGCAATTATTAAACTGTGACAGGTGGCTGCATGTTAGTTTTAACTGGTAAACACCATCAGGGACCATAAGTGCACAGTTGGTCCTCTTCACACCCCCCACCGATGGCCCAACATGTCCTCCTCACCAGCAGCAGCAGCAGCAGCAGCGTCCCTCCATGTGTCGACCGATCCCACGGGGACAGGCTGTCAGTGTCACGTCCTCAGAACTGACAAAAACTGTGACTGACGATGTCTCATCATGTTTCTCTGTCCGGCTTCTCGTGTTTGCTCATATCGACCGCAGATAACACTCCGATGTAGTCAGAGAGTCTGCGGGAACTTCATGGAACATAAAGTTACACTATGTGCTTTTTACGTTTGTGCATGCTGTAAGTTTGTTATAAATATCCGTGTTGTCATTTAAGAAACTTCAGCCATCTTTGATCTTAAAATAACCTTTAAAATCACAGGAAATGTTTTATTGAATCGTGTTGAATTAACTCAAACAGCCTCAACATTTTGGATTGGGACATAAGTAGAGCTGCAAGAAACAATCATTTTCATTATCAGTTAATCTGATGATTATTTTCTGGATTCATCGACTAATTGTTTTGTCCATGGATTGTCAGAAAATTGTTCAATGTAACATGTTCCAATATGGGCCGTCAAAGTGAACATGATAATAACGCGTTAACGCAAATTAGTTTTAACACCACTAATTTCTTTAACGCATTAACTCAACTTGTGATTTTTAGGTTGTAGCGGACTCAGTTTTAAAGCTAGTGTGAAGATACTGACATCATATGAAACCTGATGAATCCATCGGTACCAACCGTGTCATACTAGCTTGTCATGAAGGAGGTTAAATAACACTTGAAATTTACGCTAAATTTTGGTGAGGAAAAACTGTCATGACCATTTTCAAAGGGGTCCCTTGACCTCTGACCTCCAGATCAGTGAATGTAAATGGGTTCTATGGGTACCCACGAGTCTCCCCTTTACAGACATGCCCACTTTATGATAATCACATGCAGTTTGGGGCAAGTCATAGTCAAGTCAGCACACTGACACACTGACAGCTGTTGTTGCCTGTTGGGCTGCAGTTTGCCATGTTATGATGTGAGCATATTGTTTTATGCTAAATGCAGTACCTGTGAGGGTTTCTGTGGTGGAAAAAATCTGCCCGGAATCTGATGTCATGATTGTCGGCCAGCTAACGTTTAATAATTCAGGTTGTGTCGATTTGCCCCGTACAACATCAGGAAGATCAGAAACCTACCTCTCAGAGCACGCAAAACAACTCCTGGTACAAGCTCTTGTAATCTCACGCACTGACTACTGCAACTCCCTACTGGCATGTACATTCACACCTCTGCAGATGATCCAGAACGCAGCAGCAGGACTGGTCATCAACCAACCCAAAACAACACACGTCACTCCGCTGTTCATATCCCTCCACTGGCTTCCTGTTGACGCTCGAATCAAATTCAAAACTCTGTTGCTCGCTTACAAAACAGCAACAAAAACACCTTCCAGGTCTACACTCCCTCATCCAGGTCTACACTCCCTCCCTCCTACCTGAACTCCCTCATCCAGGTCTACACTCCCTCCCTCCTACCTGAACTCCCTCATCCAGGTCTACACTCCCTCCCTCCTACCTGAACTCCCTCATCCAGGTTTACACTCCCTCCTTCCCATTATGCTCGGCCAATGAAAGCTGCCTGGTTCTCCCATCATAACAAGGCTCTAAGTCGCTAGCTAGACTCTTCTCCTCTGTAGTCCCCCGGTGGTGGAACGAGTTACCGAACTCCATTAATTATCTGTCCATTGACTCATTGATTAATTGACTAAACATTTCAGCTCTAATACTCCTTCTATATCTACTACTAGTTGTATTTACTATGTAAACTGAGCATGTTTGTGTGTTTTCAGGGTCAGGGGGAGGTTTCAGCTCGAGGCTCGGCCATGGAGGGGGACTGCCTCAGCTGTATGAAGTACCTCATGTTCATCTTCAACTTCTTCATCTTTGTGAGTTCACGGCTTCCTTTTGCTCTCTTCTTCTTCTGTGGTTTCAGACTGAAAGAAATCATAAAAACAGTCCTGAGAAAATGATAATGACTTTGATTTGTTTCTCAGTATGTCTTTATGATAAAACTGTAAAATGCAGCATCTTTCCTTGTGGTTTCCAGTTGTAAGATAACGATACAGGATGAAACATGAATGACCATGTTGCATTTTAGTTTTTATGGCTCTATCAGTTCTAATGATATTGTACTCACTAATGAGTTTCTGTGAACGCAGCAACATGAAGCTAAAACTTCATCCAACGGGGCGACAAACACAAGCTACAGACCGACTTCCTGCTTCAACTTTGACCCACCGTACTTGCCGTATTTATTTTTACAGGGACAAAGCACACCAGTCAATGTCAGTGTAAATGTGCCAAGGGTTAGATAAAACAATAACACAACAATAAAACAAACAATATGTTAAAATCAGAGGAGAGTCGGCTATAAAAATGTGAAAAGAGTGAGACAGGAGGGGAGTGTTTGGATATCTGAACCCTCCAGTCCAGTAAATATCTGAAGTACTATAGAAATCCCTCTGACTGAATAATGAACCCTCTCTGTCCCAGCTTGGCGGCTCCTTCCTGCTGGGTGTTGGCGTCTGGGTGCTGGTGGACCCGATGGGCTTCAGGGAGATCGTGGCGGCCAACCCGGTGCTGTTCACCGGCGTCTACGTCATCCTGGCGATGGGCAGCATGCTGTTCCTGCTGGGCTTCCTGGGCTGCTGCGGAGCCATCCGGGAGAACAAGTGTCTGCTGCTCTTTGTGAGTCGATCATCTACTGATCGGAGGGATTTACTGCTTTTATTGGCACTAGAGCTGTCAATCAATTAAAATATTTAATTGTGATTAGTCCATACTTAATTGGGATTAATCACATTTTTTATCTGTTCAAAATGTACCTTAAAGGGAGATTTGTAAAGTATTTAATACTCTTATCAACATGGGAGTGGGCAAATATGCTGCTTTATGCAAATGCAAAAGTTGGGAATTACTGTTAAAGGCCTGTTTAATTGGTATTATATTGAAGTGTTATGATTTCATATCAGCTTATAGATAGTGGTTAAAGTGAGTTAGAGTCAATGTCAATCCTCCATTACATCCCTGTTGGTTATATAAGAGCAGAGAGAAACAGTACGAGTGCTCCATCTAGAGGAGCAAATCTGCAAGATATTATTACTGCCAGTGTTTATTTATTCAACCTTTACTTCACCAGACAAATGATTCTTCACAGCCAGTGAATGAGACTTCTATTCAAATATATTCATGACTCATATGGAGTCATAATACAGCGTTTGTTTAGACAGTCTGTGCAGAGTATTATTATTATTATTGGAGTATTATCGCCTGATTAACACTGACTGTTGTTTCTGTCTCTACTGGTCTCAGTTCTTCATGCTCATCCTCTTCATCTTCCTGGCCGAGCTGGCAGCCGCCATCCTGGCGTTCCTCTTCAGGGAAAACGTGAGTCCCGTCTCTCGATCGGTTCATCCTCAATGGAGCTCAAAGTTCATCAGTTCAGAGGTCAAAGGCTGAGCTGCTGAAGTTTACCCCTGAATCAAATATAGAGTATAGAAGCAAAGAGACAAAACTACTGTGTCTTTTTGACAACAGCCGCCATTTTTGGACTGAAAACGCTTATTATATTTAGAATATTTTATTGTTCAACGCAGGCCATTTTGGTAGAATATGACAATAGAATAGAAATCATTTTGTTTTACTTTGTATATTTGTAATCTCTGTCAGAATAGAAGTTGAGCAGTGGTTTATTTCCTCATGCTGCCACTACACAGGTAGTTCAGTTTGAACTACTTTTAAGTTGTTGAAGTGAAATTAATTTACGTACTTCTGTTTCCCGAGAGACTTTGACTCTTGCGTCTCGGTGGCCGGGTCCAGCGTTTGAGTCTTCATGTGTGAACGGGGGGGTCGAGGGAGGCTCATGAATATTTGATGCACATTTTATCTTTTATTTAAAAGGTTCAAAAGTTTAACAAAAGGTTGAGATGGAACTACAGGGGCTAAGTGTGTGTTTAATAACAGACCGACCGTCTTAAACCCATTTGTCCGTGTGTATGTATGAGAGTGTGCTTGTGTATGTCGCCTGTTTTTGTCGTTCGTCTCCTGTTTGTCTCACACCGTCTTCCCCCCGAATGTGTAAAGCGTCTTTGAGATCTTTAAAAAGCGCTATATAAGTTTAATCTATTATTATTATTAAAGGGATAGTTTGGGTGTTTTGTAGTACTTCTCCATAGTCAGTGTATTACCTACAGTAGATGGAGTCTGGAGAAACAGACAGGAGTAGAAGCACGGGAGCAAAGTAAAGTTCTGCTGTGGACGGATTTTAGACACCTAACGTGATGCCATTGGGCATTGGGGAAAGAGACGTCTGTAACTCAGCGAATAATTTTTTTTGAGGTGAATCAACTCCCCAATATGAACACTCTAACAGCCCTTATTTAAAAAATTAAGTTTTTAAAGTTGTAAAACACACTAACAGCTGAATCCAGAGTTATTTCCCTTCCTCTGTTCATGTGAATGAGACCCAGACCGAGGCTGGAGCGCCAAGCCGTGACGACGGCGTGACGTTGAGACCCCGTGACCGAGTCATGTGATCGAACGGACGCTACTGTGCATGTTCCATGAGCCCAAGATCCGGGTACTTTTCCGGACGGAAGTCGAGCCGTTTTTGCTTCATGCTCCGCTGAGCAGCTTTCATAGGAATGAACGAGGCCCCGCCTCCAACGCTGTATCCAGTTCTCTTTATACATCCATGGAGCAAGCACCGCGTCAACCTGCGGAGCCTTCACGCACGATGCGAAAGCTGTGATGACGTCATTTTCTGCCGTGTGCACCTCACACGGGCTTCACTACGGCGACCATAAACTCACCTTAACTAACAGACCGATCGAGGCAGCGGTAGACCAACAACTCCCGTGTTCTGTGAGGTCAAATTACTGTTTTTCTCAATGAAGTCTGGTGGCTTTGAAGAGAGCATAGATAACGGCTTCAGTTCCCCGTCAGTACTGACGGCGAGGTAAAGCGGTGAAAATATTCTAAATATAGCGTACACTTAAACTGATGTTGATTTATTTAGGTGTCTAAAATCAGTCCACAGCAGTACTTTACTTTGCTCCCGTGCTGGTACTCCTGTCTGTTTCTCCAGACTCCATCTACTGGAGGTAATACACTGACTATGGAGAAGAACCTCATACAACCACACTGAGAAACACCTGATCTATCCCTTTAAGAGTTGAATGGATCCCTGGTTACTTGTTTACTGTGTTTGTGTCTCTGTCCAGTTAACCAGAGAGTATTTCAGCAGGGAGCTGAAGCGCCACTACCAAGGTCACAACAACACCGACGTCTTCACGTCCACATGGAACGCCATCATGACCACGGTGAAGCATCCATTTTACAACGTTTACCACTTTATACTAAATCAGCCCAGTGTGACCGTCCATGTCTTCAACATGTCCTTCCACGTTGTCTCTGTACAGTTCGACTGCTGCGGCGTCAGCGGCCCCGAGGACTTCGAGGAGAGCCTCTTCAGGCTCCTCAGCCCCAGTAAGACGGTCCCCGAGGCCTGTTGCCAGAGGAACGGTTACCCCGGAGACGTCGGCGTGGAGCAGTGTGTGAGCGGCAGCGTGGTCTTCAGACACAACAAGGTCATCACAGAAAACACTCCACACTCCAGTGCACGTCGTGAGAAATGTACTCACCTCAGGGCAAAACCACCTGGAAGACACTTTAACAAACCTGCCAAGCTTCACCATTTTAACGGGAGACTCCTGTTTTTCCTCGCCTTCTCCCGGTTTCCTCCCGGGGTCACAATTCTCCCGCAATTCTCCTGATTTATGGCAATTTTTCACACCTTTTTTTTCCTTTTCATTATCTAAACATGTTTCTCGTTCTGTACAGCGTGTACCCACCTGTCACTCAAAGCATAGACGCCCTTAATTATGTATAAATTTAAGCTTTAATATAATTTAAACGGGTGAGTTATATAAAACTTCACCCCCGTACAGTTGTCATGAACGAGGAAATTTGGCTATAGAGACCAAAACCGTTTTTTGTACCAGGCTGTAAACACGTTTATTTCTGCTGTAAAGTTGGTCATTTTAACGTCGAGGTCTGTGGAGATTGATCCGTTTTAGAGCCTCAAGTGGCCGTTTGAGGAACTGCAGTTTTTGGCACTTCCGCTTGGTATTTAGTAAGAATTTTTATTTATTTTTTAGTAACATTTCTTTTATTTAGTTAATAAATATTCCTGAGTTCATTAATTAATGAGTTGTAGTATTGATATATTTAATTAAAGTAAAGACTTGAGGTACTTCTGCCATCTATGAAACATATTGTTTCATAATTAGGGATGCACCGATTTTTCAAACCGAGTACAAGTACAAGTACTTACATTTGGGAACTCGCCGATACCGAGTATCGATACGAGTACTTCTCTGTGCCAAAAGACCCTCGTTAACAGCCAGCTGGAGGGTGTGAGCGACACACGGCAGGCTGGGGAGTCCCACATACGAGGCGGTGCGCCGCGACCGGCTCTAGCTCGGCTTGGAAAGGCTCTGGGCGAAGGTTATTCCCGGGGGCCGTGGCCAAAGTGCAAGCAAAACCCCGTGGCGCAATGAAAGTGAGGGCCGGCGCGCACCACAGACCCGTCTCGCCCGCACCGTCGGGGAGGTGGAGCGTGAGCGCGTGCTATAGAACCCGAAAGATGGTGACGAGAGGTTAACGTCACGCTGTCGTAAAGTGGTATCGGTGCCGTTGTATCGGAGCCATTTTGCGAATACGAGTACATGAGCACAGTATCGGACCCGATACTGGGTGCATCCGGGTGCAACCCTACTTGAAAAGAAGTTAATGTGAAATAAAGACACAGATGTTTTTCTTGCTTTCATGCACGTTTAAATACAAACTAGACACAATGTCAGAATAATTAAATATGGTTCATAACCTTTATATATATCTGTGTGTTTGGTTCCTGCAGGGCTGCTACTCCGCGATGGTCGACTACTTTGAGACGTACATTTACACAGCAGGAGCTCTGGCCATCGTGGTGATCACTATTGAAGTACGTAGTCTGTTTTTCTCACTTCTTTATATTAAATCATTTATTGATTGTTCTCATGTGAGGGATTCATGACAGTTGTTGGTCTACCGCTGCATCCATCGGTTAGTTTGTTTGTGTTATCGTGGGACTTTGGTGAATCCGAAACTAACTCTTTAAAACCTCAAAGTCACACAATAACACAGACAAACTAACCGACCGAGGCAGCGGTAGACCAGCAACCCCCGTCTTCTGAGAGGTAAAATTACTGTTTTTGTCAATGGAGTCTGGTGGCTTTGAAGAGAGCATAGATAACGGCTTCAGTTCCGTCGAAAATCTGAGATTTACAGAATAAAATCATAACTGTACGAGAAAGAAAGTCGTAATATTACGTGAATAAAGTCATAACTTTACGAGAAAAAAATAAAATAACACGTAAAATTACCACTTTATAATATTATTACTTTATCCTCATAATATTACGACTTTGCACCACTAATAATAACGGCTTCAGTTCCCCGTCAGAAGGGCTGCTGTCTGACAGCGAGGTAAAGCGGTGGAAATATTCTAAGTATAGCGTACACTTAAACTGTTATTGATTGGCCCGTTATGTTCAGGAAATATATACAGTATGTAGGATAAGAAAGTCTCATTGAGGTTTGTCTCGTTCTCTCTGCAGCTCTTCGCCATGGTGTTTGCGATGTGTTTGTTCAGAGGCATCCAGTAACCGCTGCGTCCACACAACGCATCATCACCAGCCGCCAGACGAGCACAAAGCAGAAGGAAAACAAAAAAACTGTAAAATATGAAATGTATTTGTACAGCGATAGTTTATGTGTCTCATTGGTTTTGTGACATCATTTTGTACTTCACAGCAGCAGCAGGAGGAGGAGGAGGAGGAAGAGTTTGAGGTACTGCTTTGGGCACAATAGACACACACAGGAAGTAATCCGCCACCTGAGGATGAGCTTCTGCACTGTTTTCTCTAAAGTAAAGGATTAACACTGGTGCTAAGAGGCTCTGCAGGCTAAACTCTGAGATGGTTCCTTCAGCTCTGAAGCTGGAAAACACATGATTTATAGCCTCCATTTGGCTGATGGTTGATTTTCAGGATCATGGAGAGTCTGAACACAGTTCAGGTACGATGTTAACTAGCAGTGAGCCTCAGAACAGTCAGAGCTGTTTAGGATTATTATAACAACAATGTGAATCAACTGAACACGTCGAGCCTCATGCAAGAACGTGTTTGTTTTCTCATCATAAACCTCTTTTATTTTTACCGTGAGGTAGTTTCCGTTTAAGAAATTCGTAATATTATGAGAATAAAGTCATAACTTAACGAGAAAAAAAAGTCGTAATATTCCGAGAATAAAGTCATAACTTGACAAGAAAAAAAAGTGGTAATATTACGAGAATAAAGTCATCATGAAAAGGAAAATAACACGTACAATTACTACTTTATAAACGTATGACTTTATTCTGATAATATTACGACTTTGCACCACTATTAATTGCAGGCCTAGTCATTATTTGATGAGGTGCCAGAGACATAGAAGAAGCTGAACATAGTCCTACTTGACCATTAAGTAGCCGGCCTTATTTCATGTATAAAATCAGTGTTTTGTCAGCGATCATGTACAGCGAGCTGGTCGTTGTTGTGAAATAAACCCCTTCAGGTCGATGCGGAGGAGGCCGTGACGAGACGAAAAGACGAGAAGAAATACATTTAATTACATGTTAAACTGTCAGGTGTGAACAGAGACCTTCATACAGACCCAGAGGGAGCTTGGCACACCGATACATTTTGTTTTACTTCATTTTAATGTAGTAACATATTTAAAATCTTAACTTAATTCAGGTTGTGATTCTCTGTTTTTAGTAATTCAAGTTTCTTTTTTTTTATTAATTTCTCCAACATCATGCAACACAAGACAACGACGTCTTACAGTAAATCAATGAAGAACAATAAACAAAGCAAATGGAACAAAACAAATCATCAGGTCCCATGTAGTAATTAACTTTAGTAAAACGAGCTACACCGAGGGCACGACATTTAAATAATATGGCTGCAATTTACGATTATTTTCATTATCCATTAATCTGCAGATTATTTTTTAGATTAAT